>NC_056069.1:31335833-31638863 GCF_016772045.2 Ovis aries | reverse complement strand
AATAAATACGCATTTTAAAAAAGAACAGCAAGAGAGAAGGTCTGAAAAGAAAATCCTTTGCAAATCAGAACAGTTTTGTTTATTTTCAGTATTTAGTTCTTGTCTTCTTTCATTGGCTAGATGCTTCAATAAATATTGAATAGAAGCAGTGTCAGCAGGCAGTTTTGTCTTTCTGGTTTTGTAGGGAATGCTTCTAATATTTCTTCATTTAAAAAATGTTTGCTATAGGGTTTGGGTAGATAGCCTTAACTTGGTTGAGCAAGTTCCCCTCTGTACCTAGTTTGCTAACAATTTTATTGATAATGAGTGTACATTTTTATAGAATGCTTTTTCTGCACCTGCTGAGATTTTTTTTTTCTCCTTTAACTGGTTCATGTGTTAAATATGCACATCTTCTATAATTAAGCCATGCTCACATTATTGGGGGAAGTTTTAGTCAATCACATTTTTATAAATACACTGCCAGATTTGATTTACTACTATGTGTTTTACAGTTTTGATAATTACCTTAGGGAGTGAAACTGGCTTGTAATTTTGCTTTTTTGTTCAGTCTGCTAAACTTACAACAGATATTCTATTCCAAGATGGCCTGAGCTGTGATCTAACTTAAAGTATAGCTTGTTTCTTCTCTGCTGTATACATATACAGCAAATATTGCTGTGCATTCTTATTTATTTATAGCTTTCTTTGAGGCACTTGGACTTGTTCAGCAATAATAACAATCATTATGAATTATTATTTGCTTTTTTTCTAGGTAGGTTGTCATCCAATAGCATAGGGCTACCTAGAGTTTCATCAGGTCAGTTTAGATCCTTATGTCATTGGGAACAAAGGATACTTTCATTTGTGTTTGTACTGTCACTGATATTCATCAGGGTCAATGGTTTATTAAAAAGGGAAGCGCTTTGAAGACTCTTCCTTAGGGAGGGAAGCTCAAGAGGGAGGAGATACGTATATATAATTATGACTGATTTGCACTGATATATGGCAGAGACCACCACAACATTGTAAAGCAATCACCCTCCAATAAAAAGAAAGACTCTTCCTTTCCGATTCTCCTGCCTGCCTTTGCTGCTGTCTCTGGCCCAGACCCAAGCTTGGACCTCAGGGCAGGGGCCTGTTCCTCTGTAGTGACCCTGCGTGGAGGCAGCCAATGGAATCAGGAGGGCCTGGGGCCCAGGCTGCCCCTGACACTTGCTCTCTGAGTTTGGACAAATTGTGCAATCTGTGTATGTGTGTGCCCAGTCGCTCAGTCATGTCAACTCTTTTCGACCCCTTGGACTAGACTGCAGACTGCCAGGCTCCTCTGTCAGTAGAATTTTCCAGGCAAGAATACTGTAGTGGATTGCTATTTCCTCTTCCAGGGGATCTTCCTGACCCAGGGATCGAACCTGCTTCTCCTGTGTCTCCTGCATCAGCAGGTGGATTCTTTACCACTGAGCCACCCGGAAAGTTCCACTCAACCTCTGTAAACCTTAGTTATTTCATCAATGCAATGAGAATTTTAGTATCTGTCTTACAGTGTTAGTCATAATGACTAATAATATAAGCAACACAGTGTTGGTATATAGTAAATGCTTAATAAAAGTAGCTTTTAGTATACCTTCTCTGTTGTGTTGAATAAAGTGCTAGTAAGACTGTGCTGCTGCTGCTGCTAAGTCACTTCAGTCGTGTCAGACTCTGTGTGACCCAATAGATGGCAGCCCACCAGGCTCCCCCGTCCTTGGGATTCTCCAGGCAAGAACACTGGAGTGGGCTGCCATTTCCTTCTCCAATGCAAGAAAGTGAAAAGTGAAAGTGAAGTCGCTCAGTCGTGTTTGACTCTGTGCGACCCCATGGACTGCAGCCTACCAGGCTTTTCCATCCATGGGATTTTCCAGGCAAGAGTACTGGAGTGGGTTGCCATTGGTTTACAGGTTTGTATTAAATACATCACCTTTTATATATTATGTTTTAAGTCTTTATTTTGAAAGCAAATATTTACTTGGTGCCTACCACATCCTAGGACTGGATGCTGGGGAATATTGAGGATACAAGGTAAAGAAGCAGCAGAGGTCAGTCTAGAAAGGCCAAACATAATTAGAATATGAGCTGATAAGGGATCAGATATGAGATATCAAGATAGAATATCAGGATGAGATCTGAAAATATCAAGAAATGAATTTCAGGGACTTCCTCGGTGGTCCAGTGGTTAAGAATCCACCTTCCAATGCAGGGGACCCAGGTTCAATCGCTGGTTGGGGAACTAAGATCCCATGTGCTAATGGACACCTAAGCCCACATGCCACAGCTACTGAGCCAGCACTTGCTCTTGAGTAACCAAGAACCAACACATGGGGGGACTCATGTACACCTATGGCTGATTCATGTCGAAGTATGGCAGAAACCACCACAATATTGTAAAGTAGTTAGCCTCCAATTAAAATCAGTTAATTAATTTTAAAAAAGAACCAACACAGCCGAATAAGTAAATATTAGAATAATTATTTGGGCCTCCCTGGTGGTTCAGTTGGTAAAGAATCTGTCTGCAGTGCAGGAGGCCGCCTGCAATATAGTAGACCTGGGTTTGATCCCTGGGTGGGGAAGATTCTCTTGAGAAGGAAAACATGTAATAATACGAAATAAATATTTTTTAAAAAATAAATGAATTTCAGAGGGCAGAACAGCTAGTTCTGTCTGGTCTAACACCGAGAAGGTGGTATTTCAGCAGGGTCCTGAAGACTGAGTGAGACAAGGAGCACGTGTGCTCCAGTCAGGGCAGCTGGGCTTGTCAGGCTTCCTGGGCATGAAAGGATGTTTTCCGATAGGAAAGGTAAGGATGTAGGAATACAGTGCATGAGAGATGCAGATCTCAGAACTCCCCTCCGGGCTGCATAGTTAACTGTGAGTCTTCGGGCTTAGGGCGAGGGAGGAGGACTGCTTTGGAATGCTGGGAAAACACTGACCCTCTAGTGTCCCAGCGGTGGGATTTAATTCACTGCTAATTAGTGTTGGTGTTGGCTTCCCCAGGGAAGAGTAAACACAGAGAAGGCAAGGAGTAGGGAGAAGGGCAGAAGCAAGTGCATGGGTGTGTGTGTTTGCAGAACCATTTCGGAGGAACTGAGGAATGCAGAGAAGGTCTTGGAAATAGAGCAGGGATTAGTCCTCATGCTTTAAAAGACAACAAAATCTGCTGGAGGCTACTAACGTGTCACACTCCTAAAATAAAAATGAAGGGAGATGGAGCCTTCTTGTTCTGTGATACTTTTTAACCTCAGTAGCCTTCCAAAGGGAAGCCATAATCAGGTTGTTTGTATTGTCTGTGGGCAGGAGCAAGCCTTGGTCTGTAAATATTGGATGCTTCCAACTCAAATAGCCTTCTTAGGAATGTCTACCCACATTCGAGGTGTACTTCACTGGGAACCTTAGAATGCTGTACAGAAGCAATGGGGCATCTCGTCAAACCCACAAAGTTTCAGAAATTTTCCAGCCAGAGGTGCTCGGGTTAGGGGCACTTGTAACAAACCTGCTCTTGTTTTAGGAGACAGCCTTGAGAGAGTTTTGGTTTTTTTGTTTGGTTGTCTTTTTGAATTTTTACCATATTTTTCTTCATGATACAACAGTTTTTTTGTGGTGAGGTTTTTGTTTTTTAGCCAGAGAAGGATGTCTATGAGATAAATATCTATTTTTGTATCTTCTAGGATCCACACTACCTTTTAAAGTATCTGTATGATTCGAGTCAATTCAGCTAGCCTTTATGGACTCCTCCTGGGTACTGGGTGCCCAGAATCTTGAAATTAAAAAGAATGAGGACCTACTCCATAGAAACCCAGATTCTGGTTGTGAGGACAAATGTGTACCCAAGTAACTCAAACATCAGACGGGATTTGAAGATGTTGAGAATGTTCATGGGGAAAACCAGAGAAGGAGCTAAGCTCTTGCTTGGAGTATCAGAAGGAGAAGAGAAGGAAAAGAATGGGAAGACAATGGAATTTAATCTAGGTTTGAATGTGTAGAATTTCAACGATTAGGTGACTGAAATAAGAAAAGCAGTGAAATTAATCTCTTGTAAAATGAGAATTTAAAATAATTTTCTGCTTATCAACAGAAGAAACCTGTTTTAATTCATTTACTCATGTTTACTCCACAAACATGCATTGAGTACCTATGATGTGCCAGGCACTCTTTAGAGATAGAGATGAGATAGACCATCTCTGCTCTCAGCTCCTTCATAGTCTAAAGGTGGACAGAGATGTGTGCACAGTGACACCACAGATATACACAGAGGAATGCATGAAATACTCTGAGAGCACTGTGGACATAAGGGATTCAAGGATGGGCTTCCCTGGGGGTACAGTGATTAAGACTCCATGCTCCCAATACAGGGGGCCTGGGTTCAATCCCTGGTCAGGGAACTAGATCCCACACATTGTAACTAAGAGTTCACATGCTGCCACTAAGACCCATGCAGCCAAAATAAGTAAATTATTTTAAAAAAGAAACTCAAGGAAGACTTCAAGGAAGGATAGTGTTTTGCAGGTTTGATGGTGAGTGGGTCATGGAAACAGTCCATGTAGAGGGCACGTCATGTGCAAAGGCAGAGGAGCACGAAGCAGCCTGGGAGGTTTACGGTATCTTGAGTATTTTGGTATGTCCCAGGCTTCGGGTTTCCCTGGGGGCTCAGATGGTAAAGAATCTGCCTGCAATGCAGGAGACCAAGGTTTGATCCCTGAGTTGGGAAGATCCCCTGGAGGACGAAATGGGAACCCACTCTAGTATTCTTGTCTGGAAAATCCCATGGATGGAGGAGCCTGGCAGGCTACGGTCCATGGGGTCATAAAGAATCAGACATGACTGAGCGACTAACACACACAGGGGAGGAAGAGTTTAGCTGGATCTGGAAATTAAATGATAAAGACAGATTAACAGGAAAAAAGATACACATTTATTTACTATATATTTTATGTGATATGGGAGCCTTGATAAGGAAATGAAGACCCGAAGAAACAGATCTAAATGTTTTATGCTGGATTTGATGACAAGTGGACAGTCATGGAGGAATGTGATAGGCTGAGGAGTAGAGTTGAGTGTAGTCAGCTTAGCAAGACCTGTTTGTTAGGATTCTTCTTTAAATCCCTTTGTCTTCAGAGATAAGGCTGCTCCTTTCCTCCAGATATAGGGAGGGCTATCTCACCTGAGGGTTGTCTCACATGTTTCAGGGAAGAAAGCTAGAGTGACCCTCCTGCTGAAAATACGAGGGTGCCATATTCTGGGGTAGCTTGCCCTGAACCCCATCAGGGTATATGGAGGGGGACAAATGAGAAGGAGCCTGGGAGATGAGAAATGAGGCTGGAAATAAAATCAAGACCCAGACCTTGCAGAGTTTTCTGTACTATGCAATGGAGATTGAATTTTGTCCTGTAGTCATTTTAATAAAGGACTTTAAATGGGAAAGTAATATTTGCATTTTATCAAGATCCTGCAGGTGGTTTGCTGCAGAATAAAGTTGAACTGGGCAAGACGGGAAGTAGAAAAGCCTGCTAGAAGACTGTTTCAGCCAAGTAGCTAGTAGGGGGATTAAGACCTGTAAAGGCTATCACCCTCATCATCTCCTACATGCAATTCAAAATTTAAGCAGAGACTCAGCAGTAAAGAGTCTGCTTGCAGTGCAGGAGACCCAAGTTCAATCCCTGAATCAGGAAGATCCCCTGGAGAAGGGCATGGCAACCTATTCCAATATTCTAGCTTGGAGAATCCCATGGAAAGAGGGGCCTGGCGGGCTACAGTCCATGGGGTCACGAAGAGTTGGACACGACTGGGTGACTAACGCTCTCACTTTCAACCGTAAAATAAGAAAACCCAAGTTCGGATTTTTCTTATGATGATTGTTTAGATGCCTTGAAAAAATTATATCAAATATAAAAATATCTTAAGACTTCTATTGCGTCTTCAGTGCCCTGGTCTGCTGATGCCCTTAAGCATGTGCATCTCTATGAATTGTGAGATCCAGACCTGCCCTGTAGAAGTGGTGGTCAGGATGATAGGTAAAAGGATTGGGGTGGTTTAAAGTGGGAGGATGAACAGGACTGTGTGACTGGGTTCAGGGAAGAGAGAAGCCAGGGATGGCTCTGAGGTTTCTTTTATACACACACACACACTCACATATGTAATTTTATTTATTAGTTAATATTTTTGGCTGTGCTGGGTCTTTGCTGCTGCACAGGCTTTTCTCTAATTTCTGTACACAGGCTGCTTCCTGCAGAGACTTCTCTTGTTGTGGAGCACGGGCTCTAGGTGTGTGGTCTTCAGTATTTGCAGCACTGGGCTCAGTAGTTGCCGCTCCTCGAATCCAGAGCACAGGTTCAGCAGTTGTGGCACACGGGCTTAGTTGGTCCATGGCAAGTGGGATCTTCCTGAATCAGGGAGGGAACCTGCATCTCCTGCACTGGCAGGTGGGTTCTGGATCTTTACCACTGAGCCACCAGGGAAGCCTGGCGCTGAGATGTCTGACTTGGTTGGCAGAGTGGTGACCATAGATATCTCCCACTCATCACTCCTGACATTTGGCTGAGGACCCTCCCAGCAGGCATGGCTCCAGCATCTGTTCCCTCTGCAGAGCTCCTCCATCCTTCATGCTTAGTCCAGACTCCCATGGGTATTTTGAAATGCCCTCTTCTGAGGGGCCCCAGTAAATTCTTCACAAACTTTAAAATCCTCAGGGTGAGATTTAGCCTCTGACATAACACATTCTCAGCACAGCTCTGTCATGAGGCTCCTGACTCAACCTTGGCTCAGACAGGAGGGCGCAGCAGGGACCCCCATTTCTTTCTTCCATCTCTTGTCCTCTCCTTGTAGGTGACTCCTCTGAGCAAAGGTAACCCTGTTTCCTTGTTCACTCTGGGACTGTGGCCCAGTGACGGAAGACGATGTAGTCTGATGGAGACATAGTCACGCACAACGAATCCACCACCAGCCCCCAGTTTGTCTGGGAACAAGGTCCAAGACAGCAGCTAAATATATCTCTGGGATTGTTCTTGAATATTCTGGAATATCAAGAACTCAGTTGGGAAGAGAATTCCCCCCATGATCCTGGGCCTTACTGTTCATTGCTCTGTTTTCTTGGGGATCCCCTAAGCTGTTACTTCTAGAGAAACAAAGAAAAACAAGTGGACACCATCATGTATTCTCCATGAGAGCCTTAACTCCCTCTCCAGGCCCGGTGTCTAGACGCTGGCCCCGTAGAGCCAGGTATTGTTTTCCATCGCCAGTATTGGAGCACCCTGTTCTGCCTGGGGGGTGTATTCTACAGTCAGTTGGTAATTATGTCACCATTTCAACCATGCCAGGTGGGTGGGCCAATTTACTGTATCAGAGATGAGTTACCTTTATATACACAGTCACCAGAGAGAGGCCACATTCCCCAGACATCAGTGGAGATGAATGTATAGTTCAGTCCTTAAGAAAATCACTATCACAATCAATCATAAATAGTCCAAATAGCAACAACCACAGAAGTAAGCAGGATGAAATGTGGAATAGCTTCTTTATTTTCCATATCTACCCCTATTTCATTGCCCTCCTCCCTGGCAACAGTTGGGTACTGCACATCCAGAGCTTTTCTTGGACTTTGTAGATATCTTTCCTTATATGTGCAATCTATGTGTGGATAGATTGCACATATAAGGAAATGAATAGTGACTCTTACCATGAAGCTCCCAAAGATGTACCCATTTCCTGGGGCTCACAGCTCTTCCCCAGTACACCCCTTATCTTGACAATGATAAATAATTCATAAAACTCCAACTAGAAGGTTGTACAGGGCAGGGAGGAGGGGAAGTGTGGGCTGAGAATCACAGCAGAAAACTTCCTGATGCATAATGCAGAATCTTTCCCTGTTCAGTCTGTGATCTTTTCACAGTTTTATACATTTGAATAATACCTGGGTCTCTAGAGCTGACGCTCTATTCATGGGCTGCCCTGTGAGATGAGAGATCTTTGTTATATACTTTCACTCACCTCCTTGGGGAACTTTTTTTTCAGCCAGAAATACCAGGTCAATTAGCTGAAGCACCGTGGAACGGTATGTGATTCTCAGAACTGGCTCTGAAAGCCTCCTGCTCCCTGGTGGGCACCACTTAAACTGCCTCCCAACACTGAGTAATCACTCCTCCAATCAGCCCCAGATGGGTCCTGCTCTGGGAAAGGCAGCATCTCTAATTACATTTGTCTTTCTCCTCCTCAGTCACCATGGTCCTCTGTGCAGACACCGGTGCCCGGCAGTTCCTAGAGCAGCAAAGGCATAGCCAGATATGATAAGGCTCTTCCTCTCCTTTTAGAGAGCAGTGAATTTTGCTTTTCTAAGCCAAGCAGCCTACGTGGTCTTTGACTTCTTGATCCATGTTCTTTAATGGGGTTGCCTTATTATTTATGACATTACTCCCTTCACATGGAAGGCCAGTTTGGTTTTAATGTATTTTCTCTTCATATAAAATCCAGAGTGACTGCTTGTACCTACATGATTGATGAATTTCTTGCCTTTCTAGAGAGCCTGCAAGACCGGAGGCTGGGGTTTGATCCCTGGGTCAGCAAGATCCCCTGGAGAAGGGCATGGCAACCCACTCTAGTATTCTTGCCTAGAGAATCCCCACGGACAAAGAAGCCTGGTGGGCTACAATCCATGGGGTCGCAAAGAGTAGGGCACAACTGAGTGACTAACACTTTAGAAGATTTCCTGTTTCTCATCAAGATAAATATTTATTTGATTTTTAAAAAGCAACTTAATCTTTGATCCTGGTATACCTATGGGTATCAACCTATGAGGACATGTAAATACCCTTTGTTACCATGTTCTTTCCCGAGGGCATTTAAGAATGTGGAGATGCTGTATTTTACATGGACTAAATTGCTCTTTACTGAAGACCTCAGGAATGGTTTTCTGTGAAGTGAGTTGAGGGAATGTCCTTTATGGAAACCGGGTAAGGAGTTTGTCCCTGAGTTTGCTCCTGGCTGCTCTGAGGCCAGCTTCCTGTGAAATTTGAATTGTTCATGACAACTGAAGAAGGAAAAGCTACAGCAGCTGAGACGTCAGATATAGTGGCCATGGAGATGAAAGGGCTGCTTTTTTCTCTCTGGGCTGCAAAATTTGACTTTAAATGTGAATGATGTCTTAAGATCAATGCATTTAATACCATTCAGTAGTGCAATAAAGAATGGTGTCACAGATTGGGTAGAAAGATAAGGAAGTGTTCACTTAATGAATGAAGGCTTTTTGGAAGAGGTGAGCCAAAGAAAAAGTATTGAGTTAGCCAACAAGTTCGTTTGGGGTTTTCTGCAAGGTGTTATGGAAAAATCTCTACAAACTTGTTGGCCAACCCAATATTTTGGGAACCAGGGATATGTCATGTAACCTCTCTGGACCCTTGTCTCCTAAGCCCTAAAGTGAAGGGTTGGGAGGGGAGGAGCACTGAGGGGGTCTTACGTTTCTAAAGAAATGGAATATAAATATATTCCAGGATCGAGTAATTCTTTGTTCCAACCATTTTGGACGGTGTGGGTAAAGGACTGTCAAGACCTAGATAAAAGTGTGAAAGGGGTGATAGCTATTAAGACTGCGAGCTGGAATGGAAGATGTGGGCAAGATGTGAGTGGCAAAAAGAGATCATGAATGGTTTGGAATCAGAAGATTGTATTTAATACAAATATATGGTCAAGGTAGGGAAAAGATTTGAAGGCAGCTGGCTGGGTAGTTTGCATTAAATTAAAACTTTGTAATATAAGATTTTAATTCCCTTAATTGTTTCAAATGTACTTTAACAGCTTTGTCAAAATGTAATTCAAATAGTATACGATTCACTCATTTGAAGTATACGATTCAATGACTTACAGAGATATCTATATTTACATCATCACCATCACCACAATCAACCTTAGAGTATTTTCATTACTGTAAAAAGAAAGGCTGCTCTGCTTAGCCACTTTCCCCACAAACCCTAACCAATCATTAATCTGCTTTGTTTCTATAGATTTGCCTATTGTCTCATCATTTCATGTAAATGGAATCATCCAATATTTAGTCCTTTGTTTCTTTCACCCAGAAGAATGATTTCAAGATTTGTCTTGTCGAAGCTTATATCAGTACCTCATTTCTTTTTATTGATGACTAATATTCAGTTGTATGGATATACCACATTTTATTTGTTTCTTCATCAGATGATGGATGTTTGGGTGGTTTCTACTTCTTTAGCTTTTAGGAGTTATTATATGTGAAATTTGTGTATGAGGTTTGGTGTGAACATGTTTTCATTTCTCTAAGGTATATATACCTAGGAGTGGAAGTGCTGGGTTATGAGATAAGTATATTCAACTATTTCAGAAACTGACAGATTGTCATTTTAAGGTGCTGTGCCATTTTACATTCCCACCAGCAGTGTATGAAGTTTCCAGTTCCTCCACATCTTCTCTAATACTTGTTATCACCTCCTTTTTTTATTCTACCATCCTCGTGGGTGTGAAATGGTATATTATTCTGGTTTTGCATTCCCTGATGGTTCAGGATGTTGAGCATCTTTATATGTGCTTCCTGGCTTCCTGTACATCTTCTTTGGAGAAATGTCTATTTAGATCGATTTTTAATTGGGTTATATTACTTTTTATCCAGTTATTTTTTGAGTTACCTTTTATTTTTGAGTTATTTTATATTTATTTTATTTCTAGATACAAGTCCCTTATTAAAAATGTGACTTGCAAAAAAGTCTTTCTTATCCTGTAGGTTGTCTTTTCACTTTCTCAGTGGTGTCCTTTGAAGCATAAAAGTTTTTAATTGATGATATCCAGTCTATCTGCCTTTTCTTTGTTTTTCATTTTTTTGGTGTCACATCTAAGGAATTTTTGCCTACTCCAAGATTATGAAGATTCATGCCTATGTTTTCTTTTAAGAGCTTTATCGTTTTAGCTCTTACATTTGGATCTTTGATGTATGTTGAGCTAACTTTGGTTTATGGTGTGAGGTAGGGGCCTAACGTTATTCTTCTGCATGTGGATAACCCTTTAATTGTTTTTTGACTATATATTTCTACTTATTTTCCAAGTCATTGCTTTAGGGCTTAAGATACACATTTTAACTTATCAGAGCCTAGTTTGTTTATTTATTTGTTTATGACTGCACAGTGAGGCTTGTAGGATCTCAGTTCCCCTACCAGGGACTGAACCCAGGCCATGGCAGTGAAAGCACTGAATCCTGACCAATAGGCCACTGGGGAACTCCCAGAACCTAGTTTAAACTTATGTGAACTCAATTTTAGTGAAACCAAAAAACTTTATTCCTTTATAGCTCCATTCCCACTTCCCCTTTGCTGTACTATTACTGTTATAATTATGGTATCTATGTTAAGAATAAAACAACATATTGTTATAATTATTAGTTTATATAATTTAATGTCTTTCAGAGAAGCTGAGAAAAGAGAGGAAAACAAATGTAAATAGAGTTGGGGGTTATTGCAAATCCCTCCAATGAAGAAATGCTCTCTGCTTTGCTTCACTGTCATATCCCCTGCACCTGGAACAGTGTTTGTCACATAGTAGAGGCTCATTAAATATATAAATGAATGAATAATGATCTCCATACAGATAAAAAATCAACTCCTAGAGAAAGAGTGTCCAAATAAAATGTAGCGATGAATAACAAAGACATTAAAGGGAGCTAGGTTGTGTGAGTTGTGCTTATTGGGGGAAAAGTAATAATCATCCTGAGAAGAAAGAAGAGAATGTCTTTCTCATTCAGTTTCATATGTAACTTAGGCTTAGCAGTGTGGGCACATAGCAGATGCTCAATAAATGTTGAATGAATAAGAGAAGCATCCTGTGGCTGGTGCACATCTTGGAGAACGAGGCAAGAGGACATCAGTCTTGTAAGTCCTTGTGTTCCCCAAATGGATGCAATCTCTGTCTTAGTGCCTGTGGGCCTAAACTGGTGCTTCTTCCGAGCTGGTCTCGCCTTGTGTTCCACATCCCCACTGGACCACCTGCTCCCTTAGTGTATCCTAAGCAGGATGTCCAATTATTGAAGGATGAGACATGCAAGCCTGTTGGTTAGGTCTGAGCAGAGGGAAGACAAAATACATTTATCATTAACCAGGTTGGTAGAGTGAGGGGTGGGCAGTGAGAAGGGGAAGAAGAAAGCTATTAGTGATAGATGGAAGCAACTGAGAGGAAACCTGTGATCTACATCTGGTACTCACTCATTCACCCACAACATTTTGTTGAAAGCTTGCTTTGTACCAGGTTACAGATGCATAGAACAAAGTGTCAGCTTTCCATATGCCAAATATTAAATCCTAGACATAAAAAAATACTGTATTATAAGAACATTTTGGAAATAACTATATAGTCCACTGTAGTGGTTAAAATGAGTCCTGAGACTAGAGCTTCCCTGCCTAGGCTTGAATCCTGGATGGATAGAGTCACCTGACCTCCCTTTTCTATAAAATTGAGATGCATGGAAGGATTAAATGGTTAATACACATAAAGCTCTTAGATAGTGCCTACCACGTAATATGTAATATGTAAGAGCTAGCTATTATTACTGATGAAATAACTGCTATTAAACAAAGACTAGAATAGTTAGTTGAGATTATCAGTAAATTTCAACACAATTTTAGACTTCTTATTTTCATACTACCTAGCTACCTATCTTCTTGTGTGTGTGTGTTAGTTGCTCAGTCGTGTCCAATTCTTTGTGACCCCATGGACTGTAGCCCACCAGGCTCCTCTGTCCATGGGATTCTTCAGGAAAGAATATTGCAGTGGGTGGCCATGCCCTTCTCCAGGGGATCTTCTCAACTCAGAGATCAAACCCAGGTCTCCCACATTGCAGGCAGATTATTTATTGTCTATCCACCAGTAAAGCCAGGCATCTTCTTAGTAGCAGTCAATCATGTAAACATGGATTCATCATTTTACAGCTTGAGTCGTTATGAAGCAACTCTCTTCTTAACATTCGCTTATTTCGTTTTGTTAAGCAATTGCTATGACAAAGAGCTGTTTTCTCCCTTTGAAAAACCAGCTCTACTCTGAAGATTACCAGAACAGAGAGGAGCCCCCTGGATAGATAATTCAGAGGGCTAGAAAGCAGTTGTTTTTCTTTCAAATTAGGTTGCTTTTAATGAGTTCCTGCCAGGGATTTCAAAGCTATGTCAGATCAATGAACTCAGGAATCAAAGGCTCCACAGGTGATGTTCTTAATGTAGATGTATGAGCCATTCGCAACACTAGTTAATGACTGTTCCTAGCTGGTTTTATCTTGGAAGACAGCAGCACCATGAAAGTTTCTTTTTTTAAGGCTTAAAAAAAGTCTTTAGAAAGATACAGTACAAAGGTTGGGTATTTATTTCCATTACTGAGTGCAAGAACCCTCCCCTCCCCCTACTCCAACACTCCCCATCAGTGTTCCAAAACCCACTTGTATTGCTTGGATCTCTAAAGTACCATTCACTTGTACAATCAAGATTTGTCTTACTGTAGAACAGCAGGGTCCCTTCCACTCAATTTTCTCTGTAGAAACACAGAACATACTTCAAACCCCAAACATTGGTACCCAGTGTGCTTATCTGAGCTGCAGATTGCCTATTTTAAGGCATGCATGCTCAGTGAGTATCCAGGTCATTGGATCCTTAGTAAACGCATCATGTGGAAAGGGGATTTTTGACACATAACAGGTGTTTAATAAATGTTTGTTAAATGAATGAATGATGGTGGTGATGGTGAGCTGAAAATAAATTTATTATAAATGGGAATCTCATCTAGATTTTTACCCTAAATGATCCCAGACAAGTCATTTAACCAGATCATTCTCTGCCTCAGTTTACATGTCTTTAAAAGAAAGTGTTGATTAGCATATAACTAGTGGTTTTAGGAGTAGAATAGAACTATGTTGATTACACTGAAGACTTCTACTGCTCAGTTCACCTGATTACAGCAAGGAGCAGGGAAGCAATCTAAACATCAGGTTATACACTTGTCAGTAGTCTCACACTGGTCGTCAGGACAGTGAGCACTCGCCCTTAATTTGGCCTGGAAGGGACCTCTCCTTCCATAGTGGATGCTAATAGGTAGAAGTAGCACAGTGAATTCGCAACTACATCAGAAGTCTCCAGTGTTTTGGTACCAGGGACCGTGGAAGACAGTTTTCCAATGGGTGGGGTTGGGGGGTGAGGGATGGTTTGAGCGAATGGGAGCCACAGATGAAGCTTCACTCGCTCACCTGCCACTCCCCTCCTGATGTGTGGCCTGGTTCCTAACAGGCCATGGACCAGTACCAGTCTGTGGCTCAGGTATTGGGGACCCCTGAGATACATGATTATCTATCCTCACTGAGTATTCAAACTGAGAATATAAGTAAAATAATCACAATATATATCATCCAAACAAGGACACTTTAGTGAACAAAGAGCTGATAGTTAATCGCATTGGGAAACACTTGGACATCTTAAGCAAACCAGAATGTACAGTCAGCCTGGGTCTACGCCATCCACAGAAGCAGTCTCAAGTGTGCAGGATCAATTTTGCCCTTTTTTACCTAACTGGAAACTTTCCCTTCCTGATTCCACTCTTTGCCTGTGATAGAACTCTCAAGATCTCAGATCTAATCCTCTTAATATCTAAGGTAGATCTCATGTGTGTGTGTGCTCAGTCGCTCAGTCATGTCCAGCTCTTTGAGACTCTATGGACTATAGCCCTCCAGGTTCCTCTGTACATGGGATTTACCAGGCAAGAATACTGGAGTGGGTTGCCATTTCCTCTTCCAGGGGATATTTCTGACCCAGGGATTGAACCAACGCCTCCTGCATCTTCCTGCATTGGCAAGTGGATTCTTTATCACCAAGCCACCTGGGAAACTCCAGATCACTTGTAGCTTTGCCTTTATTGGCTAGTTGCAGCATCTGTGTTTCTCATTATAAAATTACTAGCATTACCGAGGCAACTAAGCGTGAGGCATATGCCTTCTGCTCCACTTGGTGAAATTCTTCCTGTGTTTTTAGCTAATTCCCTGAAGTGAGTGTTCTACTGTTACTCAAGCCTCATTTTGTCTGGTTTTCTACAGGTCTTGGTGACCTGCTCACATTTTCCTGAATTTACTCTCAACCCATTGCATTTCTACTAGTGAATCATGATCGCTTTCCTTCCTCCAGTATGGTAGATATCCCCTCTAACTAGCACTGCCCACTCAATAGTCACAGGATATTGACACTTCAGCTGTCTGTGAAAATGAAAGTGTTAGTCGCTGAGTCATGTCCGACTCTTTGGGACCACATGGACTATAGCCTACCAGGCTCCTCTGTCAGTGGGATTCTCCAGGGAAGAATGTTGGAGTGGGTTGCCATTCTCTTCTCCAGAGAATCTTCCCAACCCAAGGATTGAAACTGGGTCTCCTGCACTTCTGGCAGATTCTATATCGTCTGAGCCACCGGGGAAGCCCTGTACTGCTAGAATATCCATGTATTTTGGTGGAAAAGAGTCGGGTGTTTTGTACATTAGCTGAACAAATATATAATTGAGCTCTTATTGTGTGCCGATACTGTTTTAAGTCTTGGATATATAATCTAGCTCTGATTTGTCTGTTGGTTTTCTCTCCCCCCCCTTTTTTTTTTAATGCTTTTTAAAAGTGTGTTTTCTTCTAGAGACCTAAGCCATTTTAAAAAACTTATTTATTTACTTATGGCTAAGCAGGTCTTTGTTTCTGCTCGAGGGTTTTCTCTAGTTGCAGCCAGTGGAGGCTACTGTCTAGTTGCCATGTGCGGGCTTCTCATTTCAGTGGCTTCTCTTGTTGCAGAGCACGGGCTCTAGGGTACATGGGCCTCAGTCCTTGGGGCACATGGATTAGTTGTGAGACACAGGCTTAGTTGCCCCATGACATGTGGGATCTTCTCGGATCAGGGGTCAAACCTGTACCCTCTATTACTGGCAGGTGGATTCTCAACCACTGCACCTCGAGGGAAACCCCTATTGGTTTTCTTCATAGTATCCTTTGATATCCAGAAATGTCAAATGCCAGTGAAGTTAAACTTAAATTTTTTTCCCTTTTAAGGTTTATGCTTTTTCTATCCCATCCAAAAATCTTGTCCTACTTCAGTTCAGCTCATTTCAGTTCAGTCACTCAGTCATATCCGACTCTTTGCGACCCCATGGACTGCAGCATGCCAGGCTTCCCTGTCCATCACCAACTCCTGGAGTCTGCTCAAACTCATGTCCATCGAGTCAGTGATGCCATCCAACCATCTCATCCTCTGTCGTCCCTTCTCCTCCTGCCTTCACTCTTTCCTAGTATCAAGGTCTTTTCCAGTGAGTCAGTTCTTCTCATCAGGTGACCAAAGTATTGGAGCTTCAGCTTTAGCACCCATCTCTCCATGGATATTCAGGACTGATGTCCTTTAGGATTGACTGGTTTGATCTCCTTGTAGTTCAAGGGACTCTCAAGAGTCTTCTCCAACACCACAGTTCAAAAGCATCAATTCTTTGGCATTCAACTTTCTTTATGGTCCAACTCTCAAATCCATACATGACTACTGGAAAAACCCTAGCTTTGACTAGATGGACCTTTGTCAGCAAAGTAATGTCTCTGCTTTTTAATATGCTGTCTAGGTGGGACATAGCTTTTCTTCCAAGGAGCAAGTGCCTTTTAATTTCATGGCTGCGGTCACCATCTGCAGTGAGTCTGAAGCCCAAGAAAGTAAAGTCTGTCACTGTTTCCATTGTTTCCCCATCTATTTGTCATGAAGTGATGATGGATGCCATGATTTTAGTTTTTTGAATGTTGAGTTTTTAAGGTTGAGTGAAAAGGCCAGTTTTTTCACTCTCTTCTTTCACCTTCATCAAGAGACTCTTTAGTTCTTCACTTTCTGCCATAAGGGTGGTGTCATCTGCATATTTGAGGTTATTGATATTTCTCCTGGCAATCTCGATTCCAGCTTGTGCTCCATCCAGCCCAGCATTTCTCATGATGTACTCTGCATAAAAGTTAAATAAGCAGGGTGACAATATCCAGCCTTGATGTACTCCTTTCTCAGTTTGGAATCAGTCCATTGTTCCATGTCTGGTTCTAACTGTTTTTCTTGACCTGCATACAGATTTCTAAGGAGGCAGATAGGGTAGTCTGGCATTCCCATCTCTTTACAATTTTTCCAAGTCCTGGAGATATTCTATGTATACTTCTAGAAGCTTTATGGTGCTAGGTTTTATGTTTAAGTCAATGATCTATCTCAGATTAATTTTTATGTATGGTGTAAGATAAGGTTAAGGTTCAACTTTTATTTACACAGACATCCAATATATCCAGCACCATTTGTTAAAAAAAGACTTTTGTTTCCCCACTGAATTGGCTTGGTGCCCTGGTGGAAAATCAATAATGGACCATATGTGTTGGTCAGTTCCTGGACTCTTTTTGATCTTTTGGTCTATCCTTCCACCTGTCCCAGTTACTGTAGCTCTTATAGAAATAGTCCAAATAAGAGAGTATGATCACCTCCCTGAAGGAGCTTACAATCTGATTTATGAGAGAGACAGACAACATAGAAGTCATAATTGTACAAAGAGATGGAGAAATTCACCATGCTAGCTACAGATGTTGGAAGTACAAAGAGAACTCCACCTGGTTTAAGTGGGTGGGTGCACAGGCATCCTGAATGAGGTAACACCTAAAGCAATCCTGAAGGAGGCTGTGGGGGACTGGGCCTGGTACCCTCAAGGAAGAGAGAGGAAGCCAGTGTGGCTGGGGTGGGTGAAGTGGAGATTGGAAGAGATGACATCAAAGGGGAACCAGACTGTACTGGGAAGAGCCTTGAAGGTAATTTTAAGGGTCTCAGCTTTTACTCCAAATGAGAACAGAAGGCATCCAAGGGTTCTGAATAGAGAAGTGACATGATCTGACATCTTTCAGAAGGATTCTCCTGGATGCTTTGTTTGAAAGAGACCATGTCTGAGCTGGTTTCAGAGCTTCTGATTTACCTGGCTGGGGGCAGGGGGGCACCAAATAAAACAGAAGCTTTGAGACCACCTAAAGAGACTAACTATAATCCAAAAAAACTCTGATGGTGGGACTTCCCTGGTGATCCAGTGGTTAATAATCCACCTGCCAATGTGGGGGACATGGGTTCAAACCATGGTCTGGGAAGATTCCACATGCCGAGGGGCAACAAAGCCCACTTGGTCACAACTGTTAAGCTAGCACTCTAGAACTTTCGAGCTGCAAGTACTGAGTCCATGTGGCACAACCACCAAAGCCTACTCACCTAGAGCCTGCAGACCATAACTAGAGTAGCCCTTGCTGTCCTCAACTGGAGAAAGCCTGTGCGCAACAAGGAGGACCCCGTGCAGCCAAAAAGAAATAAATGTTAATTAAATCATTTAAAAAATCTGATGGTGTCTTGGACTCTGATAATAATAAGATGATTTGGGTGTGAATAATATCGGGGTGAGGGCTTCCTAGGTGGCACTAGTGGTAAAGAACCTGCCTGCCAATGGAGGAGACATAAGAGACATGGGTTCGATCCCCAGAATGGAAAGATCCCCTGGAGGAGGGCACGGCAACCCACTCCAGTATTCCTGCCTGGAGAATCCTATGGACAGGAGCCTGGCTGGCTACAGTCCGTAGGGTTGCAAAGAGTTAGACATGACTGAGCACAGCACATAGTTACTGCTGCTGCTAAGTCGCTTCAGTCATGTCCGACTCTGTGTGACCCCATGGACTGCAGCCCACCAGGTTCCCCCATCCCTGGGATTCTCCAGGCAAAAACACTGGAGTGGGTTGCCATTTCCTTCTCCAATGCATGAAAGTAAAAAGTGAAAGTGAAGTTGCTCAGTCATGTCTGACTCTGTGCGACCCCATGGACTGCAGCCTACCAGGCTCCTCTGTCCACGGGATTTTCCAGGCAAGTGGACCGGAGTGGGGTGCCATTGCCTTCTCCGACAGCACATAGTAGACACCTGAGAAACGATAGCCAGTAGTAGGTGTTCTATGGGGGGAATAGTGACAAAATCGTGAGTCAGACTCTCTTGATTCCACCCCACTCCCATGTCAACACCTACTCCTTCGGTGGCCTTTGCCCTTTCTTCTTTCCTGGGTTGTCTTCTAACGCTTCTATAAGGAACCTTCAAATCTGGCGTTCTAAATTGTTTATGAGCGGAAAAGGAACTCTATTTCAGCATGTCCGTGCAATCATCTCACTCATGTGAAAACTACAAAGGTCCAGAAGGGGGCGATGTGACACTTGGACTTCAGGAGGGCCCTTTTTTCCCATAAATACTTTGAAATTCATCCTCCATTGTTAAAATCAACAATATCAGGTCAGGGCTGGAATGATCTATCGCTGTCATGGGGTCCAGTACTCTCACTTGCCAGTAAAGATGCTAAAGCTCAGAGAGGGGAAGGGACTTGCTTAAGGCCCCACAGACTTTAGTGGTAGTAGAAACCTGAACCTCATTCTGACCTGCTGCTACTGCTAAGTCGCTTCAGTCGTGTCCGACTCTGTGCAACCCCGTAGATGGCAGCCCACCAGGCTCCGCCATTCCTGGGATTCTCCAGGCAAGAACACTGGAGTGGGTTGCCATTTCCTTCTCCAATGCATGAAAGTGCAAAGTGAAAGTGAAGTCACTCAGTCGTGTCCGACTCTTCATGACCCCATGGACTGTGGCCTACCAGGCTCCTCTGTCCATGGGATTTTCCAGGCAAGAGTACTGGAGTGGGTTGCCATTGCCTTCTCTGATTCTGACCTGAGTCAGTGCTAATTCCACAACCCCATCTGGTCTTTTGATTTGGGAGAATCACTGTCAAAAGCCAAGTTTCTCAAACTTGTGTCATGTAAAAATTATTTTTAAAGGAATAAAATTCTCACAACTCCTTGGACTTAAATTATTTAGATAACTATAAGTAAAAATTCTACTTTAAAGACACCAAAAAAGTGTGAATGTGAAACTCCATTTATATTTTTTCCTTGTAGCTTATAAACAGCTATAAAGCAAAACGAAGTTTACTAAATTAAATATAAACATAAATTCAATGAAATTTAGATTAAGTGTTACCTGAAAATGATGGATGAAATTCTTTTGACAAAGTTGGTTTGTTCCTCGTAAATTAAGTAAATATGGTACTTTTAAAACCAATGACATACTTTTTCATATCACCTTATTTCCTTTCATATGACCAGTCCTCAATAAATATTTGTGACTTTGTATACATGATTTGAAATCTTTTGAGATACCAGAAAACCAAAATCTGAAGTCTCTGCAGTTGCTATTTCTATCAATGACCCACATATTTTCTATCTATCTAGATATATATAAACTTCTAATTTTGGAAGTAATTATATGTTTTATAAAAGATTCAAACAATACAGAAATACATGAAGAAATGAAACAAGTTCATTCTGTAAACATCGTAAAAGTTGTATAACAGTAGGTCAGCCTGATAGTTAAATAGTAATGTGTCCAGATTTAAAAAAAAAAATATTTTTGGCCATGAGATGCAGCATAAATAATAAAATAGAAATATTTCGTCCCCTCATCAGGGATGGAGCCCATGCCCCTTGCACTGGAAGCACAGAACCCTAACCACTGGACTACCAGAGAAATCCCCAGATAAACCTTCAATGTGGTATAATAGTAGTTTTCAAGTCTGGCTGCACAACACAATCACTTGGGAAATTGAAAAACAGATAAGAAAGCATGCCTTCCTCCAAGACCAATTAAATGAGAATCTTTGGGACAGGGCCTGGGCTTCTGCATTTTTAAAAAGCTCTGAGGTGACTTTGATGCAGTCAAGGCTGAAAGCCACTGTAAGAGAAGAAAGAACAGGCAGAAGGGGGATAACTATCTTCCTGCGCTACACTCCTTTTCACTACCCCCAATTCTCTACCCCCCACTTTCCTGCCCCTTCCCAGTTGTCATCCACTAGTTCAAAATTTTTCTTCCAGACCTTTTTTCTATGAATACCCAAATGTACATATACATGTAGTTTGTCCCAGCACCGAATAGTGACTCCTGAATTTGTGTATAGTCGGGTTTGGGGTTAGTAATATTACTGGAAGAGGTGTGTTTGCATGGCCCTTTACATTCATTTAAGAAAATATGAATAATCTATATCAAAGAATGGGGGAATTTGATGGAGAATTTAGGTGGTAGGAGAGCTAACGTCTACACAAGTTGCCTCTCGGTTCTGTCCCTACAAGCATCATAAACTGAATGATCTTTTGCCAGTGGTTTGAAATGTCATCTCTAGTACACATTAAGTTTCCATATCTATGAAGATTTTTAAAAATTCTCTATTCTATTAGTGCAAATCACTACTGCATGCTGAGATTTGTTCAGTTTTTTATATTTAGTAACTTCTCTCTTGTCCCCCGCCACCAACACCCTTTGCTCTCTTACCTCCACTGCTGGGTAAATATTTAAGAATGCTCCGATGTGTTGCTTATACTGTGTAAATGGGATCATTTATGAGAGATGTGAGGATCTTAATAAAGATTTCAAATCCACCTGAAATTTTTATGATGATGAAAGTAAAAGCTTTGTTCTCCTGTATGACTGTAGCCTTCCAGCCCCTCCTGCCATGTTAGACTTTCTGGAGATCTGCTCAAATAGAAAAAAAGATTTTCTCTAACATCCCCTATGGCCATCCCTCAAAGTTTATTCCTGCTTCTTAGTGAACACATTACATTAGAGTTGAAGAAAGTTATAAGGCAGGAAAAGAGCAGTTTCTGCTTTGACTTGCAAATATTTTTAATCCCCTAAAAATAAGCCATGAGCTGCAAATAGGCATGAATGTTCCTGTACCACATTTCCTAAATTAGGTATTTCTGAGGAGATGTAGAATACATTTTGTTTTTCTGCTCAGGGCCACCTGCTTGTGATTCAACTGATGATTTCATTCTGTATCTTAATGCCTTTCCCTATTTGTTTGGAGGCAGGCATGCTTTCTCAGAAAAGCTGGGAAGACCTGTGTTTTTGAAGTGAATTATAACTGAGGTTTATATCTTTATGGGGAAGAGCTTGAGTTTCTGCCATGTCGCTACTGGAACATGTCCCCATTCTCTTGCTCGTGTGTTTAAAATTCCTGGTTTCACATGTTGTAAGGGTAACAACCCACTCCAGTATTCTTGCCTGGAGAATCCCAGGGACAGGGGAGCCTGATGGGCTGCTGTCTATGGGGTTGCACAGAGTCAGACATGACTGACTCGACTAGGCAGCAGCAGCAAGGGTAACTTAAATATGCAGCCTTCACTCTCTTTGAGTAAACTGTCAAGACATCAAGGACAACTTCCTTAATTTCCGATAGACTTGGTTTTGTTTATTGTTTTAATTGGTGGAAAGGAAGTGACAGTACCTCCCCTCACAGGGTTGTCATGTCATTCACCCTTTCACTCACTCAGTCGTCCACTGCACTGTTGCCTGTTGTAAAATAATTATAAATAGTATTTTTTTGATCTAGTAGATTTTAACAATTTTTAAAACAGCATTATATAAAAATTAATACAGATACAAAAATGATGTATTTTTTTGTATAGATACAAAATGGATTTGTATCTATACCAAATGTACAGATACAAAATAGGTTTAAATACAGATACAAAAAAATTTTTTTTATACAGATACAAAAATGGTATATTCGCAAGGTTAAAAGATACTTACTTAATCACTAAGAAACTATGTCATCCTCCACCTCACAGAGGTGGGCCGCTCCCACCCAGTTAGCTACATTTGTGGATTAAACTAGGCTAATCTATTTTCTGTTTCATTTTATAGTGAATTGTTTTCATAATCTTCCTCTTGGGACCCAAATTCTTACAGCTGTCTTGCTGACAGTTAATTGAGGATTTCATAACTTTGTCTAACTCTGAAATCAGAGTTGTAAGAAAATGCCAATGAGATAAAGGTATTCTGTAAGAATGAATTCCACGGTCAAATAAACTCGGAGAACACTGAATTAAACGAACCAACAAAAAACAGATTTTATTTATGTATGTGTTTTAAATACCGCAAGATAGTGAGGTACTAATGCAGAAATCTAAGAAGGGTGAACATGCACCATTCCCAGGTGTATTTGACTGTGGACCTATTGACTGCCCTTGCCTTTTTCTATGATGATGTTTCTATAAAACCTAGAGCAGAATTGGTAAATTAGCAACCTGACAGTCAAATCTGGCTGGAGGATTCTGTTTCACATGGCCACACAGTGTTTTTAAAATATTTGAACCACCATTTAAAGATTGAGAGAGTTGACTAAAAATTTATTGATTTCCAGTTGCCTTTAAAGGATTAAAAGACTTAGGAAAAGCAAGCTTACCTTCCAGCGTGGCTGCCCATGTTGTCGCTGGGCCTGGCTGCCTTATCATGCTGGCGTTGGGGGCTGCACTATGCCCCGCTGAACACCTGCAGAGCCCTCCTGGGTATTGGAATCTGTGACCATGATGGTCAAGAGCACTTCAACAGTGGCAGAGCTTAGTGTGGAAAAAGTCAATTGATGTAAGCCCATCAGCCCAGGTGGACGGCCATGGTCACGAGCATAAGGGCCATGGGGAGACCCAGCCTGGAGGCTGGGAAACTAGCCTGTGAATGTGTCAAGGAGCCATGTTGCTGTTCATCTCTAGGGCAGAATCAATACATTCATTTTCCATTCGCTTTACAGTTTCCCAACTGCCGACATCCCTGCTCGCCACCTCCCATGGGGATCTTGACGGGTGTGTTGGGGAATACAAAGCTGGGGCCAAAAGCTAATAAGGTGCAAATAATTTTTAAATGTTAAAACAGATTTTCAAATGGAGTGTTTGCTAATGATCTCCCCCGAGTGTCCCCTGCATCTGAGGAGGATTACAGGAGTTTTGGCTGTCCTCCCATCCTGTCGCCACTGGGAGAGAAAACCCAGCTTTTTTTCCTAAGCAAACCCATGCCTGGAAGAGGTTGTCCTTGAGCCTTGCCCAGAAGTTTTATAATTTAAACTCAGACAAAGAGAACAAAGACAAAATGGTTTTCTTTGATATTATTTTCACAGTGGGTTGCAAGTCAAGAAAATAAATGATCGAGTAAGTTCCATTTTCTTTAATCTTATTTAATACATTGCTATGCAGCCACAGCAAGCTAATAATTAAAAACCATTCTGCCTCCTCCAGAGGCTTTGATCTACAGTGACACGACTCTTGTATTTTTGGGGTGGTTGGGTTTCTAAGCTCTCATTAATGTCCATAAAAACTGGTCAAAATCAAAAGGGCAGAGAGTAAAACAACAACAAACCAAGCTAGCATCTAAGAAAAGGGAGTATTTTGTCTGCAATTATGTATGTCATAATTTCCATTATTTGCTTATTTTCAGCATGATATAGCTTGATATTTTAGGACACTACTAGAAAGCAGTTCAAATATAAACTATTTATAGTAATCTCACAGCCCCTAATCAGGATTTCTGCTTCCAGATATCTAAGAGAAGTCTTCAGGAAAAAAAAAAATTCCTGCAAAATAAAAATGAATATTCATCACCAAATAGCATGTATCTTTCTAGTTAGATTTTTCTTCTATTTTTATACTTTGTTGGAATTTGTGAGAATCTGGAGTTTTTCCCCATTCATCACTAATTTTGAAATTTCTGAGATTTGTAGGCGATTCAAGTACAATAGAAGCCATGTGTCTTTATTGGGAGCACAATAGTGTGAGTCTGGAATTCTGATAATTAGATGTTGGACTTCGTGAATGGATGGCCCTCTGTTTTTCGGTCTCTTTAAACAGCTCTTCAATTGAATTCCTTAATTTCAGTTTCCCAGAGCTCTCTTTCTTGTTCTCTGAGGGTTTCTGTTTGGTTTGGTTTTAGCACTTTGTTCTGGTTTTATGGATGCAGTATTTTATCTTTTGTCCTGTGTTGCTTTCTGTTTTCTTCAAGTTCCTTTCGGTCACTCCTATTTGGGTTGGGTTTGCTTTCTTTCTTTCGTTTGGGAGCCTTTCCTCAGGTGTCTGGTGCCTCTTGACTGGACCTTCATTCTGAGCAGAAGGCACTCAGATCTGACTGAAGTCCCTTGCCTGCAAGTGAAACTGGCGCCTGGAGGACTGCACGGTTGGCGGTCAGGTGGGTTGGAGAACTTCCAAGTATGGGTTTCAGGAGGTCTTTTCTCTTTAACCAAAAGAGAAATCCCCTGCCTGCCTGGCAGCTTTTGTACCTGTTTCCCTTTATTCCGGAAACTCAGAGCATAGGGCTGCAGAGAGAAGGGAACAGGAGAGTCCATATCCGAGCCTGAGCTAAGGGACCGTCCTGTGCCTTGTGTACCTGAGCAGAGAGAGCAGCACCGCTCTGAGAAGAGAGAGGGTTGGGCTCCCACTGCTCTGCACTCCAACAGCCCCCATGGTTTTGGTCTTTTTCAGTCCTCCAGACCCTGAGGTAGTTGGTCTCTTACAGTTTGAAGTCTCTCGAGTGTTCAGGAAGGTGCATCTCATTGATGTGTCCTGGTGTGGAATTCCAACCAGTTCATTGTAAAGAAATCTGCTAAGTCACTTCAGTCGTGTCCAACTCTGTGCTACCCCATAAATGGCAGCCCACCAGGCTCCGCCATCCCTGGGATTCTCCAGGCAAGAACACTGGAGTGGGTTGCCATTTCCTTCTCCAATGCATGAAAGTGAAAAGTGAAAGTGGAGTCGCTTAGTCCATAGCGACCCCATGGACTCCAACTTCCCAGGCTCCTCCATCCATGGGATTTTCCAGGCAAGAGTACTGGAGTGGGGTGCCATTGCCTTCTCTGAAAGAAATCTAGTCCTGAATATTCATTGGAAGGACTGATGCTGAGGCTGAAACTCCAATTTTTTGGCCACCTGATGTGAAGAACTGACTCATTTGAAAAGACCCTGATGCTGGGAAAAATTGAAGACAGGAGGAGAGGGGGACAACACGATGAGATGGTTGGATGGCATCACCGACTCAATGGACATGAATGTGAGTAAGCTCTGGGTGTTAGTGATGGACAAGGAGGCCTGGAGTGCTGCAGTCCATGGGATCGCAAAAAGTCAGACACGACTGAGTGACTGAACTGAACTGATGTAGAATTTTAGGTTGCAGTTTTCTCTACCTTCTTTGCAGTCATTAACCACTCTTCAATTTGCTTTCCGTCTCCCCAAAACATGTGGACACCTTGCATCTGCTATTACTTCTCTTACACTGTTTATCCTTATGGGTTTATGCCTTTTCCCCTTTCTATTCCTATTGTGGAGTTTTGTAAGGAACTAGAGATCCATGAAGGACTTCCCTGGTAGCTCAGATGGTAAAAAAAATATCTGCCTACAATACAGGAAGCCCAGGTTTGATCCCTGGGTCGGGAAGATCCCTGGAGAATGGAATGCAACCCATTTCAGTATTCTTGCCTAGAGAATTCCATGGAGAGAGGAGCCTGGTGGGTTACAGTTCATGAGGTCACAAAGAGTCAGACACGGCTGAGCAACTAACACACCCACAAAGATAAATGAAAGTGTAAAATTCTGGATTTGACTGGACAAGTTCATATTTAGTCGCTCAGTCATGTCCTATTCTTTGCAACCCCATGGACTCCAGCACGCCACACTTTCCTTGTCCATCATCAGTTCCTGGAGCTTGCTCAAACTCATGTCCATCGAGTTGGTGTTGCCATCCAACCATCTCATTCTCTGTCGTCCCCCTCTCCTCCTGCCTTCAATCTTTCCCAGCATCAGGGTCTTTTCCCATGAGTCAGTTCTTCAAATCAGGTGGCCAAAGGATTGGAGCTTCAGCATCAGTCCTTCCAATAAATATTCAGGACTGATTTCCTTTAGGATTGACAGGTTTGATCTCCTTGCAGTCCAAGGGACTCTCAAGAGTCTTCTCCAACACCACAATTCAAAAGCATCAATTCTTCAGGGCTCAACTTTCTTCACAGGAAAACTCACATCCATACATGACTACTGGAAAAACCCTAGCTTTGACTAGATGGACCTTTGTCGGCAAAGTAATGTCTCTGCTTTTTAATATGCTGTCTAGGTTGGACATAGCTTTTTCTTCCAAGGAGCAACAGTCTTTTAATTTCATGGCTGCAATCACCATCTGCAGTGATTTTTGGAGCCTAAGAAAATAAAGTCTGTCACTGTTTCCATTGTTTCCCCATCTATTTGCCATGAAGTGATGGGACCGGATGCCATGATCTTTGTTTTTTGAATGTTGAGTTTCAAGCCAGCTTTTTCACTCTCCTCTTTCACTTTCATCAAGAGGCTCTTTAGTTCTTCTTCACTTTCTGCCATAAGGGTAGTGTCATCTGCATATCTGAGGTTATTGATATTTCTCCCGGCAATCTTGATTCCAGGTTGTGCTTCATCTAGCCCAGCATTTTGCATGATATACTCTGCATATGAGTTAAATAAGCAGGGTGATAATATACAGCCTTGATGTAGTCCTTTCTTGATTTAGAACCAGTCTGTTGTTCCATGTCCAGTTCTGAGTGTTGCTTCCTGATCTGCATACAGATTTCTCAGGAGGCAGGTCATGTGGTCTGGTATTCTCATCTCTTTCAGAATTTTCCACAGTTTATTCTGATCCACACAGTCAAAGGTTTTAGTGTAGTCAATGAAGCAGAAGTAGATGTTTTCTTGGAATTCTCTTGCTTTTTCTATGATCTAGCAGATGTTGACAATTTGATCTCTGGTTCCTCCGCCTTTTCTAAATCCAGTTTGAACATCTGGGGTTTCTCAGTTCACGTACTGTTGAAGCCTCACTTGGAGAATTTTGAGCATTACTTTGCTAGTGTGTGAGATGAGTACAATTGTGTGGCAGTTTGAGCATTCTTTGGCATTGCCTTTCTTTGGGATTGGAATGAAAACTGACCTTTTCCAGTCCTGTGGCCACTGCTGAGTTTTCCGTATTTGCTGGCATATTGAGTGCAGCACTTTCACAGCATCATTTTTAAGGATTTAAAGTAGCTCAACTGGATTCATCACCTCCACTAGCTTTGTTTGTAGTGATGCTTCCTAAGGCCCACTTGACTTCCCATTCCAGGATGTCTGGCTCTAAGTGAGTGATCACACCATCGTGGTTATCTGGGTCATTCAGATCTTTTTTGTGTAGTTCTTCTGTGTATTCTTGCTCTCTTTTCTTAATCTCTTCTGCTTCTGTAGATCCAAACCGTTTCTGTCCTTTATTGTGCCCATCTTGCATGAAATGTTCCCTTGGTATCTCTAATTTTCTTGAAGAGATCTCTGGTCTTTCCCATTAGATTATTTTCCTGTATTTCTTTGCATTGATCACTGAGGAAGGCTTTCTTCTCTCTCCTTGGTATTCTTTGGAACTCTGCTTTCAGATGGGTATATCTTTCCTTTTCTCTGCCTTTAGCTTCTCTTCTTTTCATAGCTATTTGTAAGGACTCCTCAGACAACCATTTTGCATTTCTTTTTCTTGGGGATGGTCTTGATCACTGCCTCCTGTACAATATCACGAACCTCCATCCATAGTTCTTCAGGCACTCTGTCTATCAGATCAAATCCCTTGAATCTATTTGTCACTTCCCCTATGTAATCATAAAGGATTTGATTTAGGTCATACCTGAATGGTCTAGTGGTTTTCCCTACTTTATTAAATTTAAGTCTGAAAATGGCAATAAGGAGTTCATGATCTGAGCTGCAGTCAGCTCCTGGTCTTGTTTCTGCTGACTGTGTAGAGTTTCTCCGTCTTTGACTGCAAAGAATATAATCAATCTGATTTTGGTATTGGCCATCTGGTGATGTCCATGTGTAGAGTTGTCGCCTCTTGTATTGGAAGAAGGTGTTTGCTATGACCACTGCATTCTCTTGGCAAAACTGTTAGCCTTTGTCTGGCTTCATTTTGTACTCCAAGGCCAAACTTGCTTGTTATTCTAAGTATCTCTTGACTTCCTACTTTTGCATTCCAGTCCCCTATGATGAAAAGGACATCTTTTCTTCGGTGTTAGTTCTAGAAGGTCTTGAAAGTCATCGTAGAAGTGTTCAGATTCTTTGGCATTAGTGGTTGGGGCATAGACTTGGATTACTGTGATACTGAATGGTTTGCCTTGGAAATGAACAGAGATCATTCTGTCGTTTTTGAGATTGCACCCAAATACTGTAATTCAGACTCTTTTGTTGACTGTGAGAGCTACTCCTCATTTAACAGGAAGCTCCTTATTTTCTTTTGATTTTTAAAAGCAATCCATTAGTATTAGAGAATCAAGTGTGCCAGTGCAGGAGACATAAGAGAGGTAGGTTTGATCCCTGGGTCAGGAAGATCCCCTGGAGGAGGGCATGGCAACCCATTCCAGTATTCTTGCCTGGAGAATCCCATGGACGGAGGACCCTGGCAGGCTACAGCCCATAGGGTCACAAAGAGTCAGACACAACTGAAGTGACTTAGCATGCATGCACGGATGGCAGTTTCCCTATATAACCAAAAATAAAGCAAAATTTTTGTACACCAATTGTATAAGATGGCAACACATTACATATTTTTCTTTCTTTTTTTAAAATTATTTATCTTTGGCTGCAGTGGGTCTTTGTTTGCTTTGAGGAGGATTTCTCTAGTTGCAGCGCATGGGCTTCTCATTGCAGTGGCTTCTCTTGTTGCCAAGCATAGGCTCTCGGGCCCGCAGACTGCAGTAGTTGTGCTTCCCAGCCTCTGGAGCACAGATTAGTAGTTGTGGCACAAGAGCTTACTTGCCCGCGGCATGAGGAGTCTTCCTGGACGAGGAATTAAACCCGTGTCTCCTGTGTTGGCAGGCGGATTCTTAACCACTGGACCCACGAGGGAAGTCCTAATTTTCTTTTGTGAAGGTAAATACATGCACATGAAAAAAAAAAGTAAACCACATAACAGAGTAGTGAAAAGCACACACCTTTTTCTCATTCCAGTTCCCAGTCCAACAACTTCCCTCCCCAGGTGCAACAGCTATTGCTAGTTTCTCAGGTATACCCTCCTGTTTCTCATTTTTAAAAAAAATATATTTTTTAATTTATTTGCTGCTCTGGGTCTTTGTTGCTGCAGGTGGGATCTTTAATTGTAGCATGGAGGGTCTAGTTCCCTGACCAGGGATCAAACCTGGGCCCCCTGCCTTGGGAGCAAGGAGTCTTATCCACTCAAGCCCCCTTATACTTCTGATATCACATTATGAGAGGTTAAAGCATCTGCCCGCGATGTGGGAGACCTGGGTTCAATCCCTGGGTCGGGAAGATCCCCTGGAGAAGGAAATGGCAACCCACTCCAGTACTCTTGCCTGGAGAATCCCATGGACGGAGGAGCCTGGTAGGCTACAGTCCACAGGGTCGCAAAGAGTTGGACACGACTGAGCGACTTCACTTTCACTTTCATACTCTGCTGACCTCTTAACAATATTTCTTGGATATCATAGCTCATTCTTTTTTTTACAAAAGCACAGTCATCCATTATTTTTGTATATGTATGTATTGTATCTTATTCAACTGATCCCTTCTGACGGGCATTTACACAGTGTCTTTACTATTTACTATACTATATACAATTACTATAAAACAATGCAGCAGTGAATATGTTTCTTTATATTTGAAATATGTATGTCTTTGTGAATGTGTGTATAGGATAAATTCTAGAAGTAAAATAGCTGAGGCAAAGATTACATACCCTTGTACTTTAATAGCTATAGCCAAATTGTCCTCCAAGAAATTGTACCAATTTATATCCTCAGTAGCAATGAATGCAAGCTCCTGTTTCGCTCTCTAACCAGTGCATTATAATCTTTTTAGTAGTTTCTAAATATAATTTGTACAAAATCTAATTTCAGGGACTTCCTTGGTGATCCAGTGGTTAAGACCCTGCCCTTCCACTGCAGGGGACATGGGTTCAATCTCTGTCTGGGAACTAAGATCCTGCGTGCCATGCAGCATAGTAAAAAAAAACTCCACATAATTTCAGCATAGTTTTTATGTCTATTTCTTTGGTTGTGAGATTGGATAGTTTCTTATTTAGAATATTAGCTCTTTGTCTTTCATATGCATTGGAAAATTTTCTCTACCATTTATCATTCAATTTGTTTTGTTTGTTTACAATACACTTTTAGCAAATGGAAAGTTATAGTTTTTTAAAATTATTTTATTGAAGTATAGTTGATTTACAATGTTGTGTTAACAGAAAGTTATAATTTTATTTAGTCAGACATTGTTTTATTTTATGGTCTTCTCTGAGATCTTAAAAAAGTTTCTGATTTTTTTCTAGTATTTTATGGTTTCATGTATTTTGCATTTATTTGGTGATCTATTTTGGAATTTATTTGAGAGTAGGTGCAAGATAGGGGTTCAGTTTTTTCTAGTTGGCTTGCTAGCTCTCCCAACAAGTTGAGATTCATACTCAATACAATCCCGCAGCACCATTTGCAAAACTGTAACAACTTTATTATCTGATCTAAACAGATAAAGTCTCTGGACTTTAAGACAAGACAGTTGATTCAAGCCCACTGTGTGGATATAGGGGATGTAATCCAAAATAGAGCCTGGCTACACTTGGCATTTGTGTCAGATTCCCTCCTCCCTCTACGCTGAATTAGGAGGGCAGAAGGGAGAAATTCCTGGGGGCACCTGAAGTCAGTCAGGGTAGCAAGTCTAAAACTCCATCATAAATCCCAGGCCAAAATGAAGCTCAAGATATAGATCCCAAATCGAGAGAGTTGGGGAACCAGGAAAGCAGAGAAGCCCTGGCCAAGCAGTGCCGCAGGGAGTCAGAGAGCAATCCCAGGAAGCATGAGGCCTGGGTGCTTGGGGAGACTTGATCCTCTGAACGGGGCAAGGAGGAGGAAGATTTTTAATTTCATTTTTTTTCTCTTTTTTTAAAAAAATTTTTAATTGGAGGCTAATTACTTTACAATATTGTGGTGGTTTTTGCCATACCTTCACATGAATCAGCCATGGGTGTACATGTGTTCCCTGTCCTGACCCTCCCTCCCACCTCCCTCCCCATCCCATCTCTCAGGGTCATCCCAGTGCACCAGCCCTGAGCACCCTGTCTCATGTATCGAACCTGGACTGGCGATCTATTTCACATATGATAACATACATGTTTCAATGCTGTTCTCTCAAATCATCCCACCCTCGCCTTCTCCCACAGAGTCCAAAAGTCTGTTTTTTACCTCTGTGTCTCTTTTGCTGTCTTGCATATAGGGTCATTGTTACCATCTTTCTAAATTCCATATATATGCGTTCATATACTGTATTGGTGTTTTTCTTTCTGACTTACTTTGCTCTATATAATAGGCTCCAGTTTCATCCACCTCATTAGAACTGATTCAAATGTATTCTTTTTAATAGCTAAGCAATATTCCATTGTGTATATGTACCACAGCTTTCTTATCCATTCGTCTGCTGATGGACATCTAGGTTGCTTCCATGTCCTAGCTATTATAAACAGTGCTGTGATGAACATTGGGGTACACGTGTCTCTTTCAATTCTGGTTTCCTTGGTGTGTATGCCCAGCACTGGGATTGCTGGGTCGTATGGAAGTTCTATTTCCAGCTTTTTAAGAAGAGATAAGAAAGACTTCTTCAGCAATCAATGCAAAGAAATAGAGGAAAACAACAGAATGGGAAAGACTACAGATCTCTTCAAGAAAATTAGAGATACCAAAGAACATTTCATGGAAAGATGGGCTCGATAAAGGACAGAAATGGTATGGACCTAACAGAAGCAGAAGATACTAAGAAGAGATAGCAAGAATACACAGGAGAACTGTACAAAAAAGATCTTCATGACCCAGATAATCATGATGACGTGATCACTAATCTAGAGCCAGACATCTTGGAAAGTGAAGTCAAGTGGGCCTTAGAAAGCATCACTATGAACAAAGCTAGTGGAGGTGATGGCATTCCAGTTGAGCTGTTTCAAATCCTGAAAGATGATGCTGTTAAAGTGCTGCACTCATTATGCCAACAAATTTGGAAAACTCAGCAGTGGCCACAGGACTGGAAAAGGTCAGTTTTCATTCCAATCCCAAAGAAAGGCAATGCCAAAGAATGCTCAAACTACTGCACGATTGCACTCATCTCACACGCTAGTAAAGAAATGCTCAAAATTCTCCAAGCCAGGCTTCAGCAATACGTGAACCATGAACACCCTGATGTTCAAGCTGGTTTTAGAAAAGGCAAAGGAACCAGAGATCAAATTGCCAACATCTGCTGAATCATGGAAAAAGCAAGACAGTTCCAGAAAAATCTATTTCTGCTTGATTGACTATGCCAAAGCCTTTGACTGTGTGGATCACAATAAACTGTGGAAAATTCTGAAAGAGATGGGAATACGAGACCACCTGACCTGTCTCTTGAGAAATCTGTATGCAGGTCAGGAAGCAACAGTTAGAACTGGACATGGAACAACAGACTGGTTCCAAATAGGAAAAGGAGTACATCAAGGCTGTATATTGTCTCCCTGCTTATTTAACTTATATGCAGAGTACATCATGAGAAACGCTGGGCTGGAAGAAGCACAAGCTGGAATCAGGATTGCCGGGAGAAATGCAGATACGCAGATGACACCACCCTTATGGCAGAAAGTGAAGAGGAACTCAAAAGCCTCTTGATGAAAGTGAAAGAGGAGAGCAAAAAAGTTGGCTTAAAGCTCAACATTCAGAAAACGAGGATCATGGCATCCGGTCCCATCACTTCATGGGAAATAGATGGGAAAACAGTGGAAACTGTGTCAGACTTTATTTTTCGGGGCTCAAAAATCACTGCAGACGGTGACTGCAGCCATGAAATTAAAAGACGCTTACTCCTTGGAAGGAAAGTTATGACCAACCTAGATAGCATATTCAAAAGCAGAGACATTACTTTGCCGACTAAGGTCCATCTAGTCAAGGCTATGGTTTTTCCTGTGGTCATGTATGGATGTGAGAGTTGGACTGTGAAGAAGGCTGAGCACCAAAGAATTGATGCTTTTGAACTGTGGTGCGGCAGAAGACTCTTGAGAGTCCCTTGGACTGCAAGGAGATGCAACCAGTCCATTCTGAAGGAGATCAACCCTGGGATTTCCTTGCAAGGAATGATGCTAAAGCTGAAGCTCCAGTACTTTGGACACCTCATGAGAAGAGTTGACTCATTGGAAAAGACTCTGATGCTGGGAGAGATTGGGGGCAGGAGGAGATGGGGACAACCCAGGATGAGATGGCTGGATGGCATCACGAACTCGATGGACGTGAGTCTGAGTGAACTCCGGGAGTTGGTGATGGACAGGGAGGCCTGGCGTGGTGCAATTCATGGGGTCGCAAAGAGTCAGACACGACTGAGCAACTGAACAGAACTGAATCAGATTCTTGGGCCTTCCCAGGTGGCGATAGTGCTAAAGAACCCTCCTGCCGACACAGAACACATAAGAGATTCGGGTTCAATCCCTGAGTGGAAAGATCCGCTGGATGAGGGCATGGCACCCCACTCCAGTATTCTTGCCTGGAGAATCCCAGGGACAGATGAGCTGGGCGGGCTACGGTTCACGGGGTCACAAAGAGTCAGACATGACTGAAGTGACTCAGCATACACGCAACCAGACTCTAGCCTAGAGATGTGTGTGGTTATTGATACCTGGCCTCTTTATCCTTTGTCCAGCCTCTCCTCCCCCATGTAGGAACAGGCACAGTGCTGGCAGCAACCTCCTCTTTCCTGTCCTTGTTTCTGTTTATTCAGCAACCCCATACTTAAACACAATAGCAATGTAAACCATTCTGTACCTAATTGTAATAACTAGATTATCATCAAACAGAATTGGGAATTCCTGTTTCCAAGGCAGTTTCTCATGCTTTTGCTCAGGTTTGGTTCAGAATGTTTAAGTCCAAAAATCAAATTCAACACACATTTAGTGAACACTTGCTTTATATAGGACATAATGCTTCACGCTGGGAGAGACAGAAGATACACAGGACAGAAGATAAGCAGGATACACAGGGGAATTAAACCCCCTTCCGACCTTCAGGGAAAGGAGACCTGTTGGAAACTGTACAAAGTGCTGTGGGGATCCAGAGAGGAAGCAATTGTTTCTTGCTGGAGGCTACATAAAGGAAAGCATGAAGATACCCAAGCTGGGCAGTATTGCTCATCATTGAGGATGCCATAAACAATTGCCCTCCAGTGACATTACCCTGTTTCTGAACCTTCAAAATAGGCTGCTGGGCCTGGAGAGTCACAGCTGATAGAAATACCTAGAAAATAAGCCTTGGAGAAAAATTGACCTGCGTTATAGACTACATTCAGAAAACTAAGATCATGGCATCTGGTCCCATCACTTCATGGGAAATAGATGGGAAAACAGTGGAAACAGTGTCAGACTTTATTTTGGGGGGCCCCAAAATCACTGCAGATGGTGACTACAGCCATGAAATTAAAAGATGCTTACTCCTTGGAAGAAAAGTTATGACCAACCTAGATAGCATATTCAAAAGCAGAGACATTACTTTGCCAACTAAGGTCCATCTAGTCAAGACTATGGTTTTCCAGTAGTCATGTATAGATGTGAAAGTTGGACTGTGAAGAAAGCTGAGCACCAAAGAATTGATGCTTTTGAACTGTGGTGTGGCAGAAGACTCTTGAGAGTCCCTTGGACTGCAAGGAGATCCAACCAGTCCATTCTGAAGGAGATCAGTCCTGGGTGTTCTTTGGAAGGAATGATGCTAAAGCTGAAACTCCAGTACTTTGGCCACCTCATGTGAAGAGTTGACTCATTGGAAAAGACTTTGATGCTGGGAAGGATTGGGGGCAGGAGGAGAAGGGGACGACAGAGGATGAGATGGCTTGATGGCATCACGGACTCGATGGACATGAGTCTGAGTGAACTCCGGGAGTTGGTGATGGACAGGGAGGCCTGGCGTGCTGCAATTCATGGGGTTGCAAAGAGTCGGACACGACTGAGCGACTGAGCTGAACTGAACTGATAGAATACCTGTCTTCCAGGATGGTCCAGTGGTAAAGAACCTACCTGCCAATGCAGGAGGCACAAGAGACTCAGGCCCCATCCCTGAGCCAGGAAGATCCCCTGGAGCAGGAAACGGCAACTTACTCCAGTATTCTTGCCTAGAGAATTCCGTGGACAGAGGAGCCTGGTGGGCCACAGTCCGTGGGATTGCAAAGAGTCAGACACAGTTGAGCGGCTAAGCATGAACATGCATGCAGAAAGAATACTACAGGAAGAAAGAGCAGGAGCAGCCCCTATAGGAGAAGTCCTGTGAGAGCAAACAGGATAAAGGAAACCTTTGTTGTTGTTATTCAGTTGCTAAGTCATGTCTGACTCTTTGTGACCTCATGGACTGCAACATGCCAGCCTTCCCTGTCCTTCACTGTCTCCCGGAATTTCCTCAAACTCATGTCCATTGAGTTGGTGATGCTATCCAACTATTGCATCCTCTGTTGCCTGCTTCTCCTTCTGCCCTTAAACTTTCCCAGCATCAGGGTCTTTTCTAGTGAGTTGACTCTTCGCATCAGGAAATGCACTGTTGTTTGAATCAATGTAAGAACTTTTGAAAACTAATATTAATAGGAAACCTTTATCATCATGACTATCGTATAGTTTTAAAAGTCTCGCTTTAAAGCAAGCCAAGTCAACTTGCTTATTTCCCTAAACATCAATAAAAAGAAAAATTGTTTTACTAGAAACAAAAATAGAGATGTCATTTTGCTAGAAATATTACAGCCCATGAGGGATTTTCTGAAATGCTGACAGGTGTGTTTGTGTGCATGTACATTTTCTTCTGACTAAATCGTGTGTGATCAAGCATTTACTATGATATGAGTCAGAACCAAATGTGTAGATGTTTTTCGATTGTTGCTTCCCCAGCAGTTCTGCATTGATTATCAATGCTGTCCAGTGTGTTAACATGGGCTAATGTATTTTCTTATTCTCTGTTCTTAGGATGAATCAGTACCCACCAAATTTTTGAGACTGCTCACGGCTTAGAGGCAAGCTCGTCTAAATTAAGGCCGGCTAAGGTGGCATTGCAGGGATTTAATCCTCCTCTAGCTGCCCGTGTGACCGGAAGGCTGATTTGCAAGTTTCTTCTTTCCTGGGGTCTGGATTGTCAGGTCTCCGGGGACCTGCGACTTGACAGCAAAAGTGCAAAATGAAGAGGATCAGAGATAAGCACCAGCAGCGGGGAACTGGGGGCCTCCTGGGGGCTTTTACACACCAGGGCAGAAGATTTTCTGACCATCAAAGGAAATAGCAAACTGGAGCCTTTGTTTTGGGACAGAGCCACCTACCACAGAGCATCAGCACAGCCGGCCAGAAAGTTCTTGGAGCCTGATTAAGGCTAGGGTACCTGGATGCATGCCTGATGGTCCAGTTAGACCAGGGAAGTTCACTATGAAGGAGAGTGTGAGATGTCTCGAGTAAGGCGGGCAGCTTTGGGCTTGGCTGGGTAGGCAGTGCTGGGGTTGGTCTCTGCCTTCAGCTGACTGAAGCCTAGAAAGGGGTCTGCGCATCCAGGAGTCTTTGCCCAGCTCTCAAGGACACAGGACCCTTACAGCCTTTAAGTCCCATCTCTCATCCCCCTTGGGCCCCTTCCGCTCCTCCCCATCCTCCCCTGTTCGCTGCCTCTGCTGAGATGGAGAGGTGAACCTACTGTGGACGATGACTGCTGTGTATGTGAATGGAGGTGGCCTGGTGAACCCCCACTGTGCCAGGTGGGGTCGGCGGGAGAGTGAGGAGAGTGGCTGTCAGACGGAGTGCACCAAGGAGGACGAGGAGGGAGAGCCTCGCCAGCTGACGCCCTTTGAGAAGCTGACCCAGGACATGTCCCAGGATGAGAAGGTGGTGAGGGAGATCACTCTGGGCAAGCGGATCGGCTTCTATCGCATCCGAGGGGAGATCGGAAGTGGGAACTTCTCCCAAGTCAAGCTGGGGATTCACTCCCTAACCAAAGGTAGGAACTGACCTCTGCGGGTGATGTCCAGGGTGTGGGGACCTGGTTTGGGGGGCAGGTTAGGAGTCTGGGGCCAGGGAAGCCGGTGAGGCAACATCACTGAGTCCCTGCTAAGGGCAAGCATTGGGGCAGCTGCTGTCTGTCGTTATCACAGTTCATTTTCACAGTGATGGTGTGAGCTCAGTGTTTTTATTTTCACTTTATAGATAAGGAAACTAAGATCCAAAGAAGTCCAGTGTGGCTTTAGCAGTTCCATCTTAGGTGATTTTGACTCCAAAAACTTCTGCTATACCGTGCAGGTGAACTCAAACACTGAGGGTGTTCTCTCCAGTTACGCCTTGGAGAAGCCGAGTGGAGTGTGGCTTGGTTCCAAGGCCACTCACGTTGCAAGTTCTTATTTGTAACTTCTGTCTATATTTGTGTGTCAATACCAATGGCACAGGGACCCTCCCGGATGGTCAGTGGATAGCGGGTCCAGTCTCTCCTCCTTACCTGAGGCTGCTGCTTCTGTGAGGTTTGGGGAAAAGAGACTTGATCTCAGGATCTTCTCTGCTTCGTCTGCCCTGCACCAGTTCTCACTGTTGTTAGCTCCTTGCTTTCCACCACTGACCTGTGCTTGCTTGACTGCTAGCCCCTCTGGACTCTAGACCAGCATTGCCCACTGCCCGGGCCTCAGGAACCGTGAGGAGAGCCCGCGTGGGCACTTTTCCAAGTTACCTGGAATTTAGCTAAGCTTGGAGATCGACATAATGGAGTTACTAGACAGAAAAAGAACACCTGCAATTCAGTATCATCTGTCGACTTTCTAAAGCCCATGGGCTCTGCTCTCTCCCTGCAAGTCCCATACTGACATTCATTCTCCTTGGACCCAGGCCACCACGTCTTCAAGGGTGTTCTTTCTTATGTTAGAATTTTCTTTTCTCTTCTTCTCTAAACTCCAATCCCATTCAACTCTCATCCCTGTTGCATCCCTATAGAGAAAGCAGCACGCACACCCTCCCCTCAAGAATCTCCCCCCAAGTCACTGCAGCGTCCCCTTCTGTCTTGCTCTGAGCCCAAGTGTCTGGGTTCATGCCTTCACATCTTGGTTACTCATCTTACCTACCTGGGTACATGACAGCACCACTGTGAGCCTTGGGCTCCTCACTGACAGAATGCAGCCAGGAGCACTGATTACATAAAAGTAAATCGTGTGTGTGTGTGTGTGTGTGTGTGTGTGTGTGTGTTAGTTGCTCAATCATGTCTGACTCTTTGCAACCCTATGGACTGTAGCTGTCCGGGCTCCTCTGTCCATGGAATTCTCCATATCTAGTGTGTGTGTGTGTGTGTGTGTGTGTGTGTGTGTGTGTGTGTGTGTGTTGCTCAGTCTTGCCTGACTCTTTGCAACCCCATGGACTGTAGCTGTCCAGGCTTCTCTGTCCATGGAATTCTCTAGGCAAGAATACTGGAGGGGGTTGCCATTTCCTTCTTCAGGGCATCTGATCTTCCATCTACCCAGGGATCAAACTTGGGTCTCCCACATTCAGGCAGATTCGTTACTGTCTGAACCACCAGGGAAGCATATAGGATTTAAATCTAAATTAGGACAGATGTTGCTTTTCAGTGGTCTAGAGGAAGAGTGAAGGGCAAAAGAATTTTTCAGTGGTCTAGAGCAAGAGTGAGGAGCAAAAGATAAAACACACAGGGAGAGCTGAGGGGCTGGAGATTGAGACAGCAGTTGGAAGACTTGATCGGAAGGGGAGACAAGAAATTGGATAAACGCTAACCAGGGGAGGAGTTCAGAAAGGAGAGAGTACCCAAAGTGGCAGAGAGGACAGAGGGGCTGATGTTTGAGCAAAGCCTACTGGATGTGGCCAACTTGGAACTCTTTGCTGAATGTGGGTTCAGATATTCGATTCTAGTGGAGAGGAAGCAAGAGAGAGTGGAAAGAACGTGGGCTTCAGAAACAGGCAAATCTGAAAACATGGGCTTCAGAGCATGGGCTTCAAATCCTTGTTTATTTACTTGCTAGGTATTTGACTTTGTGCATATTATACTAATTCTTTTGGTCCTCAGTTGCCTTAACTGCAAAACAGAGATAATTATTCTTAGAATTGTAGGGAAAATTAGGGATAACATAAACTACATGGCACATAGTAGCCACTCAATAAATGGTTGCTATCACTGTGCACGTCTGTATTTTACTTAAACTTATTTCAGATGGAAATTTGATATTAATGTCTTGAAAACCTGTGAATAGAAGATAGTGGTAAAAGTAATACAAGGCAAACAAATTTAAAAGTTGTATTTATTTTTCCAGCTTTATTGAGATGTAATTGATGTACAATATTGTTTAAGACTACAACGTTCTGATTTTATATATGTATATCCTGCAAACTGATTACCTGGATAAGGTTATTTAACACATTCATCCCCTCACATACTTACAATTGTGTGTGTATGTATAGTGAGAACTTTAAAATCTATTCTCTTAACAACTTTCAAAACGTTTTAATGGGATTCTCTAGCAGTCCAGTTGTTAAGACTCCACGTTTCCAGTGCAGGGGGCATGAGTTCGATCCCTGCTGAGGGAACTGAGATCCCACAAGTCACCCAGGGCAGCCAATTTTTTAAAAAAATTTTAACAGTATTTTATTTAATGTCTTAACTATGTCAAACTATTGTCATTTCAACATGTATCCAATATAAGAAATTACTAATAAGAATAACTTACAGTAAAAAAAAATTTTTTTAAGGAAACTTAAGTGACTGAAAGTAATTTAAAACATGCCAGAAACCCATCCGTGTTTCTCTTTATCTTACTTAGGAGAGTTAAGGGAGAACTCTTAACTGATACTTTTAACTCTTAAATGATATGAAAATAACATTTTTATGCTGTGGTTTGGTGCTATTTAAGGCTGTTTCCTTGCACTAAACTCACTGCATGACCCACGAGTGTTCAAGGTTCCGCTTTGGGAAACACTGACCTCATCTCATCCTCCTGTGTTTTACAAGTGGGAGTAACAGAGATTCAGGAGTGGCTGTCCTGAGGTCATGGGCAGAGGCAGGGTTAGAACTCAGCTTCGTTTTTGCTGTACCCAAGCTTCCTCGGGATTTCAGTGCAGTGACGGGGTGACTCATGTGCAGGGGAAATTTGTGGCCCCACATTGGGGTGATGGAGGTTACCCTTTCCACCTCTCCTTTCCCCGGGGCCACATGTTTTCTTATTCTACTTCATACGTCTTTCTGCAGAGTGGTCTTCTGTGCTTAATTATCCAAAAGCACATCACCAACAATGACTGCTGCCCATATCTATGTAATCTCTCAGCTTTATTGCCCGTCTCCATCTGACAGTCTCATCCTATTGCAGCTTAGATTTTAAAGAGAGAGAATATAAGTGCTCACTGGCCAGCCGGTGATGGGCCGCCACTGAGTCAAGGGCCTGCCTGGGTCAAGTCAGTGGCCCAGGGTCACACGGCCCACCTCACTGTCAGAAAAGCCCAAGGTCCAAAGAAGCATCTCTGAGAAGGGAGAGTGGAGAGCACAGCGAAATGATGACACATCATCACAGAGACTGTAGCCAGCTAAGCAGGGCCCTGCCACTGGCCAACGGCACAGGGCATCTAATTCTGTAGACACCGTTATGTGAGGAGGACAGAAGAAAGAGGATCAACAATCAGCATTTACATAGTGACTGTCATCTCAAATGCCAAAGGCATGCCTGTTGTGTTACAGAGGTAACTTAATTCTAGCCCCATGGGTTTCAGAGAGCGAGGCTTTTCCTGCTTGTGCAGATGGTGCCTCCGCGGCCTCACTGCCACGCTCTCCTCACTCATAACCCCCTACAGAGGAACCTTGCTATCAAAGGCCCGGTGTCACCTCTGCTTATGGAATGGCATGGGGGCAAAGGGGGGAAAGACGGCTAAAAGCACAGGCAGAGGAAAATCAGTCCAACAAGCTCAACGTATTAAACAAGAGCCGGAAAGTGTAATGGCAGGTCCCTGCACGTGCTGTACTGACGCGACAGGAAAACGAGTCCTGGACTTCACCTCCTGACTGACGGACTTGTTCCCTGATGGCCTCATCCTGGTCCCATGCTCATCTCTCCTCTGGTTCTCCCAGAAGAGAGCCCAGGAAAGAATAGGAAGGTGAGAACAAAAGGATCCATGAAGAAGGGGGACCCAGATGCAAATTGATGTGAGGATGAAGAAAGAGCCAGGCAGTTCATGTATTGCTGCCTCTGCTGCTGCTACTAAGTCACTTCGTCATGTCCGACTCTGTGTGACCCCATAGATGGCAGCCCAACAGGCTCCCCCATCCCTGGGATTCTCCAGGCAAGAACACTGGAGTGGGTTGCCATTTCCTTCTCCAATGCATGAAAGTGAAAAGTGAAAGTGAAGTCGCTCAGTCGTATCCGACTTGTAGCTACCCCATGGACTGCAGCCCACCGGGCCCTTCTGTCCATGGGATTCTCCAGGCAAGAGGACTGGAGTGGGGTGCCATTGCTTTCTCTGGGTTCATGTATTAGGAAGCAAGAACTTAGGGAAGATGACAGAGTGAAGACCAGAATACTGTGGACTTCCCTGGTGGTCCAGTGGCTAAAACACCCCACTCCCAATGCAGGGGGCTTGGGTTTGATCCCTGATTGGGAAATTAAGGTTCTAAATGCTGAAACTAAGAGTTCACATGATGCAGCTAAAGATTCTGCAAGATTGAGGGCAGGAGGAGAAGGGGGTGACAGAGGATGAGATGGTTGAATGGCGTCATCGATTCAATGGACATGAGTTTGAGCAAACTCCAGGAGATAGTGAAGGACAGGGAAGCCTGGATTGCTGCAGTCCATGAGGTGGCAACAAGTAGTGACTGAACAACTGAACAACAATGCTGCAGTTAAGACCTGGTGCAGAGCCAAATAAATAAATCTATATATATATATTTGTTTTTTTAAAGGACAGTGACTTGTGACAAGAGGGAGAACATTAGTCTACCTGGAGGGGACTGGGTTAGAAAGACAGAGGGACATTCCTCTAAAACCTTCACCTCTACAATGGGGGAAGATTTATCAGGGAGTGGTTTAACCTTGCTGGGAATTCCAAATACCCTGTCCTGTTACCAAGCCGTGTCAGATGACATCGTCTGAAGAGCGATTTGATTAAATGTGGTTCCCATACAAAGCCAGCTGGCCCAGAATTGTCATCAGGTTTTCTAGGAAACACGGACAATCTGGATAAGATCACGGAGCAGATTCCCAGGGAAATGGAAGGTTTCAGTGCCAGAGGTAGCTCCCAGGACAGTAGTTTATAAAAAGGTGCCCACTGCTCATGATCCCTCGGGAGAAGGCTCCATACAGGCCCCCAGCTGGCTGGAGTTTATTTTTATAGCTAATGGCTCAGATTCCTTGGGCCTTGCAAGCAGATAGAGCAGGCTGAAACCACCACGAATCCCATTTTAGCTGATGAGAAATTTCTCAAAAGAGATGACACACTCAGCTTCTGAATATTTTATGTCCCATCTGTTGCCTCAAACAAAAGCAAAAGCGGCCACAGCGCCTGGCCCTTTCCTGATGCTGCCCTTCCTGACCCCTTCTTCCCTGTTGTCTTCTCTGCCACTCTAGTCTCATGTTACTAGAACCCTTTTTCCTTCTCTCTTGATTTATTTATTCATCGGTTCATTCATTCTTTTTTTTTTAAAAAAAAAAAGCATAATTAACTCTCTTGTGCCTTGCAGCGGTCAATAAGATACAGTTCTTGCTTGACAGGAACTCTCAGTAAGGAATGGAGACAGACAGGAAACATTTGATAAGTGCTGTCACAGGGTGAGGGACAAAGGGTGTGCTTGACCGCACCTGAGATCAGTAAAGAGTCAGTTGATCAGGAAAGGCTTGTGTTATGTCTTGAGGTTTGTGGAGAAATGATACAAGGGGAAGGGGGATGGCAGGCAGAGAGAGATATAAAGTGAATGGAGGTATAAACCAGGGTGAGGAGTGTTTGGAGATTTCAAAGTAATTCAGTGAAGGGGACTTCCCTGTTGGTCCCTTGGCTAAGATTCTGCACTCTCATTGCAGGGGCCCAGGTTCAATCCTTGGTCAGGGAACTAGATCCCACCCCCTGCAACTAAAGATCCTGCTTACTGACAAAAATCAAAGATTGTGGGTGCCACAACTAAGACCCAACAGAGCCAAATAAATGAATGGAAAGTGAAAGTGTTAGTTGCTCAGTCATGTCTGACTGTTTGCAACCTCATGGACTGTAGCCCACCAGGCTCCTCTGTCCATGGAATTCCCCAGGCAAGAATATTGGAGTGGGTTGCCATTTTCTCCTCCAGGGGCTCTTCCTGACCTAGGGATCGAACCCATATCTCTTGTATCTTCTGCATTGGCAGGTGGATTCTCTTACCACTGTGCCCCCTGGGAAGCCTCAGAAGTGATTATTTTAGTGAGGAAAGTGAACTGAAGGTGAGGCCTGCCAAGAGTCAGGGATGTCAGAATCAAATATTAGTCTAATGGTCCAAATGACAATGTCCATCTCAGCTAAGGAAGTGACAGTGAGGATGGAGAGAAGAGGATGCATTTGAAGACTATTTCAGAATATTGAAAACCTGTGTTCGACTGCATGGGGGAGAAGCAGGAGGGGACAGGGAGAGGAAGAAATGAAAATGTCTCCCAGGTTTCCAGCCTCAATACTGAATAGTGACTACTGGAGAAGAAATGGATTTGAGAGTGCAGATTTTGAAGCCCTGAACTGTACATACACAGAGGTCATGAGGTAGAGGAGCTAAATGACCATCTTGGAGCCCAAGAGAAAGTATGAATGAATAATAAAGGTTTGGAGCCTAATAAATCCAGATAGAGTGAAAGTCTTGTGTGTCCTGGTCACAGGCTCCTTGGTGTCAGACACTGTCTTATAGATCCTCAGACTTCCCCCACATGCAGTATAAGTAATAAACATTCAAGCAATACTTGGTGAATTAAGTCAGTGTAACGATGTCCTCTGAAAATCCAGTGGTAGTGAGAAGAGATGGGGGAGGGAGCCATGCGTGGCAGTACTCTCTGGTGGGTTCCCCATGCTGTAATCTCCCAGGAGAACTGGAAGAGAGAGAGAGCTGGAAGACTCACACAGGCTCTAGTAAAGCTTAACCAATACGGCCTACTGGTGTTTATTTTTTTAGTGTATTTTAAAATATTTATTTTTATTTATTTGGCTGCATCGTCTTAGTTGCTGTACTTGGAATCTTTAGTTGCAGCACGTGGGATCTAGCTCCCCAACCAGGGCTTGAACCTGGGCCCCCTGCAGTGGTGGCACAAAATCTTAGCCACTGGACCACCAAGGAAGTCCCCCCACTTGTTTTTAAAGGCAATCTCTCCTCTTGGGTACATTCATTAAAACAGCGATTTAAAATGATGTTTGCTGGGTGCAACTAGAGATTATTGTACTAACTGAAGTAAGTCAGAAGAAAGAAAGACAAATAATGTATGATATCACTTTTATGTGGAATCTAAAATATGATGCAAATGGACCTATCTACGAAGCAGAAACAGACTCACAGACATAGAGAATCGACTTGTGGTTACCAAAGAGGTCGGGGAGGGGAGGGATGGATTGGGAGTTTGGGATTACATATAGAGTGGATAAACAAGGTCCTACCATATAGCACAAGGGACACATTCAGTATCCTAGGATAAACCATAATGGAAAAGAATATTGAAAATATGTGTATAAGTCATTCTGCTATGCAACAAAAATTAACACAATATTGTAAATCAACTGTGCTTCAATTAAAAAAAAAATTAAAGGGACTTGTCTGGTGGTCCAGTGGTTAAGACTCTGCCTGCCAATGCAGGCGATATGCCTTGCAGCAACTAGACCCCAGCGCCACAACTACTGAGCCCGTGCACTCTAGAACTCTCGAGCTGCAACACGAGAAGCCACTGCAATGAGAAGCTCACACACCAAATCGAAGACCAGCCCCCACTCCCCACAACTAGAGAAAGCCAGAGCGCATCAACGAAGATCCAGTGCAGCCAAAAAAATAAAATAAAATAAAAATAGATAAAATTATGTTTTCTTGTTTTAAAAATAGTTAGTGGCTTTGGTGAATCCATCCTAAAAAAAAGTCCAGAATTACTATAACAAAAGAATGTTCTATATTTATAATGCAAAAGACTAAAAATAATTTATATGATCCAATGATACAGGCATACTCAAGCACATTAAAGCATATATACTGGATGGAAGTCACACAACTATTAAAAAATCACGATTATGGGGAGTCTATAATAACAGGGAGGATGCTTGGGACACAATAGTAAACGAAAAAGCAAAATTGAGTTTATACTTCAATGGGGATACTTATCCTGGGCTCTTGTGAGCATTAAATGAGATCATTTATTCAACAAATATTTGTTGATCACCTCCCATGCAACAGGCACTTTTCTAGGGACTGGAAATATAGCAGTGAACAAAATAGACAACAGTCTGCCCTGTGGAGCTTATGCTCCGGTGGAGAGAGACAGACAAACGTAAGCCAGGAAAATATTCATTATGTTATGTAGTGATAAGAGACAAGAAGGAAGATAGAGCAGAGGGAAGGAGGTGGAGCCCTGGGGACTGCAGTTTCAGACAAGATGCCCAGGGACAGCCTTCCTGAGGAGGTGATCACTGAACTGAAGAGAATGAGGAAACTGGCCACGGGGTCCTTGGGGGAACGTGGTCAGGCAGAAGGGACAGCCCGTAGAAGAGCATCAAGGTGGGAGAGTGCCTGTAATACTCTAGAAATGGCCAAGGCGGGTCACAGTGGAGAGCAGCAGGGACCAGATTATGGAGGGCTAATGTGCAATACCGCATTGTCAGGATTTTGGCTTTTTCCTACAGGGAAAACCAGAGCCCTTGAAGGGAGCAGAGAAATGATGCGACCTGGCTTATGCTTAATAGGATCACCCTGGCTGCTCTGTTGAAAATAGGCTACAAAGGGTCAGAAGCAGAGATCAGCTGGGAGCCTATTATAATCCAGGCAAGAGAGAATGGTGGCTTGGGCCAGGAAGGGGGCAGTGAGAGGCTGAGAAGGGGCTGGCTTTTGGCTATATTTAGAAGTAGAGATAATAGGATTTGCTGACAGATTGAAAGTGGAGTGTAAAAGAGAAGAGTCAAGTACTCAAGGTTTTTGACTGCAAGAATAGTTTCCATTTACCAAAACTGGGAAGACTGTAGGAGAAACGGGTTTGGGATGGAAGAGATCGGTATTGAATGTACACGTTGGACATGCCTGTTACACAAGCACAGCAGAAGCTGTTGGTGCCTCACTTGTGCCTCTTTGAGTCTTACCATCTCAGTGCATGCAAGCCGGGCCTTCGTCTCTCATCTCTTTGCCTCTAGGCTTTCTCTAGCTGCTGGAGCTGCTTTTCCTGCATGCATGGGAGGCCAAAAATACAGGGGAATTAACATCTGTCAAGAGCATCCAACAACCAGTTACTGGCAGTAACTGATGTACCCCCGCTCTCTCACACTTCTTATCAGTCAGTTCAGTTCAGTCGTTCAGTCATGTCCGACTCTTTGCAACCCCATGAATCACAGCACGCCAGGCCTCCCTGTCCATCACCAACTCCCAGAGTTCACTCAAACTCATGTCCATCAAGTGGGTGATGCCATCCAGCCATCTCATCCTCTGTCGTCCCCTTCTCCTCCTGCCCCCAACCCCTCCCAGCATCAGAGTCTTTTCCAATGAGTCAACTCTTCACATGAGGTGGCCAAAGTACTGGACTTTCAGCTTTAGCATCTTTCCTTCCAAAGAACACCCAGGACTGATCTCCTTCAGAATGGACTGGTTGGATCTCCTTGCAGTCCAAGGGACTCTCAAGAGTCTTCTGCCGCACCACAGTTCAAAAGCATCAATTCTTCGGCTAGTAAAACTCAAATGATAACTCGCAGCAGGATTTTTGGAGGATGGAGGGAACAAAAAAAGATCCCCACTGAAAAATGAAGCAGTCAGCACCATAAACCTCATGGATCAGTTTATTAAAGGGTAACTCATAAGGTGGGCTCAGGATTGGACAGACGATGATCTGGAAGCGTTTGTAGGATGTACTCTGCACTGCCAACCGGCCACTGGGACAATTTTAGAGCTAACCTAGGACATGGGGGTATATGTACGTGCTTAAAACAGGAAGTGTATTTCTAAATCAAGATGATTGAAAGGGTAACGAGTCTTGTGGGTACCAGGAATATGTCATCAAAAGTCTTCATCATTATTTGGGAACTAATAGAGCATAGAGGTCACCTGGACTTAACAATCCTTCAACAGTATCTATGCAGTAAAAAATCCACCTGCCAATGCAGGATACTCGGGTTTGATCCCTGGGTGGGGAAGATCCCCTAGAGAAGGAAATGGCAACCCACTCCAGTATTCTTGCCTGGAAAACCCCATAGACAGAGTAGGCTGATAGGCTACATACAGCCCATGGGACACAAAGAGTCAGACACAACTTAGCGAATAAACAACAATATTAACTACAAAGCTCTTGACAACAGAAAAGTGATTAACTGCATGGTGCATCCTGGATAGGGTCAGTGGAAGGACAGGAGGAATTGCATGGGCCCAGGATGGTGTCAGTTGTGCTAAGAGTCATTCAGAATTAACTGGTAACTTGCTTAGTAACACATCCTTAATTGGTTGCATTTCCTTTCCTCTCTCACTTTCTCATTCTTCTACCACTGTTTGCTGGGTACAGCTGTACCATTCCTCATCAACTGTTTGCAACTGAATCACTACCTCATGATCTGCTTCGGAACCCAAACTGAGACAACCACATGGAGAGGTCTTGTAGGCAGGTGTATATATGAACCTGGGATCACCAAGGAAATGATTGTAGAGACGGTCAAGGACTAAGCCTTCAGGTGTCCAACATTTAGAGGCTGGGCAGATGAAAAGAACACAGCAAACGAACCTTAGAAGAAGTGGCAAGAGGTAGGAGGAAAACCAAGAGTGCATGTTTTCTCAGAAACTCAGTGCAAAGATGTTCTAGGAGGAAGGATGAGCCTGAGAACTGGCCATTGTTTTTAGCAACTTGGAGGTCATCGGTGGCCCTGAGAAGAGCATTTTTAGTAGCATTATCTCTTAGGCTGAAGATATAACGGGGGTGGGACTTCCCTGGTGGTCCAGGGGTTAAGAATCTGCCTAGTAATACAGTGACACGAGTTTGATCCCTGGTTGGGGAACTAAGACCCCACGTGCTGAGGGGCACCTAAGGCAGCATGCCACAACTAGAAAAGCACGTGCCCCCGAGTGCCGCAACTAAGATTTATTTGGCAACTCAGCCAAATAAATAGATAAATTAAAAATACATATATAGTGGGAGGACTGGAGGCAGTGACATAGGACCAGCTCTTTAAGGGAGCTTTTCTATACAGAGAATGAGAAAAAGAGGTCTAATGCTGAAGGGGGAAGTGAGGTCAAGAGAGGCTTTTCTGCGACTTCTCAAAAACTTTTAAAGGTGTTCAGTGTACATAAATACACAAGCGAAGTTTTAAAATCTGAAATATTCAGTTAAATGAATTTTCCAAACTAAAAACAACCTATATAACCACCACCAAGTTCAAGAGAAAACATCCCCAGTACTTCAGAGGCTCCCCATCCCCGCTTCTATTTATTACATCCACACATATAACTGGGCTTTCCTGGTGGCTCAGTGGTAAAGAATCCCACCTGCCAATGCAAGAGACCTAGGTTTGATCCCTGGGTCGGGAAGATCCCCTGGGGAAGGAAATGGCAACCCACTCCAGTATGCTTGCCTGGGAAATACCATGGACAGAGGAGCCTGGGGGGCTACAATCCATGGGGTCTCAAAAGAGTAGGACACGATATAGCGACTACACAACAAGTGTAACCACTATCCTGACTTTTAACATCACAGATTACCTGTGAAACTATGTAAGTGACCTCATACAGCATGTCTTCTTTTTTGTCTTATTTAATGTGCTCAATATTAAATTTGTGAAAACCGGGGCTTCCCTGGTGGTCCAGTGGTTAGGACCCAGCACCCTCACTGCCAGGGCCCCTAGTGCAATCCATGGTGCAAATCACACAGCATAGGCAAAAAGAAAAAAAAAAATTTGGGAAAACCATTCGTATTATTTTGTGTAGTTTAGATGCTTCATTCTTATGCTATAGAGCAGCTCATCTTATGCTATACAGCAGTACGAATATATTATAATTTATGCAATCTACTGTTGATGAACATGAGGACAGTTTCCAATTGGGGGCTACTATGAATAATGTTACTATGAATATTTTAGTACAGTCTTTTGCTAGCATGTATGTATTTTTGTTGGGAAGATTTTCTCATTTTTCTTAGATGGGTAAATAGCATGAATGTATGCAGGTAGAAAAGATTAAGTAGAAAGGTTAAAACTGATGATGCAGGAGAGAAGGAAGAAATTTTGGCTGCCTATTCTTGAGTAGATGAGAGTAGATGGAATCTATTCAACATGTGGAGGCGTCATAGCAGGCTTTAGGAGCAGGGACCATTTATCCAGAGGAACAAAAAGGAAGACAGAGTTTATGAGCACAGATTCAGGTAGGTTGGAAGACTTGAGGAAATTCTCTTCTATTGCTTTCTTTACTCAATAAAATAGAAAGCAAAGTCATTCAGCTATGAGCAAGGAGAGAAAGTATTAAAGAACTGATGGGAGAAAAGAAGCTGTGAAAGTATCATCTAAAAGTGTAGGAGTGAAAAATAAATAAATAAATACAAGTGTAGGAGTGTTATTGGACCAGACAAATAAAGTGTTTGCCAGGAGCATTAAAGATGCACCCGAGGTTACAAATCATGAATTCAAAGTGAGACAAGCCATCATGGTCACTGATGGGTACAGGCAGAGAGTAGGTGAGAGGCTCGGTGTAACCAGGTATGTTTTAGCTGAGTGAACAGGATGAGAGAGAGAGCAGAGATGCTGAGGGAGCACACAAATCCATGCCAACGACAATAAAGATGCTTCTCCAACACATGCCATCATCCTCCCAGTTCCTCAACCCAGAAACCTTGACCTCTTCTTCAACCCGAAACCTTAGCTGAACCCCCAGTCCTACTGACTCCGCCTTCTAAATATCTCACCCTTTCCTAGTTGATTAAGCTGTTGTAATCTGTCTCCCTCATCCGTGTTTATCCACACTGCAGCCAGAAGTGATCTTTTAGAAAATGCAAGCCTGGTCGTGTAAGCTAGCTCTCTGCTTGAAACTTTCTAGTGGTTTCTTTTGGTTACCAGAGGGAAGGGTTGGGGGCAGAGGAGATAGTTAGGGAGTCTGAAATTGACACTGCTATATTTAAAATGGGTAAGTAACAAGGCCTTACTGTGTAGCACAGGGAACTCTGCTCAATATTATGTAACAACCTAAATGGGAAAAGAATTTGAAAAAGAATGGTATATGTATAACTGAAATCACTTTGCTGTTCAGTTGAAACTAACACAACGTTGTTGTTGTTTATCAACTATGTGCTGTGCTGTGCTTAGTCACTCAGTTGCGTCTGAATCTTTGCAACCCCATGGACTGTAGCCCGCCAGGCTTCTCTGCCCATGGGGATTCTCCAGGCAAGAATACTGGAGTGGGTTGCCATGCCCTTTCTCAGGGGATCGTCCCAACCCAGGGATCGAACCTAGGTTTCCCCAGATTCTTTACCATCTGATCAACTATACTCTAGTATAAAATAAAATAAAGAAAAAAAGAAAAGGAAATTTCCCATGATTTCTCAAAGTCCTTAATCTGAGGTCCAGAATATGACTCAGGGACTTTGGTCCTGACTGACTCTCTGGCTTCATCCTGGCTTATCTTTTCCTTCATTCGCCATGTGCCAGCTCCACTCTCTTCTTTCAGTTCCTCCTGGAGGTGCCTAAGTGGGGGTGCCAACTGGGATGAGGGAGGGAAATATTAAAGCCTTTTTTATATTTGTAATTGCATGGTTTTTAATATCTATGATTACATATATTAACAGTGTATATATTTATAGTTACAGTTCAGTTACAGTTTAGTCACTCAGTCATGTCCAATTCTTTGTGACCCCATGGACTACAGCACACCAGGCCTCCCTGTCCATCACCAACTCCTGGAGTTTACTCAAACTCATGTTCATTGAGTCAGTGATGCCATCCAACCATTTCATCCTCTGTTATCCCCTTCTCCTCTGACAACACGTGGTCCACTGGAGAAGGGAATGGCAAACCACTTCAGTATTCTTGCCTTGAGAACCCCATGAACAGTATGAAAAGGCAAAAAGATATGCTTAAAAATGTTTTATTAGTAAGGGAAGCTAATCAAAAAAGTGTATAGACCAGTCCCCTAAGGTGTCAGGGGCTTTCCTATCTCAAGGTCTTTTCTCCTATACATCCCTATATACCCCTATATATATATCCACACATATATCTCCTTATTGCTTCTCTCCTACTTTCCTCTAGTTAACACTTAGGCTCCAGGGAAAGTGTTAGAAAGTCTTCCCTGACTCCATGACTCGGGGTGCAGCCCCTTGTGTTCCACTCTACTGCAGCCTGCTCTCTCACCCTCCAAGCTTGCTGTGCTGGACATCTCCCATCTGTTTCCCCAGGTCCATTTTCCACCCTTCATTTTCCACTCTGTCCCAGACTATAGTCCTCTAGGTTCCAGCTGGGTTTGGTTTGTAGGGAGATCTTGCAGGGGATCAAAGGAAGGAGAGCAAGAGTCTGAGCTCTGTCCCCCCAGCCTGACTATGAGGTTGATTCAGGCCAGCTGTACTCTGGAAGAATGGTCGCGGCTCCTCTCAAGGCAGCTGTCTCTACACAGCACTCTCTAGGTTCTAGTATCTTTTCCTTCCCCTTATCTCCTTGGTCCTAAAGACAGATTTTTGGTTGATCCACTCTAGGTTTGAAAAATTTGAATTAGTTGTTGACACTTAATGATTAGAATGATTGCATTACAATTCCGATGTCTCTTGAAAAACATTAGATTTGACAACAGCGAGTCTACATTCCCAATAGTAACAACTGTCTGAAGTTGAGTAACAGCTACCTCTTTGCTCTGAGGCATGTATTCCTCAGGATGCCACAGTCCCCACTACTCCCTGTTGCCTTACAGTAAGCCTGCCACCTTATTTCCACCCTAGCCTCTAGAGACATTTGAGTTTGCAAGTCCTGGTTTAAAGAATGTGTCAGTCTTTTCACTAAATTTGGAGAAAGGGGAGGTTTATCTTTCAAATTTCTCTGCTGCTTTCTTTCTCCTCTCTGCCACTACCCAGAGAGTCCTCTCTCTGCCATTGCTATCATCACCTCCAAAAACACTGCCCTGCTCTTAGGCATCCTCTGCTCCTATCCATTCCCCACACTGCAGCCTGAGTACGCATTCTAAAATGGAAATCAGGGACTTCCCTGATGGTCTAATGATTAAGAATCCACCTTGCAGTTCAGGGGACATAAGATCCCACATGCCTCGGAGCAGCTAAGTCCTCACACCACAACTAGAGAGCCTGCACATTCTAGAGCTTGTGCTCCACGACAAGAGAAGCCTTCAAGCTGCAACTGGAGAAATCCCACTCACTGTAAGGAAGACCCAGTGCAGCCAAAAAAAAATTTTTTTAAAGAATAAAATGGAAATCAGATTATGACAATCCCTTAAAACCTTAAAATGTCTTCCCACATTTTAAGAATAAATATTAAGAATAAAATGTTTTATTCTTCTCTAAAAATAAAGGCAATTTGAAAAAAATTTGAAGTGTAATTAACTTACCATATTATAATGGGCTTCCCTAAAATTATATTACTTTCAGGTATACAACATAGTGATCCAATATTTTTATACAATACAAAATGATCACTATAAGTCATCTGTCACCATATAGAGTTATTATAATATTATTGACTATATTCCCTAAACTATATATTACATCCCTGTGACTTTTATTTTATAACTGGAAGTTTGTACCTCTTAATCTATCCTTGTCGTTTGAAAATGAAAAGCACAGCCTAAAAGTTGAGAATTATCTTTTATTCAGCAGGCAAAACTGAGGACTTAAGCGGGGAACACAGTCTCTCGGATATCTCTGAGAGATTACTCTGAAGAGGTATAAGAGGAACCAGAATATATAGGAGTTCTTGCAACAGAGACCAGGTAGTCAGAAGTCCAAGAGATTACTGTTAAAGAAAACCAGATATCCCAAGTTAAGGAATTCAGCACTTTTCTATGTCTGGGAAGATGCAAGAGTCTGGACTCATTGAAACCATTCCTGGGATATGCACCTCAGCTAATGGAGCCAATATCCTGTGCTTTCTCCTCCTGAGTCTGCTTGGGTGCAGGGGGCTGGGGTTGCGGATGGGGGTGACTGCCGGGCTGACTGCTTGATGGCTGGCATCCTATTTCCATCCCCAGTTCCCTCAGGGCTCATCTTCAGTGGCTGTAATGTGAAGGCTTGATGGCTGCAACATTCTTTGTTTACTGATAAATCAGGCAACATTTTTTTTTCACATATAACCTATTTCTTCATTTCCTTCCTCCAAAGCTATATTTCTTTCTTTCTTTCTAAAAATATTTCTTTATTTGGCTGCATGAGGCTTTAGTTGCAGCATGTGGGATCTTTTGTTGAAGTGCACAGGCTTCTCTCTAGTAGTCTTGACAGGGCATGGGGCGGGCTGGCTTAGTTGCCCTGAGGCACATGGGGGTCTTAGTTCCCCAACCAGGACTCGAATTTCCCCTGCATTGGAAGGCAGATTCTTAACCACTGGACCACCAGGGAAGACCCAAGGCTACATTTCTTTCTTTTTTTTTAAAATTTAAATTTATTTATTTTAATTGGAGGCTAATTACTTTACAATATTGTATTGGTTCCAAGGGTACATTTCTTGTAATAACTTCTAAGGCTCTGGGTCATGTGACACCTGCCTACTGCTCCGGGCTGGTTAGTGACTCCTTCCCCTCCACCTCCACCCACTTCAGTTCTCAATGTCCAACATAGTGGGATCTTCAAACACAAACAGGACATCTTGCCCAGACCTGGCACACTGTCCCCTTCCCATGGCCAGGTATTGGGCCTCCTTCCTCACCTCCTGGTCACAGGGTGTATCACTTCTTAATGGGGAGCTGTCTGTTCTCCCATCCGCACCCCTTCCTAACACACGCCACAGTGTAATAAGGTTTTTCTCAAAGTTCCTCTGTCTCACATGTCTGTCTTCTTCACCATCTGGAACACAGTAGGTACTGCCGGAACATTTGTTGAAGGGGTGGACTTAGAGACCTAGTTCTTCGTGGAACTGCGATTTCTACCACTTAGTGGCAATCCAGAACACCAGGGATTTTAAAATGTTTCCTGTGATTATACATTAGTGTTAGAGGAGGCATGGCTAGAATCTGATTTAACACAAAGTGGAGGAAGCAGGTTGGGACTAGAGTGAGCAGGCATAGGGTGTAGAATTTCAGGAAGGGCTTCCCCTCACAGCTCCTCTCTTGCCTCACTCTGACCCCGACCCTGGGAGGGCAGCCTCTGCTCACAACCACTCAGGTATACAATTGAAAAACCAAAGCTAGGATGGTGGTAAAGGGCGGGTTGAGATAGCCGCCTGACCTGCAGGCAGTGCGAGGAGCGAGAGTGCCGATCCCGGGCGGGAGGGGGCGGTAGAGAAGGGCCCGCACCTGAACTGAAGCTGGGCGGGCGCTGGGAGGACCGGGCGGAGTGGCGGCTTCTCCTACCAGCAAGCTGCCAGACTGAAGGACGAAATTCACTACTCTAGCCCTTAAAACGGAGAAGGCAATGGCACCCCACTTCAGTACTCTTGCCTGGAAAATCCATGGACGGCGGAGCCTGGTGGGCTGCCGTCTGTGGGGTCGCACAGAGTCGGACACGACTGAAGCGACTTAGCAGCAGCAGCAGCCCTTAAAAACAACAGCTTTGAGAACACAGGAAGGCAAGGCTCCTATTTGACCTACTTGGAAAACAACTGCTTTGAACAACTTTGGCACAGTGCTGTGCTCAGTCGCTCAATCATGTCTGACTGTTTGCGATCTCATGGACTGTAGCCCACCAGGCTCCTCTGTCCATGGAATTCTCCAGGCAAGAATACTGGAGTGGGTTGCCATTTCCTTCTCCAGGGGATCTTCCCAACCCAGAGATCGAACCCAGGTCTCCTGCATTGCAGGCGGATTCTGAGCCTCTAGGGAAGCCCAGGAATACTGAGTGGGTAGCTTATCCCTTCTCCAGGTGATCTGCCCGACCCAGGGATCAGACCCAGGTCTCCTGCATTGTGAGGATGGCTTTATAATTCCAAGTGTACTAAAAAACCATGGAATTGCACACTATGGGTGGATTGTGTGCTGTGAGAATTATAAAAAATAAATGAATAAAATAACAGCTCGCCTAATGGGCTACGCAAAACCAGTTTCTGTTTCAGGTAAACAGCTGCCCGGATTCTTAATCCCAAAGACTGAAGAGTAGGAAAGCCACGACGAGGGAGGGGACCCCTACCCCCACCATCCCCCCCCAACTCTGGGGGCTGGCCGGGGCGGTCAGTCCCTCTGCCTGGAGCATGGCCTGCGGAGGGAGGGCGCGGGAGCCCCCAGGGTTCTGCTCGGTAGAGCCTCCCCCACGATATTGAGATATTGCGGACGCCCTGAGCCAACGTGGGCGCATCAGCCACCGGGAAATTCTGCCCGCTGTCTTCTGGGAGACCTATGACCTACTTTAACAAAACCACTGACACTCTTACTTTAAACTAGCTGCTTCTATTTTCACATGTGTAAGATAGAAGCTCAGCTGGTAGCTCAGCTGGTAAAGAATCCTCCTGCAAAGGAGACCCGGGTTTGATTCCTGGGTTGGGAAGATTCCCCCGGAGAAGGAGTAAGCTACCCACTCCAGTATTCTTGGGCTTTCCTAGTGGCTCAGCGGAGAAGGCACTGGCAACCCACTCCAGTACTCTTGCCTGGAAACTCCCATCGACGGAGGAGCCTGGTGGGCTGTAGTCCATGGGGTGGTGAAGAGTCAGACGTGACAGAACGACTTCACTTTCACTTTTCCCTTTCATGCATTGGAGAAGGAAATGGCAACCCACTCCAGTGCTCTTGCCTGGAGAATCCCAGGGACGGGGGAGACTGGGGGGCTGCCGTCTATGGGGTTGCACAGAGTCAGACACGACTGACGTGACTTAGCAGCAGTGGCTCAGCGTCCACCTGCAATGCAGACCTGGGTTCGATCTCTGGGTTGGGAAGAGCCCCTGGAGAAGGAAATGGCAACCCACTCCAGTATTCTTGCCTGGAGAATTCCATGGACAGAGGAGCCTGGCGGGCTACAGTCCATGAGGTTGCAAACAGTCAGACATGACTGAGTGACTGAGCACAAGCACTGTGTCAAAGTTCTTCAAAGCAGTTGTTTTCCAAGTAGGTCAAATAGGAGCCTTGCCATCCTGTGTTCTCCAAAGATTTCTTGCCTGCAAAATTCTTATCAAAGTCTGGTCCAGTTTGAGCGAAAAAAAAAAAAAAAGAAGTGTCAGTTTTTAGTAGAGATTCATTCATTTTCAAACATTAACCATTTTTAATACATAATTCATTGATGTTAATTATATAATTAATTGTAGGAAAATTAAAAAAAGGAAAACCATCCATGATCCCCCTATTAATAATATAACTATTCTACGCATTTGGTGTATTATCTTGCCAGATTTTTTTCCCTATGCAAATGCATATTTGTGTTTTTCCTCATGTTCTTTGTTTCTAATGTTTATTTATTGGTTGCGCTGAGCCTTTGTCGCTTCATGCAGGCTTTCTGTAGCTGCACTGCACTGGCGTCTCATTGTTGGCTTCTCTTGTTGCAGAGCACAGGCTCCAGAGTGCGGGGTTCAGTAGTTTGGCTCACGGGTCTAGTTGTCCTGCAGCATGTGGGATCTTCCAGGACCAGGGCTCCTACCCATGTACCCTGCGTTGGCAGGAGGATTCTTAACCACTGAACCACCAGGGAAGTCCCCTCACATGTTCTATATTGAATATCTTTCCATGTCCATCAATAGAGATCAACATCATTATTTTAATCACTGCACATAACATTTTGCTAGCTCTGTACCATTGTGGAGATAGGTGAACCACACTTTATTTTAACTATATTTCTCGCTAGACTCCTAAGCTGTTCTCTGTATCACCGAAGTTGTCTTACACAAGCAATCTTGTATATGCATCAGATTATTTAAGATTAACTGCCAAAATGGAAAAAATCTGGGTCAAATGTTCAACCATTTTTAAGGCTCTCAAGATGTAAAACCAAACTACAATCCAGAACCATCTTACCAACTAATCCTCCCACCAGTGGTACCTTGCAGTGCCCATCTCCTCGTGGCTCTCTAACACTTCACCCAAACTGAGCACTGATGTTTTCCATGCTGGTACATGGTGTGCCGGGCACTGACAAAGTCAAATCAGAACACAGCCCAGGCAAGGATGGGGGTAGGAGGAAGAAACAAGTAAGGAGTCATCATTTTCAGGGCAGGGGGCTGAGATTATTGTACAGAGAATACACAGAAATTGGATGTCATCTTCCAAGGACAGGTGTCATAGAAGGCTTCCTGGAAGAGGTTGTTTCTGAGGCTGGCCGTGAAGAATCATCTGTTATTAACCGAGTAAAGATAGGGAAGGAGTGATGAGCCAGATAGAGAAATAAGTCCTGGTGGATGCAGGTAGAGAAGAGATCCCGGGTGTGAATGTAAAAGACCTTTTCAGTGAACTGCAAAGCATCCTGTAACAGACTGAAGGGTACATGGGGAGGTGGGGACCATGGATAGGAATGATGGACAATGAGGCTGAAGGGGTGGCTTGGACCTGATCAAGAGAGTCTCTGTTGGCTATGTAGAAGTGCTTCATCCAGAAAACTGGATAAACCTCACCGAACTGAAACCTCCTTCGGAGGCAGAAGTTGGCATTAAAACCTATACATGGTAGAGTCATACTGATTCCAGGGACCAGCACTGATGTTGAACTCAAAAACTGCTAGGAGCTCTCTGAGCTAGAAACAGCCACTTAACCTCTGTGTCTATTAAAATAAAAATAAAGGGACTAGGTTCCTTCCAGTTCTAAGCAGCTATGAATTCAGGCACATCCTTTGACTTTTTTTCTTTTTTTCCAGAAAAAGTGGCCATTAAGATCCTGGATAAGACCAAGTTAGACCAGAAAACCCAAAGGCTGCTATCCCGTGAAATCTCCAGCATGGAAAAACTGCACCATCCCAACATCATCCGCCTTTATGAGGTCGTGGAGACTCTATCCAAGCTCCACCTGGTGATGGAGTATGCAGGGGGAGGGGAGCTCTTTGGGAAGATCAGCACAGAAGGGAAGTTCTCAGAACCAGAAAGCAAGCTCATCTTCTCTCAGATTGTGTCTGCCGTGAAGCACATGGTGAGCAGGGTGAGGAGGGAGGATCTGGCTCCCATTCCCCGCCAGGATGGAAGCATGGGGCTTCAGTTTACCTTTGTCTAAGCCCACAGTCTCCAAACTTTTTGGCACCGGGGACCAGTTTTGTGAAAGACAAGTTTTCCATGGACCAGGGGGCGGGGTGGGTGGGGGTGGTTTCAGGATGATTCTCATAAGGGGCTTGCAACCTAGATCCCTCCCATGCACTGATCACAGTAAGGTTCGAACTCTTTTGAGTATCTAATGCCCTTGGCAGAGCTCAGGCAGTAACATGAGTGATGGGGAACAGCTGTAAGCACAGGTGAAGCTTCACTTGCTTACCCTCCACTCACTTCCTGCTGTGCAGCCTGGTTCCTAACAGGCCATGGGCCAATACTGGGGGTCGGGGCCCCCTGATCTAAGCATCCCTGAGGGCTTCAGTCCTTTATAAGGGCAGATAGCAGCCCCTTCTCTGAGAGTCAGAGGTCTGGCTGGGATTGTGCTCCTGACCTCCAAAGCGACGCCCAGGGGTCTCAGTTACATGGCAGCCTCCTGGCTTCTGCGGAAGTTGACAGGAGTCACTCTGAGCAGCCAAATGACCGACACCCATTCCCCGGCCACACCTATTCCTCCAAGCCCGTCTTCTGGTACTCAGAGAACTGGCTTCTAGCTGCTTCCTGGCTTTGCTTTCCTTTTGTGTCTAGGATGCCCTCTCCCCTCTTATCACGCCTCACATTCCCGATCTCATCCACACTTCGGGACCCAGCTCAGCTTGAATCTCTCTGTGAAGCCTTCTTCAGTCTGGTCTCAGCCCGCGCTGATCTTCATACCTTTGGTGGCTCTTCTAGTTCTCCTGCCTCTGTGCTCAGCACACTAACATTTGCTTGTGTCTTTCTGATTTTAGTTCTCTGATTATTTCTTTACGTAAATCTGGACTCCTTAAGCACTGTCCCCGATTCTCCTGTGTCCTCTCTATCAACAACCATACTACTGGGCACACAGGAGGAATCAGACTTGCAGTCCTGACCACCACTTGTACCATTTTGTTAGCGCAGAAGGTTTGGCCATCTTCTTTGCTCAGCTCTCAGTGTAACTGGCAGGAAGAGACACTTGTCTGGGATCTGTGTTAGCTGAGAAGCTGTATCTAGTGTGCTCTTCTGCTTGGATGTCGTGAGATAAGAACTGGGATCAGTGAGCTCCTGGCCAAATTATTAGCAGGTTGGAGGAGCCTCATCTTTGGGGTCGCACAGAGTTGGACACGACTGAAGCGACTTAGCAGCAGCAGCAGCAGTGCTCTAGGGACCCCGAGATCACACTTAGGAGGGAGAGGGGGAAGAAAAAAAAGTGAAGAAGGGAGAACCTAAGCCTGATAGTGGTGGCTGTGGTACCACTGATTGTCACCTAAGTGACTGCTGGGGTGGACTTTCCCCAGGCTGAGAACTAAGCCAGACCTATACCACGCATAATGCTGAAGCTGAAGCTCCAATACTTTGGCCATCTGATGCGAACAGCCAACTCATTGGAAAAGACCCTGAAGCTTGGAAAGTTTAAGGGCAGGAGAAGGGGACGACAGAGGATGAAATGGTTGGATGGCATCACTGACTCAATGGACATGAGTTTGAACAAATTCTGGGAGACAGTGAAGGACGGGGAAGTCTGGAGTGCTGCAGTCCATGGAGTCATGAAGAGTCAGATATAACTGAGCAACTGAACAACATACACCAAGCAGTGGAGCAGGTGGTCAGGGTCTTCCACATTCTACTCAGAAAGAGATCTGGCAGGAGAGCAGAGAGGATCCAGCAGTCGAGAATGCAGACTGAGCCCTCTGAGGCTCTATACCAGGACTTTCTCCAGCCCTCGGGTCTCCAAAAAGAGAGGATGACAGGCATAGATCTGGATTTTATTGGGTTTGCTTGCTGTATGCCAGGACCATGCTGAACACTGCAGATACAGCATCACGTTCGGTTCTCACAAGAGCTTTGTGTGTGTGTTAGTTGCTCAGTCTTGTACGACTCTTTGCCACCCCATGGGGTGTAACCCACCAGGCTCCTCAGTCCATGGGATTTTCCAGACAAGAATACTGAGTGGGTTGCCATGTCCTTCTCCAGGGGATCTTCCTGACCCAGGGATCGAACCTGGGTCTCCTGCATTGCTGGCAGACTCTACCATTTGAGCTACCAGGGAAGCCCATACAAGAGCCTTAGGAGGTGGTCCTCAGTGTTCTGTTTTACAAAGAAGAAAGCTGACACTCACATACACAACTGGCATAGTTGAACCTAGAATTAATAAAAATGTCAGGCTCCGAAGCTTGGACTCTTACCCCAGAAGGTCCATCTGGAAATGTTAAACCATTTCCCAAGTGCCCTTGGCATTAAATTGGTCAAGAGTCTTCAAGGTTGTCTGAATCCAGAATGCAAGAGTGGGATGGGATCTGCTGCCAGAAACTTGTCCACTATAAATTTCTCCCTTCTACTGAATTGTATAAAATTAGAGGAGCCCATCCAAAGGAGCAGGGGTAGCGGGTTGGAGGAGGGCTTTTTCTTCTTGAGGTTGGCCCTAGTCGAGAGATTGCTCAGCCAGGAAAACCCACATATGATCTCAGAGGGGAAGGATTACTGTTTCATTGTGTTTCACAAGATCTAGGTCTTTCTCTTTCTCTCTCTCTTTAGTCACTAAGTCTTGTCTGACTCCTGCTAGACTCATCTGTCCATGGGACTCTTCAGGCAAGAATACTGAAGTGGGTTGCCATTTCCTTCTCCAGGGGATCTTCCTGACCCAGGAATCGAACCCAGGTCTCCTGCATTGCAGGCAGATTTTTTACCAACTGAGCTAGGAGGGAAGCCCATCTGGGCCTTACTTTTGGCATTAATTCCTAGGGCCACGTGGGGGACAGACTCCAGCCTTGACTCCACAGAACAGAACCTTTGGTCTGCTTGGAGGGTACAGGTGTTACATTTGGCTAAAGGTTATGCCAGGGCAGCTTGCAAGGTCTGAGATCTGACATGACTTCAGTTGATCTCCATTGAATTTCTGTTGTTATGCCAACATCACCTCACTGTTTCGGAGCAACTACTGCATCTTTAATGTTGGTTTTTACTTTGAGAATGATGACTTTCCCTCCTTTGTCTTTTTCCACAGCATGAAAACCAAATTATTCACAGAGATCTGAAAGCAGAAAATGTGTTCTATACCAATAATACTTGTGTGAAGGTGGGCGACTTTGGATTCAGTACAGTCAGTAAAAAAGGTGAAATGCTGAACACTTTCTGTGGGTCTCCACCCTACGCGGCGCCTGAACTTTTTCGAGATGAGCACTATGTCGGCGTTTATGTGGACATCTGGGCCTTGGGGGTGCTTCTCTACTTCATGGTGACTGGTACCATGCCATTTCGGGCAGAGACCGTGGCCAAACTGAAGAAGAGCATCCTGGAAGGCACCTACAGCGTGCCTCCACACGTGTCAGAGCCCTGCCTCCGCCTCATACGGGGAGTCCTCCAGCCAGTACCCGCAGAGAGGTACGGAATCGACTCCATCATGAACAATGAGTGGATGCAAGGGGTGCCGTACCCCACCCCTTTGGAGCCTTTCCAGCTAGATCCCAAACATTTGTCAGAGACCAGCAGCCTCAAAGAAGAAGAAAATGAGGTCAAAAGCACTTTAGAACACTTGGGCATTACGGAAGAGCACATTCGCAATAACCAAGGGAGAGATGCCCGAAGCTCCATCACAGGGGTCTATCGAATTATTTTGCATAGAGTCCAAAAGAAAAAGGCTTTGGAAAGTGTTCCAATAATGATACTACCAGACCCTAAAGACAAGGACCTAAAGAAAGGATCTCGTGTCTATAGAGGCATAAGACACACATCCAAATTTTGTTCAATTTTATAAATCGCATTAGATTGCTGGTAATTAACTAAGATCGTTGTTGCTGCTTTAAAATTTTTTTCACCAACTTGAGTGGAGACTTTTTATAATTTTTAAATAAATTTAAATTTAAGATATGCATTTCCCCCTGCCCCTCCCAAACGTTTGTTAGCTCAGATTCTAGCTTGGTTTGCAATCTTGTTTTGTTCTCAAACTCTAGCCTTCATTCAGTTAATTGAGGAATATTTACACAGTGCCAACCATGTGCTATGCACAATTTAAGGTGCTGCAAAATACGATGGCCAAGCAATCCAGGGTACTGTGTTCAGATAGCAGGATCCCCTAGAGGCGTGGGTTTGAATCCCACTGCTGAATGAATTTCCCAGCTAGCTCCATGGTAAAGAAGCTGTCTGTCAATGCAGGAGACACAAGAGACATGGGCTCAATCCCTGGGTTGGGAAGATCCCCTGGAGGAGGAAATGGGCAACCCACTCCAGTATCATTGCCCAGAGGATCCCCACGGACAGAGGAGCCTGGTGGGCTGCAATCCATGGGATCGCAAAGAGTCAGACAGGACTGAGCAGACACATTGCGTTACATTACCATATACCAGGCACTGTTCAAGATCCTGCAAAATCAAAAATAGGCCAAGTCCTTCCTCTCCTGTGTGGGATAGTCTTGTGCTGAACAAAGGTACTAACAACAGCAACAACATTTTCTAAAATATCAGATAGTAATAGATGCTACGCAGATAATTCAAATACAGTAATCTGATATTAGAGGCTTGCCACCTTGTATGTTGGGGAAGTCTGGTTTGAGTAGCCGACGATCTGAGATCTGAATGAGAGCAGGAGTGACTCTTGGAAAACCAGCCGTGAGCATTCCAAGCAACGAAGGGTTTGAGACGGGGTTCCTTCCGAACAGAGCCTAGGACAGAGGCTCCATGTAGAGTGATTGATTTGGGAAGTGATCCTAGAGAGCAGGAAGGAGGGTAGAGGCGAGAAGCAGGGAGGATCATTACAGGGTGGCCCGTGCTCCAGGTGACTGTCACCCAGTCCTGTAGGATGCTCTGAGGAGCCTTATGAAACACATCTGAGGAGTCTGCCCAGGGTACTCAAAGGTAAAGTGTCTATCCAGCAGCTCCATGGGCCCCACGATGCCACCTGCACCTCCAGATTGTGATGAGTGAGGGCCATGAGGATTCCTCATACTTCTCATGCCTTAGAGCCAGGGCAATCCCAAGGCAGGAAGTAAGAGGTACATACAGTTGGCCCTGGGACAAGATGCGGTCAAGTAGGGGCGATGTGAAGCCACCCAGCTTGCCCTAGTGGTTGCTGCATTAGTGGCTGGAGAAGGAAGTGTGGCTGAAAGGATCTGAAATCTGTGGTCGGACACAGCCCACCCCCAGCCCTCCTCACATTCTTCCTCCATTAAGTCTGATCCATTGCTGTCAGTCTCCTTCATGGGGTGAGAGCTAGAAGGACTTAATGCAGTAGGATTAGTCAAATAAGTCCCAGGGGTGATTCTCAAGTTCCAGGTCACCAGACCACCCAGAAGCTGTGTTAAAACAGACTGTGAGGCCCTGCCCCCAGTTTTGGAGTCAGAAGTGAAAGTGTTAGTTGCTCAGTCAGTTCAGGTGAGTCACTCAATCGTGTCCAACTCTTTGTGACCCCATGGACTGCAGAACGCCAGGCTTCCCTGTCCATTACCAACTGCCGGAGGTTGCTCAAACTCATGTCCATTGTCAGTGATGCCATCCAACCATCTCATCCTCTGTCTTCCCCTTCTCCTCCTGCCTTTAATCTTTCCCAGCATCACAGTCTTCTCCAATGAGTCAGTTCTTCACATCAGGTAGCCAAAGTATGGAAATACAAATTCTTCAAGAGGGTCCTTGACTGTCATGGTGAGTGAGTGAAAGTCGCTCAGTCATTTCCAACTCTTTGTGACCCAATGGACTATACAGTCCATGGAATTCTCCAGGGCAGAATACTGGAGTGGGTAGCCTTTCCCTTCTTCAGGGGATCTTCCTGACCCAGGAATCTAACCAGGGTCTCCTGCATTGGAGGCGAATTCTTTACCGACTGAGCTATCAGAGACTGTCATGGTAAGAAAAATCAATTCTACTTCCATCCAATGGTGCCCAGACTTGTATATTTTAACAGCAAGGAACATATATTTATGAGCCAGTGTTAAAGCATGTATACGGAATCCTGGAGGTCAGCACCTCAGCCCTGCAGGATGTTGTCCTGCCCCATCGCTCTGTCCGTGCTGGCTGCTTCTGCTGCTGAGGTACTTAGTAAGAGAAGTACATCCCATGGTCATGTGCCCATTGCCCCCACTGCTTTTACCAAAGATGTGGTATTTGAGGCAATGGCATGTAATATACATGATAATGGATCAGGTATTCTCTCGGACCTCGCATGACGGTCTTGGAGGATTCACTGAAGACAGGAAAGGTGAACCTATATCCTGTGTAGATGTCAGCTCTGTGAGGATGAATCATTGCTTTGTCTGTCTGAATGTATGACTCTGTGGATCTGATAATGCTCAGCTCACGAGATCTGCTTGGTCCCTTGGTGACCCATAATCAGGTGCTCAGTCTCTCCTAGGGCCCAGAAACATGCTGAGAGCCTGAGGAGTTCTGTTGCAGAAAGCGTGGCCTCACTCCTGGATCCTGCAGGGCTGTGCTATAACCTTCTGCAGGGGTGGCCAAACAACACACCATGTTCTTAAGCACCACTTAGACAGTCAGAGTAGCAATGCAGTTTGCACTGAAGCCTGAAACTACTGTAGGTCCTTTTTCTGTGGCATCCACTTGAAACCAGCAGTCCTGATAAATGGTTGGAGGAATATATCAGGTACAATATGTGTATTTCCAAAACCCAGAGAGGCCTACTAAACCCTGTGTCTCTATCTCAGTGATAAAGGGTACAAGGTGCAACATACAGAGATGTGCCTCAAGTCACTGGTCCTCTACACACTTCATCAGTGTGGCCTGGCCCCTGCATTTTCATAGAACATCACCCACACTCTGACACACACAAGTCTTAGTACGGCCTCTGGAGGACTCGCTACTTTCTGATGCTACATCCGTCTAGAATGCTGTTGCATGGACCAGCATAAAGTGCTGCAGAGCATCAAGATGATGAGGGTCCTTTTAGACTATCTTGTGATGTAGAGCAGATTTCACATTGCCTCAGGGCAACAGGATACGTGAGAATATCTATCCCAGAAAAGTATGAACTGCTTTTTAATTTTAAATTTATTTAATTGAAGGCGAATTGCTTTACAGAATTGTGTTGGTTTCTGCCAAACATCAACATAAATCAGCCTTAGGAATACACATGTCCCCTTCCTCTTGAACCTGCTTGCCACCTTCCTCCCATCCCACCCCTCTAGGTAGTTACAGAGTGCCGGTTTGAGTTTCCTGAGTCATACAGCAAATTCCCATTGGTTATCTATTTTACATATGGTAATGTAAAGTTTCCATGTTACTGTCTCCATATGTCCTAACCTCTCCTCCCCAACCCCTGCCCCCGGTGTCCATAAGTCTGTTCTGTATGTCTGTGAACTGCTTTAATCCTCCCTTTTGATGTAAAATGAGAATGATAATTTCCCCCCAAATAGCTGCATATCAGTGTGAGAGTCTTTGTGTAAAATTCACATCCAGCGGAAACTGAGACTAACAGCGGTCCACTGTCATCCTTCATTAGCCATCTGCTCTCTTTAGGAGTCTGATGAGTAAAGTAAGTTAACGAGGTTATGATGGAACCCATTACCTTTGGGTTCTTTATTATTCTCCGATGGTGACACTGATGGATGCGCTTCCTCATGTGGTTACTTACGAGTTATTAACATGGCTGAGGAGATGACATACTTTCAGAGGTCTCCATGTGGTGCCTCCTCTCAAAATGGTTCTTACTCCACAGGTCAGGGGTCTAAATGTGTTTATGCCAAATAGGTACTTGGAGACAAAGAAAAGGACCCCAAGATGAGACCCCCAGTGTGGGAGAGACTTTGGCCAGAGCTCCAGCCACCACCTGGTCTCCACAGGTCTCCATCCCCTCTGTCTACACATAGGGCTGTAATGGTACTTGGGGTTCTCTGGTGTCCAGTTCACACCTTTTATCCAACAGGCCTTAAACATCCTATACATATCATATACACTTGTAGCAGGGCCTTTCCTCACGGAATCTTGGCTCCCCCCTCACTGTGCACTGGATCTGTAAATTAGCTCAGATCTGGAATCATAATTTTCTTATTGTGACAGGCTACACCAGCCTACTGCTCACAGCTTGCCTCTTTTCTTTCCTTTCTGGTTATACAAGTCAAGTAACACTCTACAAATTGTCACTCAACTCTGATCTGTTAGCCATTGTCCCAAAGCCCTGCAAACCAAGCACCCTGACTCCCACTCTAGCCTCAGTGCCCAAGTTACTATGTCTACCTCGCCTCTGACATTCAAGTAATGCTACATGGCCTCTGCCACTCTGGAATCCCATGCATGCCCTGTTTCACGATGGCACTTCCTACTCTCATCCCTGCCTGCAGGGGTCGGTCGTCACTGAGCTTGTGGGAATTGGGGTGCCCCTCCCCACTGCAGTCTTTGTTGCCTGTGTAAAGGCAGTGTCCTGGGATCTTAGGTGGTTCTTCAGACTCACATAATGAATCCATTCTAACAGTCACACTTCTTGGAACTTTCTGAGCCTTTCCTTAATTGTATAGCACAGCAGTTCCACCATCTCCACCTCACTGGTATGCCAGACTCACATCCAAACCTCAGTAGCCATCCCAGCAGTGATATCAGGGCCAGCTTCAGGTGACGTTCACCTCACAGGGACAGGCTCCCATGATAAACCCTGTCATCCTGCCTCAACCTCCATCCCCAGCTCACTCCCTTCAGAGTCCACTCGCACACATTCCCCTCTGGTTCCTGACGGTAGCATATTAGCCAGCTTCTGTAATTCCCTCAGTGTCTAGGTGCTTTCTCCCTGACAGAGGTTGTATTTCTCTGCTCAGATTATGTTGAGACAGGACCAGTTCCTTGTCTGGAGAATAAGGGTGTTGGAAGAACATCTTGAGGAGGTCAAGCATCCTCGGGTGTTGGTCTCACCAGCGGTATTGGCAGGCTGTTCAGGAAAGGAAGTACGAGCTGCTCCTTCCAGCCCCACACTTGCGGGATCCTGGTCTTCAGCATTTGCAGGCTCTTCTACACTGTTTGCCCTGCCTTGTCCTACTCTTGCTATTGAGGTTACGACTTTGATAAGGAATGGTCAAGGCTGAGTATTTCATTTCCTTTGCAGCTCAGCCTGCCTTACAGTAGACCTGGTGCCTGTTTTATGTAGTTTTCTCTCTGCTGCAGGAGAGAAGCTCTCCTTAACTCTCACTTCAAATGCCCGTGGGCTTTCAGTATACCTTGAGCTGATGTTTGTCGTTGTTCAGTCTCCCAGTCATGTCTGACTCCTTGTGACCCCATGGACTGCAGCACGCCAGTCTTTCCTGTCCTTTACTATCTCCTGGAGCTTGCTCAAACTCAGGTCCATGGAGTCAATGATGCCATCCAACCATCTCATCCTGCACCCCGCCCCCCATTTCCTCCTGCCCTCAACCTTGAGCTGACAGTTGACTTAAACCTGTCACTGCCCACCACAACCCCCGACAAGTTTCCAAAACAGTTAAAAGCTAGCCAAATCCAGAGACTTTATCATTGCCCCATCCCATCAGGTGCCACAGGTGCCACAGGATCCAGTATTTCACCTTCCATCTATACCTATGGACCACAGGCTCAGCAGGAAATCGTGCTGCTCCTGCAAGCCAGGGTTCTCAGCACCCTGCTTCCCAACAGCACATTAGCATTCTATTGACAGTGCTGTGAGACGGAAGTCCATCATGTGTCTCTTTGGGCTATGATCCAGGTGGCATCAGGCCTGGTTCCTCATCAGGGGAGCACCCACCGCCTTGCTTTTACCTGCTCCTAGAGGTAGCCCATATGCCTTGGCTCATGATCTCCTTTCCCCATTTTCAAAGTTAGCAATGGGCTTTCTCTTTGGTCATCCTTTTATAGTCACATCTCATTCAGACTACAGCGCAGAAAGGTTCTCTGCTTTTAAGGGACCCTGTGATTATGTTGGGCCTATCTGGACAATCTAGGATTTCTCCCCATTACAAGGTCCTCAACCTGGATCACTTCTGGTTTTGCCATGTAAGGTTACATATTCTTAGGTTCCCAGAGGCAGAGATCTTTGGCTGGGGGATGGGAACCATTCTGCCTACTGCAAACAGCAGTGGGGTTTTTGCCATGACTGTCAGTAAACCAGCTGCAGCCATCTATCCTGAGAGTCGGGCTGTTCTGGGTACCAACTGTATTAGCCTGGCTTCTCCAAAAGAACAGAGCCTGAGACAGAGGCTTCCGTGTAAGTCATTCATTTGGGAAATGTTCCTACAATGCAGGAATGAAATATAAAAGAGGCAAGCCAATAAAAGGATGTATTGCCAAACTGGCTGAAGTGAAGTGAAGTGAAAGTCACTCAGTCATGTCTGACTCTTTGCGACCCCATGGACTATATAGTCCCTGGAATTCTCTAGGCCAGAATACTGGAGTGGGTAGCCTTTCCCTTCTCCAGGGGATCTTCCCAACCCAGGAATCGAAGCCAGGTCTCCCACATCGCGGGCAGATTCTTTACCAGCTAAGCCACAAGGGAAGCACAAGAATACTGGAATAGGTAGCCTATCCCTTCTCCAGGGGATCTTTCCGACCCAGGATTGAACCAGGGTCTCCTGCATTGCAGGCAGATTCTTTACCAACAGAGCTATCAGGCAACTGGTAGTTCAGCGGAGGAACCACCAGTCCGGAAGGCTTCCCTGCCCAGGTGAGGGGAAGGAGGAAGCATTTCTCGACCAACAAGTAAGGGCCCACTGTTGTCAAGAGTGGCCCTGTGGGAACTTAACCTCTCTATACTTCTGGGCCATGAAATTATGAGTTCCAACGACCTCTGTGTGGACTTTGTATCACAATGAGACCAAAATGAGGGGTGTGCAGCAGGAATCCCAAGAGAGGTACCATCATATTCTCTGAGATCCCAGTCAGAGGCCACATGGACATAGCTGTCACAAGTGTGACTGCTGTAGAAGGAAGGGCAAAGGAGGCCTGAAGTGGGGCCCACAGATTGAAGGCTCTAAGGCTGGAGTAAGTGAAGTGAAAGTGTTACTCGCTCAGTCATGTCCAACTCTTTGCAACCCCATGGACTGGAACCTGCCAGGCTCCTCTGCCTATGGAATTCTCCAGGCAAGAATACTGAAGTGGGTAGCCCTTCCCTTCTCCAGGGGATCTTCCTGACCCAGGGACCGAACCTGGGTCTCCTGCATTACAGTTAGATTCTTTACCATCTGAGCCATCAGGGATGCCCAGGGTGGAATAAATTTGGCATATCTGAGGAGCAGAGAAGGCAGGGGCAATAAAAACACAGGAGGCCTTAGTGGTACTGAGTAGGCAGTGGCCGGATGCCTCAGGACTTGGCAAGTTTGAATAAAGAAATCTGATATGTAGGGTGAGAAGTGCTTACTACTCAGGTAGTGGAGGCAGCCTTCAGGGAGGAACAGATCTTGAGCGGAGATCCCCAAAGGCCAACAAGGCTTTGCTAAGATGAAGTGGAGGTGCTAGTTTAATAGCATGCAGAAGCAGCTAGAGGCAAAAGGAAGCTTTCATTCAAAACTTTCATTATTTTTTACTCTAGATGCCTGCACAGTAATGAAATAAGACAAAGAAAAGGTGAATTCTTTGCTTTGCACTTCTAAACATTTACAATGAAAAGTACATTTTTTGTTTTAAGCTAGACCCCTGATAATATAAACTTTCTGAGGCTTGGTATTCATAATCTTCAGCACCATAGTATTAACTTTGTACTAGTTTGAGGGGGAAAAAAAAAAAAATCACAGGTCAATTATTTCTTTCTTCCACTAACTAGGAAAATAGGAACTTCCAATTAAGAGTGGTTGCTAGAAATTTTAAAGGAAGTGCTTGCTTTTATATGAAGATTACATGGCTCTAAATTATTTAAAGATCCTGTTACATTCCTTGGTCTCTCCACCTCTACTTTAGTGTGTCAGGACATTTCAAACAGCAAACAAGAGATGAAGGGTTTCAACCAAGTCCCAGGAGGATGAGAAGTAGCTGTCTGCATCTGTCTGAGTTCTGTCTAGCATTCATATTCAATGTACTCATCACTGTTCATGAAATTAACAAAATCCAGAAAGAAAAAAAAAAAAGAAGTTAACTGCAAAAACTCCAAAAAGGAGAAGGGGAAGGATAGAATTCTCAACGTCATATTAATTAGGATCTTAGACTTTGCAGAATTAGGATCTAGAATTCCTAGAACTGCAGGATTAGAGAACACAGGCCTTATCTTCTAAATCACCCAGAGAAATTGGGAGACTGGCCCAGAAAATAAAATCATTACTAAGTATTGAATCTAGACATGACAGCATGATAAAATAACTGATCAGTACTAGAAAATATTCTGATTTAATTCTTGGTTCACATAATCCTAAAAATTGATAGCGACTGAGATTATCTCATCCAATATTATTGCCAATGTAAAAATTCTCTCTATGAAACATCTGGGAGAACACCAGCAACCTGAGACACTCAGGCTGGAGGCTCTAGTTGGTAGTAGGCAGTTCTATGTTGGCTATAAAATCTGCTTTTAATGTTTAATTGCCAACCATTAACCTTAGGTTGTTGTTAGGAAAACACAGTAACTCTCTTCACAACTATTTATGGCAAAATTTATACATGTTAATTTGGGAGTTAATTTCTTTGTTTGAAGTATTAGAATAATAAACTATCAGTATATGTTCCTCCAAACTAGACAAATAGCTCCTTGAAGGCAAAATCATAGATCTTGTAAATCTTTATTTCTGACTTAAGTGATGTAAGTAGAGTGCCCTGCTTATATCAGGTTTATAAATTTTGGTGAAAGTTAGTGAATCAGTGAACTGAAATGAAATGGATGCCCACATTTAAAAATAGCATATTAGCTGCCTTCTTGCCTAAACTGTTAGTTCAGGAGGGGGAAAAAAAATGTCCAAGTATCTAAAATATTTCTCTAAAACTTTATTCGAAGTTACCCACCTCACTGTTAATAAGGTGTACAATTAATGCTCTGTGCCAGTATTACTAGGCCTGCCCATTGCCGGCAATGGACTTTGAGAAAACCCGTTTCCTGACACCCCAAAAGTTAAATTACTCTTTTCAAAACATACTGAACTCCCGATACTTGCAAAAAGTATTACATGCACCATGGCCCCACCAATCTTTAAATCTGAACTTACATTATTAATCTACATCAGTGTATGTTAAAATGAAGTGATTTCAACAAATCATGACTGTACAAATCAAAACACCACTAGTTAATATTAAGAGTATTTTACAAACACTACATTACATATTACCTTGCAGTCTGAAACATTACATTTCAGTTTTGTGTAAGTTTATTTTAGATAACTGAAACTTCACAGAATTCAACAGCAAATAAAGTTTAAAAAATTTAGTTCTGTACATTAGTTCCAACTATCTCTATTTTACAATCTATAAGGCTCATGTCATAGTTCAGCACCAGAAAGATCTAAGAAACTGTCGAACCAGTCTTCTTATTCATTCCAAGTGATAGTTTACTATTGTTATTTTTAAGGTGAAAGTCTACCCTACTTCCAGACCTTGAGAAGTGGAATACTTTTTGGCTGGTCATACTATGTAAAAAACTTGAGTTGTATCTTCTAATTTGCACTGAACAGATACAAAAACAAAAAAAGGGAAGGAATACTTACCACATGAATTTAGGCTGTCAGTCTTTAAGTTGAATTTATAATACTGAACCATCAGAAATAACTTCACAATGCCCTGTCCCTATCCTTCCTTTTTGCTTTAAGTTTTTGAAAGACAGCCAGAAAAATGTTTTATTTATTCCTCAAAATAAGGTACAAGGGAAGGATCACAGCCACAAGCTTTCTCATACACAGCTCCAATAACATATCAAGGCTCTTCTGCAAATACACTTTGAACTGAGTCAGGAGCAGACCTAGGGAGCAGATCCATAGCCCCCAAAGGTACCATGTTTTCTATACCACAGTCTGCTCAGTGCTGGCATCCCTCTGTTCACAGAGGTCATGACAGTAACTCATCACTGCCAGCCTGGATTTAAAGTAACAGTTTCCAGAACCAGTGACACCGTTCCCAATTCTCTCTCTCTCGAGGATTCACAAACTCTAGAAAAAGAGTGTGTTTGTCTTGTCATTTTCAAATCAGGTTTGTGCATATTACATTAAAACCACACATTCTCTAAACTAAAAACTGTTTTTCAAAAACCACAGGAACCTTCAGTAATCTTGTTTGTTCAAAGTATAAAATTTTTACATGTTTAAAAAAAATTAAAATCGGAGACTAGTACCGCTGCTTTCCTTGCCAGAAGTGCACGATTTCAGGCTACATTTAAAAACTAAGCTTCATGCATACACACGGCCAGAGAGGTATGAAGTCTTACAGAGCCCTTAACATCCATCATTTGAGTACAGTAAGCATCGGCTAGACCACAACAGGAAGCATGTTAGCAAACTGAGCAAAGAGACTTTCTCAAGGACACGAGTTTTCCAGGCTCCATGTCAGTCACGTAAAAATTTAAGCAACATGTAATCTTTTAAAATTGACCCCAGGTGTCCCGTTCCCCCAACCGTTCCCATACATTCCCCCAACCCCCCCTGAAGTCCTCCACCTCACAGAAGTATCTTAATGCTCCCCGTTACTGATGACAGCTGCTTCAGGTTCTGCTGCTGTTGCAGGGAGCCTTGGCACTTTCTTAGCAGGACTTGGAATATGCTAAAAACAAAAGAAACAAGAAAAATGTGGTCGCCTCTTAAGAGTTTTTTCCCCCAGGAAAAATCATGTTGCTAACCTAAGTTCTAATAGGAAAAGGGCAGCTCTGGAGAGAAAAAAAATATATATATATATTTATACATATATAAATATATATTCTGTAGAACTTTTCATGGAGGGAACAAAAATGTCCATTCTTTACCTTATGGTGAACGTATCATATGATTATCCCATAGCAAGGGAGAGGAGGGCCATGGAGATCTATCTACCATACCCAGTATTTCCCTTGTTATATCTTGCCTTTGATTTCAAACATTCACGGCTTGATTTGCTACCTCAAAGAGAAAGACTACGCATTCAGCACATTTGTGCTGAATGGATAAAATTAATAACTTCCAAGTTTTTAAAGTCCTCAGTTTGAAGCCTAGCTCTGATCTTGGTCAAGTCATTTAACTTCTTTCAGCTTCATCTCTAAAATGGGCACAGTAGCATTTACCTCAAGGGGGGTTTTATAAGGGTTTATATAGAAAACCTAAAAAGTGACTAGCATGTAATACAAATTCCAGTCATAACAATTACTATTCCTTCTTGACACCTGGAGATAGATTAGACAATGGCCTGAGAGAAGGGATGTGAGGGGCTTAACACCCAGCCCCTGCTTCATCTCTCACCAAGATACAAACCACAAGTGAACCTTCTCAGTTTTGCTTTAAACTTCGGTGTTGCTAAAAAAAGCCTAGTACTTACTGTGCCCTGAAAAATACTAGTAACTGCAAAGCACCGCATACAACTGGAAAACAGCACAGCTGGAACCCACTCCCAGAGGCCTGGTTCTGAATCACCCTGCTTTACTGACATTCCTTTAAGTGCATAAATCTCAGTGAGGTCACCTCAGTCAGGAGATCTGGGGATGGAGATTTTCTTATCCAGTCAAAGCCCAAGCCCAAACACAAGGAGCTTTACTTACCTCGGCTGTAGTGCTCGAGGGCACAAGGCCTACTCCCTCATCCAAAGTGTCGTCGTTTAGAGAGGGGCGCCGAGCGTAGGTTCTTCTGTGTTTTTCATCTACTCGAACTAGGTACCATGTTCCTTCGAAGAGGGAATCTATGGAACTCTGGGGAATGTAGTTGGCTAAAGGAAAGGCAGAGGATATAAAAAATGAGTTATAACATATAACTCATCTGGTAATAAAACAGCCCTCCTATTAACAATTTAATGTTTTTACCCAAGTGATGAGTATCCTCTCGGAGCTTCATGTTTTCAGCAAAGATATCTGGTGCCACACAAGTTCTCGAGTCAAGCCTTGACTTAAGATCACATATGCTTGCTACTATTTTATCAAGAGCGGACCCTAAAATAGGAAATAATTGCAACATTAAAACACTAAAAATAGTATACATATCCCAAAGCCTGAACAAAATGCTGCCAAATGGAAAAAACAACTTTTCATTTCTTTCAGAACTACAGGCTATTGTTTAGTTAAAAGATAAGATGTTATTTATTTGACGTAGCTTCCTATGAGCCTTGACTAGACATTTGTTCAGCCTTGGCTAGTAGACAACTGAGGAAATAGGTGGGATGTGAAACTATAAATAACTTGTCTAGAGTCAACTAACAGTTTCAGAATAATGCCAAGTCTTCCATCCGTTTTTCCTCTGTATTTTGCACAAAAGTATCCTTAAATACAGCTAAAAGCACATCCTTATACACATTAGATAACTTAACAAACCACCAACCACAAGAAATGGCCTGGTATTATTCACTCCTATGATCAGTCTCAATCATTAGTGTGAAGACTCGAAAGCTGCCCGCCTTAAATAAAGACACTTCCTTTTCTCTACCTATGCTTTAAAAATGCCATAAAAGGGACTTCTGGGTGGTCCAGGGGTTAAGAAACTGCCTTGCGATGCAGAGGAAGTGTTTGCTCCCTAGTTGGAGAACTAAGATGCCACATGCCTCAGAGCAGCTAGGCCGGCACGCTGCAACTACAAAGCCCAGGCACTTGAGAGCCCGGGCACAACTACTGAGCCTGCGCATCACAACTAGAGTGTCTAAGCACTGCAACTAAGACCCCACGCGGCCCAGTAGTAAATAAAGATTTTTTTTAATGAGATAATAGATTAAAATAAAATTACTTGCCAAAGGAGGAAAAGTTAAACACTATACCATTAAAAAAAAAAATGTTTAAGCTCATTATACAGTTTTTTTCCTGACTTGGAAAGAAGGAAAGATATTCTGACTCAGACATAATCTTGCCATTTACCCAGTTAGAGCAGAATTTTGGGGCAGAGTGTTGAAAGAACTAATAAGGATTAAAATGTCATAAAGATCTATGGAAGAGACTTAAGCGTTCACTTGAGAAGCCTGCTAAGTCAGCCTTACCACAGTAGGTTCTCAATACATTGTTGTTAAAAGACTCAGCATTTACCTGGTGTGGCATCTTGTGTAACTTTGAGGGAGTACAGAGTGGCAGCCAAACCAGAACCGTAAGAAAACACGCCGATCCTCTTTCCTGCCAGCTGCTGAGGTGAGTACCTATGTAGGAGGAAAAAAGCTCTTAAAGTTTAACTCAGCCTACTACAGTGGGTAGAGGACCACAGCTGGAAGAGACTTCATCCTGAGCCCAGGGATCTGACCTAAAGTTTTACTGTTTACAGTAAGCAGATTGAAAACAAAGAGTTCTCATCTCTCTAGAAATGATGGAATTGAGAAAAGTTATGCTCTAAAATAAACTACTTTGTCAACTGGGGATTTATGGTTCAACTGTAGGTCAAGAATAGACCATGAGAAAAGCACGGAAAGCTAGTGTGAAATTTAGTACTCTGGGATAAATAACTATAGCCTCATTGCATATCTCCTTCAAGTCAACAGAGAAGAGGCTAGAGAACCTCCAAGGAAAAGACCATTCTGTGACCTGCCACCAACATGCCTGATACCAGATCTGGTCTTAGAAATGTAACATCCCCAAACAAGCGGACTGAAGCAATGGAAATCCATACTTACTGTGCGAGAACAGAAGCCAGGGAGCCATACACTGAAGATGTGTACATATTTCCATTTTGATTTGACACAAGCAAAGATGCCTTTGTTTTCTGATTGAAGAGTTCTGAACTAGCTTTCATAAATGCCTTTTCCACATCTCTGTCAAAGTAGGTATCTTCTAATTTAACATCCCTGAAAATTTTAGAAAAAAGATAATCTTGTAGTGTCCAAAGACTATATTTTTACTATATCGCTTACTGGACCTAACTACTATTCTAATAGAAGTATATGATGCTGATTTCTAGTTATTAAAAACCAAGAAGCAGTATGCTAATTGTCAGGTAAGATTTAACAGTTGTACAAATATGGTCCTTTTTCTGAAAAGTTTTTTTTTTCCTTTAATGATCAAGACAACATAATTCTAATGGGTTAATAACCCCCTACAGCTCTGTCATCACCAAACAGAATATACTACTATTTCAAGTCCATAACATTGTCTATTTAGTTAGAAGAGGCACATTTATAGGAGCCAAGTGTTATAAACAGTTAAAATATATTTTATCAGATGGAGAAGGGACACAGGAGAAACAGCAAGAGTTTAACAGGCATAGCATGACAGGAGGCCCCAAAAGTGGGGAAAACAGGAGTATGAGAGCAGATATCAGGAGTGGCCAAGGGCAGAATGGATGTGGGCAGAAGAGAGGCAGGGAGAAGAGTGAAGACGCTGCTGTATAAATACAGGCACTTGAGGGGCTCTATTATCAAGGTGACAACAGGAACAGATCTAAAAGGAGGAAATAAGAAAATCTGAATAGAAAAGACTAAAGAATTCATATAGGTGAGCGACCACCTCTCTGGGACTTGGTTTCTTCACTGATTAAATAGGTAAAACAAGATGACTTCTTTTGACTCTAAAATTTTCATGTCTGTATAAATAGTGGTTTAACAAATATAAAAAAAATACTCTCACATATAAGGGAGAAAAATCATAATTCCTCTTACCCAAAGGCTTCTAGGCCACTGTAGATACTATTTTTATCTCTGTTCTGGTCATTAAGGAAGTCATTCAGCAACATCCGAGCTAGAGATTTCTGAACCAGTTTACAATAGGGTGAGTGGAATATCATGAAACCAAAATCATTCAAGGTGAAATCTCTATCATTTCCCTCTGAAAGAGAAATCCAAAGAAATTATAATCCATTTAAGCCACTAATTTTTGAGGTCTGATTTTAGAACAGGGCTGGGATGTCTTTATATCTTTGAGTAGCAATAAAAAATATACTATATAATGAAATATCTCTATGGTTTAAAATTTGTGTCAAAAAGACATCCAGAAATTGAACAATATACACTATTACTGGTTTTCAAACGAAACTGTCACAATCCATTAGTGGGCTGTGTAACCAATTTAATGAATCAAGGCCAGTATTTTTTTTATTTTAATCTTAATAAATTAAGAGGTTGTTTTTTGTCTGAATGAAAAAAGTAGAAAAGAGTAAACTGTACAAATTGCAGCATGGGCAAGAAAATTTGATGACATTAGTTTCCATTTAACTGCACATAACAATGCAAAGTCTATTTCTTACTGCAGAGTCTAATAAATGTTAGAAAATCACTGTGTAAACAGTATATGTTACATACTTTAAGAATGCTTATCTAAGGCCACTATGTTTCCTAATATCGGTTATTGAATCTTATTTTTAACCCTCTTTCAAAAACCCTATAAAGTAAAGCTGGACTACGGAAAAAGCATACTTTATATAATACTGTGTGCTTTCATGGTTTTAATTCAAATACTGTCCTTCTCAGTATCTCAAGCCCTTTCTCAGGGTTAAAGATAGAGATTGATGATGACACTAAAAGAGCAAATATGAATTCACAGAAGTGAAGTGAAAGTCGCCCAGTCGTGTCCAACTCTTTGCGACCCCCATGGACTATACATACAGTCCATAGAATTCTCCAGGCCAGAATACTGGAGTAGGTAGCCTTTCCCTTCTCCAAGGGATCTTCCCAAACCAGGGATCGAACCCAGGTCTCCTGCATTGCAGGCGGATTCTCTACAAGCTGAGCCACAAGGGAAGTCCAAGAATTCACAGGTCAAGTACAAAAAGACCATGCGGGGAGGCGGGGGTCACTTTGGTAATTTATTTTCATTAGTTTTCTCCGGATCACAGTTGCAAACTAAAATTTGTTTGCAATTGTCTACCTCTCTCAGAATATGTACCAAATTCAAGTTATTTTCTTTTTTTTAACCTTACTTTTGATATTCTTACTGGGTTAAGTCATCCTAAGTATTTTTACAGAAATAAACTTTATTTGCAAAGTTTACCTGTTGTCTTAAATTACACATTACCAGAAACTGTGGGAAAACTATGCTATTTGGTGGGTGAGGAAGCAGTGGTTAAAGGAAAACACTAATGCAGGATGCCCACGAAGCAGTTTCACACTAAAGACAGTGAGTACATTACACCGCCCTTGGCAGATCGCAAAACCAAGAAAAGTGATAAAACCCACCTTTCTGCCACCGGGCGTGGATCTTCTTGCGGTAGACAGAATAGCAGTGGTCTAATGCACTGAGGTAGCACTGTATGGACAGTTTTCCATCTACTATCGGATATTCAGAAAGCATATCAGGCTTGTAAAAGTCATAGGCATGTTGCATATGAGTCCCACGAAGTCCTATTAGAGCAAAAAAGGAAGAGGTCCTTGTAACTCTGCTTCCTGATGTATGTTAGTAAGCAAATTGCATTATCTGAGAACTTTTCTTAAATCTAGTCAACTCATCACTTGCAGAATAGAAATCACAAGAAGTGTGTATGTAATTAAAGTGAAACATAACAACAGCCATGGACAGGCCTAAGCCTCTTGATATACAACATTTTATGCGAGTTTCATACACCTAACTGGAAGATCACAATTGCTCTGAATTGAAAACAAATTACTACATGACTATGGGCAAGTTACTTCTCTCAGTTGTTAGCAATCCTACTTAAACCCATTTTACTCCTCTGTAAAATGGCGATGACATCACTTATGTCACAGGATTGCTATGAAGACTAAATATGATAATACACATAAAGCTCTTAGCAGGTAGTGCCTGCATTTAGTGAACACCAAGTACAAGCTTCCAATTTTTAAGTTTCTCAGCATATTGTGCAAATAAAAAAAATACTCCCTAAACACTCACCTCGTTCAAAAATTAAAGGTGCATTAGGCCCAATTAGCATAGCAACGGCTCCAACTCCACCTGTAGGTCTGGCATTTCCTGTGGCATATACGGCAATATCCCCTGCAACTACCAGGGCATACCGTCCTGAAAAATATTACTGTTAGTATACAAGAAGGTGATTGACACCCTAACTATCATACATACAAACTGAAAGTATTGTATTGTCCCAGAATGTATCATATTTTCCCATCTTTGGTAAAGAAAAAAAATATATTGACTAAATTTCAATAGATAATTCTATCCTACATGATCTGTCTAGTCAAGGCTATGGTTTTTCCTGTGGTCATGTATGGATGTGAGAGTTGGACTGTGAAGAAAGCTGAGCGCCAAAGAATTGACGCTTTTGAACTGCGGTGTTGGAGAAGACTCTGGAGAGTCCTTTGGACTGCGAGGAGATCCAACCAGTCCATTCTAAAGGAGATCAGTCCTGGGTGTTCATTGGAAGGAATGATGCTGAAGCTGAAACTCCAGTACTTTGGCCACCTCATGCAAAGAGTTGACTCATTGGAAAAGTCCCTGATGCTGGGAGGGATCGGGGGCAGGAGAAGGGGACGACAGAGGATGAGATGGCTAGATGGCATCACTGACTTGATGGACGTGAGTCTGAGTGAACTCCGGGAGATGGTGATGGACAGGGAGGCCTGGCGTGCTGCGATTCATGGGGTTGCAAAGAGTCGGACACGACTGAGTGACTGAACTGAACTGAACTAAAAGAGAACTAATTTGTAAAGTAAGTAAGTTGAAAGTCATAGCTATCTTTCTGAACACATTCAAACAAGCATAACTGGTAAAGTCTGCAAATGGTACTTGGGCCTATTCATCCTCAAGGGAAGTTTCTTTCGAAAAGTATGCAACATACCATCCCAAGAGCTGGACTCGATCCAGTTAACAGCATTGAAGACAGCGGCTGTGCCTCCATAGCACGCATTAGTTGTGTCTATTCCTTCTATATCCGTATTCCCAGACTCCTCAAAGAGCTGCATCAAATTCGTCTTCACTGACTTTGATTTGTCGATGATTGTCTCCGTTCCAACTTCTAGCCGCCCAATGCAGTCATAAGAAAGGCTATTTCTCTCCATAAGATTCTGGACCACAGTCATGCACAGAGAGTTGATATCTTCTCTATCTGTGCAGAAGCCCATCTTGGCCTGGCCCAAGCCAATAGTATACTTTCCAGCGTCTACACCATCGTATTTTTCCAACTCTGCCTGATCAACATATTGAGAAGGAAAATAGATCTCAAGGGCAACAATTCCTACATCTTTGGGCCAGCAGGCTTCTGCATTCAAAGGAAGTGACCCAGGCATGGTGAAAGAACTTTAGAAAGAAAAATAGAAAAAAAACACAAAAACATTGTTTTAGATTATAGGTTGTAGACTGTCAAGTTCAAACTTGAGAAATCAACATTGATATTAATTTCTAAATTTGGTATACTCTTAGGACAGTCAATTTTAATATGCGGAGGTAGCAATGATAGTATGAGCAGAGTTATTGACTCCACTATTATTTAAAGTTATCATCTTTTAGAAAGACTTACAGGTTATTCAAAACTAGGTATCTTTAGATTTAAAATATGATTATTAGAGGTAATGAAAACTGAAGTAAGACTCATCTATGTTATAAAGATAAGATAAAATGAGAATTTAGTAACATGGCCCACAGATCAGAACTCAAGTATCTGATCTATTCCTGGCCACTCAAAAAGTTTAAATCATTCATTCATTTCCATATATGGATTATTCACAGCTATTGACTTTATGGGACTTTACATACTAACAGTTTTAGTTAAACTAAGATACTAAACTAAACCTGTTACCTACTAACAATTTTAATTAGGTCAACCAGTACTGCATTCTTTATTGATCTAAACCATCCTAGTATGTAGAAAGGCCACACTGCCAAGTCTGCCATGGCACTCTATTCAAGGCCCCTGCTCTTAACATCAGCCTTCCAAAGTAACCCCCACCCCCACCCCACCATCTAGAACCCAGATGATTACAATTTAAAGCAAAGACAAGTTCCCGGACCCGTAACAGGTCAAAAGTTAATATTCTGTACTTTCTACAGCTAGTGTACAAGCCCGTAACAGGTCAAAAGTTAATATTCTGTACTTTCTACAGCTAGTGTACAGGGGATAAATGATCATGAGATCACAAGATTATCATTTAGCTTCTACATCAGGCAAAAGAAAACAACTGATCCAAATCTGAAAACTGGTACCATAATCCACATATTATTTGCATGGCATCTTAGACACCATCTGTTAAAATAATCCCTTTTTTTTAAAAAAAGGCCTTTAAAAGTTGCACCATTGCCACACCAACGTTCAGTAGTGTTTATTTACCAACAGTGAAAAGAAAATGTGCTAGCCACTCAAGAGTGTTGCTATGACCTATGGGCAAGTCAGACCTATCAGAGCCTCAATTTCTTTAGAGGTTATTTCAGTCAGAAAAAGAGAAATTAATCAAGATGTTTCTAACAAGGAGGAGGATTTTAATGTAGGGCAATGGTTACCACTCCGTTGGCCCAGCTACAGGAGCAAAAGGGGGAAGATAGTTACTGTTCAGACCCCATGAGCGCACACTCCTACTGAGGCTGCACCTTGGCTGCTGAGTGAGAGCCAAAGCCCCACACTCTCGCTGCTGCTGCCACTGACAAAAGGCAGATCCCGTATTTATGTCATTTCTCTTCTGCCAGTCTGCCAACACAGCCGGAGCATTGGTGATAATGAAATCACAGGCTACTGCCATAGTGAGTTGTTAATTATTGAAATCTTGAGAAAATATCTCAAACAGAGAAGCTGTCCTTAAATCATGAGATCTACCCTTAGCCTGTAGGTTATCAAGATAGGAGTGTATTAAAACCTGAAAAATAAGCACCTGGAAATATAGTCACAAAATCTTAAGTTAAAGGCCTTAAGGGAAACCAGTTGAATCTTCCTTCTAAATATAAGAATATTTTTTATATTTTTTCATCCATCCAAACGACAACATGTTAAATGCCAAACATTCAGGGTAAGTTTAATAGGACGTAACCCTTGCCCTTTCTACTACTCACTGTCTTGTGGGATAGTAAGCTACAAATATAACAATAAACAAGTGAAACGACAGAGACAGTCCAGTCTCATTCTGTCAGAACTATCTAACCCAACTGGGGAAGGAACGAGAAGAAAAGCTCCTTGGTCGAGTCTTAGGAACAAGCTGGAAGAATCAGTAAAGCTCTGCAGAAGCAGAGAGTAGTAGTTTTCACAGGATAGACAACATACACAAAGGCACACCACAAGGAACCATGGAAAGTTATACTAATTTACTGAAGTGAAATGTGAGCCCAATGAGTAGATCAGGAAAGTAGTGGGTCAGGAGAGCTAGCTAAGGGTTGAGTCATAAAGCTTCTGGCATGTGATATTAGAGAGCTTCAGCATCACCATGAAGGCACTAAGGAGCCATCAAAAGAGTTTTAAACAATATGGTTACATTAGTGTTCAGATCAGTCTTTTTCCAATTCTGGAACCAATTTAGTGAGCATCAAACAACACCTTTTTAAAACAAAATAGAAAAAAAAACAAAATATCAGATTGCATGGCACATGGTAAATGCCAAGAATTTTTCATGAAAATTTAGTTTTAATTATTCACACGTATTCTGGGTTGCAATACAACGTTGATTCCTTACTGAGGAATCAACAGCCAGAAAAGTGTGAGCCCCCATTTTACACAGTCACTGGTGCTATGTGAAGAATGGATCTGAGTTAGGAAGTTGATATGGAAGCCCAATGAGATATAGCTAATGAAACAGAGGAATTACTACATGAAGAGAAAAGGAGCAGCTTCAGAAAGTTTTGGAAGCAAAAAATTGGCAGAAATTGTGATTGACTAGATGGTAGGAAAAGGATGAAATATTTAGAGTAGATAACTCCCAGATTTCTAGCCTCCACTATTGTATTTCTTGACAGAATCACTCATTGGCAGATACACTAAAGTCAGCAGAGAAGCACCTCTCCACTTTGTCCCATCTCTTCCCTCTTATAGGCAAATCCATCGATTTTATGATAATCTAAACTCGGCTACACTGAGGTTGAAATGAAGACCTAAAGGGACTATCTAATGTGTCACAAGGCATATTCTAAGTTTATAATAAAATAAGTCGTCTGCATAGTCCACAGAAAAGAACTCTAAAACTAGTATTAGAAACAAAAAAAGTAGTCCATATACTTATAAAAAGAACCCCTCCTATATGCTACCTTTTAAATCACCAAAACAGAGGCAGTAGGATTAACCACTTTTCCAGCCTTTCCCACAAGGTTACCCTTCATATTCTTTTCATCTCTTCAAACTGCTCTAAACATGATGAGGACAGTATAATTTTCCCTGCCTGGTCCAATAGCTTGAAGTGCTGTTGGAAATAAAGTGGAAAAATACATACAATCTTCTGAAGATGTGAACCAGTTTATGCCATAAAACAAAGCTCTAATTCCAGAATTAATCTATGTTTATCATAATCAAATCAGCTCTGATTAGTTCTTATTATATGGTACTTACTAAATAAGGTATAACTATATTATTAAGCCTAATACTTCAATATTCTTGCCTTGAGAACCCCATGAACAGTACGAAAAGGCAAAATGATAGGATACTGAAAGAGGAACTCCCCAGGTCAGTAGGTGCCCAATATGCTACTGTAGATCAGTGGAGAAATAACTCCAGAAAGAATGAAGGGATGGAGCCAAAACAAAAACAATACCTAGTTGTGGATGTGACTGGTGAGAGAAGCAAGGTCTGATGCTGTAAAGAGCAATATTGCATAGGAACCTGGAATGTCAGGTCCATGAATCAAGGCAAATTGGAAGTGGTCAAACAGGAGATGCCAAGAGTGAACATCGACATTCTGGGAATCAGCAAACTAAAATGGACTGGAATGGGTGAATTTAACTCAGATGACCATTATATCTACTGCTGTGGGCAGGAATCCCTTAGAAGAAATGGAGTAGCCATCATGGTCAACAAAAGAGTCCAAAAGGCAGTACTTGGAGGCAATCTCAAAAACTACAGAATGATCTCTGTTTGTTTCCAAGGCAAACCATTCAGTATCACAGTAATCCAAGCCTATGCCCCAACCAGTAACGCTGAAGAAGCTGAAGTTGAACGGTTCTATGAAGACCTACAAGACCTTGTAGAACTAACACCCAAAAAAGATGTCCTTTTCATTACAGGGGACTGGAATGAAAAGTAGGAAGTCAAGAAACACTTGGGTAACAGGCAAATTTGGCCTTGGAATGCGGAATGAAGCAGGGCAAAGGCTAATAGAGTTTTGCCAAGTGAACACACTGGTCATGGCAAACACCCTCTTCAAACAACACAAGAGAAGACTCTACACATGGACGTCACCAGATGGTCAACACTGAAATCAGACTGATTATATTCTTTGCAGCCAAAGATGGAGCTCTATACAGTCCACAAAAACAAGACCAGAAGCTGACTGTGGCTCAGATCATGAACTCCTTATTGCCAAATTCAGACTGAAATTGAAGAAAATGGGGAAAACCACTAGACCATTCAGGTATGACCTAAATCAAATCCCTTATGATAATACAGTGGAAGTGAGAAATAGATTTAAGGGCCTAGATCTGATAGAGTGCCTGATGAACTATGGACAGAGTTCTGTGACACTGTACAGGAGACAGGGATCAAGACCATCCCCATGGAAAAGAAATGCAAAAAAGCAAAATGGCTGTCTGAGGAGGCCTTACAAATAGGTGTAAAAGAAGAGAAGCGAAAAGCAAAGGAGAAAAGGAAAGATAAAAGCATCTGAATGCAGAGTTCCAAAGAATAGCAAGGAAAGATAAGAAAGCCTTCCTCAGCGATAAATGCAAAGAAATAGAGGGAAACAACAGAATGGGAAAGACTAGAGATCTATTCATGAAAGTTAGAGATACCAAGGGAACATTTCATGCAAAGATGGGCTCGATAAAGGACAGAAATGGTATGGACCTAACACAAGCAGAAGATATTAAGAAGAGGTGGCAAGAATACACAGAAAGTGAAAGTGAAGTCATTCAGTCATGTCTGACTCTTTGCGACCTGACTGTAGCCCATCAAGCCTCTCTGTCCATGCGATTCTCCAGGCAAGAATACTGGAGTGGGTTGCCACAGAAGAACTGTACAAATAAAGATCTTCTCGACCCAGATAATCACAATGGTGTGACCACTCACCTAGAGCCAGACATCCTGGAATGTGAAGTCAAGTGGGCCTATCACTATGAACAAAGCTAGTGGAGGTGATGGAATTCCAGCTGAGCTATTTCAAATCCTGAAAGATGATGCTGTGAAAGTGCTGCACTCAATATGCCAACAAATTTGGAAAACTCAGCAGTGGCCACAGGACTGGAAAAGGTCAGTTTTCATTTCAATCCCAAAGAAAGGCAATGCCAAAGAATGCTCAAACTACTGCACGATTGCACTCATCTCACACGCTAGTAAAGTAATGCTCAAAATTCTCCAAGCCAGGCTTCAGCAATATGTGAACCGTGAACTTCCAGATATTCAAGCTGGTTTTAGAAAAGGCAGAGGAACCAGAAATCAAATTGCCAACATCCACTGGATCATGGAAAAGCAAGAGAGTTCCAGAAAAACATCTATTTCTGCTTTATTGACTATACCAAAGCCTTTGACTGTGTGGATCACAATAAACTGTGGATAATTCTGAAAGAGACGGGAAGGCCAGACTACCTCACCTGCCTCTTGAGAAATCTGTATGCAGATCAGGAAGCAACAGTTAGGACTGGACATGGAACAGACTGGTTCCAAATAGGAAAAGGAGTACGTCAAGGTTGTATATTGTCACCCTGTTTATTTAACTTCTATGCTACAGTACATAATGAGAAACACTGGGCTGGAAGAAGCACAAGCTGGAATCAAGACTGCCGGGAGAAATATCAATAACCTCAGATATGCAGATGACACCACCCTTATGGCAGAAAGTGAAGAGGAGCTAAAATCCTCTTGATGAAAGTGAAAGAGGAGAGTGAAAAAGCTGGCTTAAAGCTCAACCTTCAGAAAATGAAGATCACGGCATCTGGTCCCATCACTTCATGGGAAATAGATGGGAAAACAGTGGAAACAGTGTCAGACTACTTTTTGGGGCTCCAAAATCACTGCAGATGGTGATTGCAGCCATGAAATTAAAAGACGCTTACTCCTTGGAAGGAAAGTTATGACCAACCTAGACAGCATATTAAAAAGCAGAGACATTACTTTGCCAACAAAGGTCTGTCTAGCCAAGGCTATGGTTTTTCCAGTGGTCATGTATGGATGTGAGAGTTGGACTGTGAAGAAAGCTGAGTGCCGAAGAATTGATGCTTTTGAACTGTGGTGTTGGAGAAGACTCTTGAGAGTCCCTTGGACTGCAAGGAGATCCAACCAGTCCATTCTGAAGGAGATCAGTCCTGGGTGTTCATTGGAAGGACTAATGCTGAAGCTGAAACTCCAGTACTTTGGCCACCTCATGCAAAGAGTTGATTCACTGGAAAAGACCCTGATGCTGGGAGGGATTAGGGGCAGGAGAAGGAGATGACGGAGGATGAGATGGCTGGATGGCATCACCGACTCGATGGACATGAGTTTGAGTAAACTCCAGGAGTTGGTGATAGACAGGGAGGCCTGGCGTGCTGCGATTCATGGGGTTGCAAAGAGTTGGACACGACTGAGCGACTGAACTGAGAGTTAAACAAGTGACTTGTTTCACTTTGGGGGGAAAAATGTAGCTAAACTAAATTAATCCATACCCATCAAAGTGAATCATGAAGTGAATCATGACTCAGACTTTTTGGTGTGGAAAATTTTTTACATTGTCTACTTCAGTCAACATTACTCATTCTCTGAGGATTTTTGATAGACAAAGTATTTTCATTACATCCTTGGTAAAAGTTAGTGAAGTCTAAGTTGCTCAGTTGTGTCTGACTCTGTGACCCCATGGACTATACAGTCCATGGAATTCTCCAGGCCAGAATACTGCAGTGGGTAGCCTTTCCGTTCTCCAGGGGATCTTCCCAACCCAGGGATGAAACCCAGGTCTCCCACATTGCAGGCCGATTCTTTACCAGCCGAGCCACAAGGGAAGCCTTGGTAAAACACTATCTAATTTGAAAATATTTACCTTTTGGTTGAAATAGAGGGAAAGTGAGAAAAGTAGAAAAAGAGGAGTATTAATTCAAAAAGTAATTGGCTTCATGGCATTTAAAACAACAAAAAGATTGGTATAGTTTCTGGTCTAAAATCTTTAGTTTATTCTATTCAGTGTGTGCTCTTATGTCGTCCTCTCAAACGTCCTCTGATATAGGCCAGAGATAAACTAGAGAAAGAAAAAAAGGCGTTAAAGATCTGAGATTTTCAATAAAAAGATGTAAATTTTCATTTAAAATTTCTTTACAAAGGAGGAGAAAAGTACACTTTTACCACAGAACTCTGTGAACCTTCCACAGCTATCTTCCAACAAAGACCAGAAGACTCAATCTGTCCTAAAGTGAAAGCTCACCCCCTCTGGTGGATAAGAGGAGTTCCAGGTCCCACTTCCGTGAACAATTTCTGAATGCTTCCTACCTAAGAGGACACAAGATGGACCAATATGATCCGCTGGGAATCTTTTAAGTTTGTGAATGACAGACAGATGGGAAAAGAAAAAGGAAAAAAAAAAAGGGTAAAAAAGCAGGGAAATCAGCTAAGGATGCTGATATAAGGGCAGACCTAGCTCCTCAGGGCTCATCAGGGAGGGACTTTGGCATCAGTTCCTAGGACCATGATGCCAGCCTCCTGAGCTCTCTGCCTCCATCCTTCCCCTGTCCTAGGATCACCTTTCTAAAATGCACATCTGACCTTTGATAAGATGCTATTTAAAACTATTCCAAGCCTCTTCCTTGCATTGCACAAGGAGCTTCTGGGAAGCAAGACATGTTACCTTGTTCATCTTCGTGTCCCTAGTCTCCAGCCCAACACTTGGCATAGGCTAGAAGCTGGATGTTGAATAAATGAAATCCTACTAGCCTTCTAATCTAAAATTAGTAACAACCATAAAAATCATAAAGCCGAAGCATAAAAAAGCAGAATCATAAGAGGAGTTCCATCGTTACAGAAGAAAGCATTAGCTGCAAATAATTCGATTATTGGTTCAAACACATCTATAACTACTGTCCAGCGTCACGTAATTGTAAACATTCATCTGTAGCCCAGATGGATATCTTCCGAGGCTGTAATTCAACATGCACTATTGGTACACGTGACTGTTTCTGATTAAGCCGTTTATAGGATTACATTTTATTATCTACATTTTTTGCCTCTTATGAATGAACACTAATTTTGAAAATTAGTTTCTAGATTTTAAACATTAGTCTAATAAACACAAAATTAGTCTTCTGAAGCTTTATGGCATTAATCAATATTTAAAAGATAAAATTCTATAATGGGTTTTAAGAATGTGTAGTGCACACAGTGGTTATTTGTCCTAGCACAAAAAATTAAAATTCCCCCTTCCATTAGAGAGGAAGACTCTCCTTTAGCAGCATGACAGGATGCCATACCTGTGTGAGGGGTAAAGAACTGCAGTCTCCAGGTCTGTCACTCTGTCTCCTCCTTCAGGCACTAGGAATTTCAAATAAGAATCTTTTTTAAAGTCATATATCAAATAATGACTCCAATTCTAAGTAAGTTAAAATCAACATTTCCTGATCCGATTATATTATGTAGAACAGAATTTGACTTTGCTTAAGGAAAAAAAAAATGGTACTTAAAGATCATAAAATTTTTTTCTCCTTATTTTGTTAGCTCTTACAGTGGTAGTTTCAGTTCTGGTAATAAGTTGATACATGTAGTTCATATGACTGATTCAGGCTTTAAACCAAGTATGATGCTGGGAGAGTTGTAATCTTTACTAAAGTAGGGTTTTCAAGAATTGGGGGAGAGGAATATAAGTTGTACTAGGCTAACAAATCTCTGGAGTAAAGAGACTTACACATTCAAGAGCTTGCTCTGCACTTAGGAGCTTGTGACTTTAATGACAGTCTGTGCCTTTCTGAGCTTCAATTTCCTCCTGTGTAAAATGGAGCTAATACCTGCCCTCCCGGTTGATTGTAAAGGATGCTTGAGAAGATAAAATATGTAAAAAATATAAAGCACCAACACACTGATTATTATCTTACTTCTCAGTATTTTTCAAACAAAAACAAATCTTTCTAGCAAGAGTGAATTACCTTCATTTATTTAATCTTATGCTCCTGGTTTTCAACATGGTCACTGTCACCTACCCCAACCTTTTAGAAAGTGATTTTCCTCTTAGAGCTTGGGTTAAAAAGGTAGATATTTGATATCAAGACCAAGGATCATTAAGCTTTATCATCATTTAAATTATGTGGAAACAAAAAGGAAGGTGACCTTGGAGCATTTCACTCTGTCCATTTACTCTGAAGGGTTGTTACTTGGAACAGTTCCTGTTGGATGCAAACACAATTACCTTTGGACTCTATTTAATTGTTGGCAAATACAGCATCTGCCCTTGCCTGATTAACTGGAGAGTACTCTCAGATGCTATTCAGTAAAGCTTTACTGCTTTCACATAATTAGATCATTTAAGAGCTTATAGACTTAGCTCCTTTTGCTTCATTAATCTCCCCCCACCTTAAATAGATTCTGAGTTTTATCGGAAAAGATAAGACTACTGTATTCCAAAAACCTGATGACAGGATAATATATACAATGAGAAAAGAACTAATTTTGTGTTCTTGATTACCTCAAATTATACTTTTGTAATCTGCAAATTAAACTTTCCATGAAAACTAGTCGGGGGGGGGGGGCATGATCCCTCTTCTCTGAAAAATGTTGACACTATTTAAATAATTTAATATTTCTTCTTGAAACCACGAATGTATATGCATTTGACACTATTTTAATCAAGGGAATTTCTCCTGAACTGCCAATATTCCTTCTTTCAATTTTGATTATTTCCATCAGGGAGGGAGCTTAGGTGGGAAGGCATAGAGCAAGCAGCAGGGAGAAGGGAGGGAGTGAACTCAGTGCACAAGAGAAAGCGAGGAGAGACACAGAAGATAAAAGAACAGCACAGGACTGCGCAGCTACTCAGGTTCTCAGGGGAAACAGAGGCCTGGAGTCGACAGGAAATGGAGGCCACAAATGCCGCTCTGGGAAAAAAATCAATCCGAAAGGGACCTCTCCCCAAGCCTGCAGCTTTCCATTCTCTTCTGCAGCTGCTAGGAGGCTTCTCTACCTGGACAAAAACAGCAGTGCCAAAGCTCAAGCAGGTTATCAGCTTATTTCTAACAGGTCTCTTCAGAGCAAGCGGCAGAGGCAAGAGGTATGGCTTGGGAGGCAGTTAATAAATCATAGGCATTTTGAGTTTGGCAGAGATTAAGCCTGAAGATGGAGAAGGAACTGGCAATCCACTCCAGTATTCCTGCCTGGGGAATCCCACAGACAAGAGGGCCTGGAGGGCTGGATTCTACGGGTTCACAAAAAGTTGGACACGACTTGAGTAACTAATACACACACAACACACCTAAAGAATGATGAGACTGCCTAGGGCCAACCAACTTTCTCCTGGGGTTTATTGAGTGTTCTGAATTCCTCCTCTGCCTCCCTTGTTAGCACAGATTCAAAGAGGTGGTCAGAGAAGTTCCCCCAGTACATATTCTGGTACATAATAAACCACACAGTTACCTGCTGATCCTTTTCATCATTACAGGAAAGAAATCCAGGAATCCTTCTTAACTGAGAATGAGCTGGCAACCTTTTCTCCTTAGGAGGGCCAGCAAGCAAAACTACTGTTAGGAAAGCCTTGCTCACATCTGTACAACTCTGGTCTAGTTCCCTAACAAAAAAATACAGACACCCTGCCTCCCCCCAGAGGTACTGGTCTGCTTATCAGATACTCTACTCATATTTCAAGGTCCTCCCTCTTCCAGGAAGGTTTCCTCGAGCTTTCTACTCAGGCCCTGCATTCACAATGACACTGAAGCCTTCAGAGTCTACTGTCAGTGGAAAGCTAGTTTATGGCAGTCTTCTTAAGCATATGGAATACTTAGATTCCTGTTGGGAGAAGGGCTATATTTTGATTCTTTTAAAATCCCTTTGAGATGCTGGAATAAAGGGCACACAATTGCATTTTTTGAGTGACTGAATTTGGAGTTATAATAGAGGGAAAATCTTTTAAATTCAAGTAGTTATAGCAGCAGCCCTCATTAGTGAATTCTTTTCACTATTCCTTTAAGATGAGCTGCAGCCCCAAATGGTGTCCAAAAGCTTAAAAAAAAAAAACAAAAAACGCTTTTTTCTGCTGCTCTTCAAAGCAAATGGTAGGTTTCAATTATTCCCTGAAAAATGTAAGGAATTCATATGGAATCAGAAGAGAACACTTGTTGGCCTTATGTCATTCCCAAATGCACACCCCTCCAGGTCCATGCCTTCCAAAGATGAAGCCTGTAAGCTCTGAAAGGCTAGCTTCTCCACTGCTCTCACTACACTCGGTTAACAAGCAGCAAGCGGGCACTACCACAAGCCAAGCATTAGGATGACTAGATTATTAAGAACTGAGTCCTATCGCCTTCCCATTAGATTGCGTAATATGTTTTTAATCTATACCACTGTCTTGAGAAACAAAATATCACATCCTGTGATGCTTGGTTTTTTAATAAACCCAACAAAATTATGACTGTTTTCTTTTTCAAATGAAACTAAATAGAGATTCTGATATATAGCCCATTAAACTCCTCCGTCCACAGCCCCAATGCATCTCCCCCCATTCAGTTCTACTGGATTGCTGTTTTAAATAATGCTAGGGTCCCCAGGAAACACATATTACACCAATATCAGGGTTTTGCATTTCCCGTGAGAAAAGCTATCGAAAACGTCAATCAGAAAAAAAAAATCTCAAAATCAATCCCTCAGTTAAGAGAAACAAGATGTAAAAACACTCTGGAGAAATATTTTTAAAAAAGAAAAAGAAAAAACAAAGGCCCAGGATTAGGACATGGACTTCTATGGCCCCAAACATAATATTCGTATAACTCGCCCAATCTAAAACACCTTCTGAGAACTGGGGCTACTTACTAAACTAGAATTAAACTGAACTACACTGGAACTGATTTACGTGCAAATTTACAAACTTAGGAGACAGACCTGCAAAGTTTAGACACACAGAAAATAAAGTCTTTCTCCTTTTCCTTAAGATCTGCTATCCCTGCCCTCCTCATCCACACACAAAAAAAATAACTCAAATTTTAAAAATAAAAAACCACAAACTGCTTGGATATCTCAAGCTGCAAAGAACCATTTGGCCTAGATACAGGGTAAGGACTTTCAGTTAGCCTTCTAACAGAAATCTGTGCAAAGAAGTCTAAACTCCACCTCAGAAGGAAAAATCTTACTGGCCCTTCCTTGTGTCTTAATCTTCTCATTTATCTTGCCATGGTTTTTCATAATTCATCCCTGAAATAGAGCAAATGTTACTCAGCAGCAGCTAGAACATCTCAGGTGCAGCAGGTTGGCAAGAGCATCAGTCTGAGGGAAGAGTTGATGCAGAGGTGAGCGAAGAAGCCTGTGACGCCCTAAACCAAGGCCGCAGGGCAGCTGGAACCAACAGGGACAGCCTCACATTACCTATTGTCCAAAACTCTCCTCCAGGGTGGGTAATCCCTTCTCTACCACTGGTCAAGGCAATTCACACGTTTTTCAAAGACTCCATATATCGAGTTTTGAAAAGTCCTTGGTTCAACCCAAAGCCTACTGTGTGTGAAGCCCTATGCGTGCCTGCCCATTACATCATCATAACAAGTCAGGCTGATTCTGAAGCTATTAACAGGACGGAGATACGGACTTTCAGAACACGGAAGAGACATATATATATATATATATATGAGCTTAAAAAATATGGAGGCTGGAAGGTGGGAGCAGGGACCTGTGATATTGGAAGCAAGCACATACTGAAGCAGTCAAGAGTGTGAAGTACTCAGCCAGGTTAAACCACGGTTGTGATGCTTTCTCGCACCTGAGCTAGGGAAGAAGAGCAACGCTGCCCACCTCCCTTCCTCCCAGTCACTCTCTTTAAGAGGCAAGAAGACACACCCCCTGCCAACCTACAAGGCTCCAAGTGTGATCCTCAGCATCCTTCGGCGTCCACCCTGAAGCCAAGGCTGCGGGAACACCCTAGCAGGCCAGCTCCTTTCTTGGCCCCCTCATGTACCCACCCCCATCCCCTCAAGGTGGTCACAGCCACTCCCCTAGCACCTCCAGCTCCTGACTATTTCATCAGAAGCCTACCCCTCAATACCCTCTCCTTCTCCCCTCTGCGACTCGCCTGCCCACATTAATGCCCCTGTCCTCCAGGACCCACCGCGGTCGGCCCCAGGTCCCCGGCAGGGGAAGCCCCGCACGGACCCCGCTCCCAACGCCCTATCCTCCAGGTCCAGGTCCAGGTCCAAACCTTAGCCCTGACCCGACAGAGCAGGAGCTCCTTCGGGCCTAGTCAAGGACACCAATGCGCCGTGCCCTCATCCTGCCCGCGAGGCCTCGGCAGCCCGGGTCAACTCCTCCACTCGGGACACTCACCCAAATATGACCGGGCGGTGGTCGTAGAAAGTGAACGACCAACGAAGGGGTAGTGCGAGCCGCCTCCCCTCCGCCACTAGCTTTATAGCCGCGGACCCACCGGACTCCGGCAAGGCCGGGAGCCCGTGAGAGGCGGGACAGTGGCCCCAGCAGCCAATCGTGGCCAGCAGAGGAGCGCCGGAGTGCCCGCCCCCTAGCCCAGCTTCAACCAATCCGAAGGAAACTAGAGGAAACACTAGCTGAGGGGTTTCCCTTGTGGCTGGAAGGGCGGGGGAAGGGGCGGGGACAAAGCCGGAGGGCCGAGAAAATGGGGTGAGAGAGTGACGTGTGGTGGCCCGAGAGCCGGCCTACCAATGACAGAGCGGCGAGACACGGCGAGAGCCAACGGGAACGGAGTGAGAGGTTCTCCGGCCAATTGAAGCTCAGCGAGAGGAGATGAGAACCAATGAGGCCTCCGCGTCCCACCACTGGGGAGAGATGGTCTAGTGTGGGAGGCAAGTTGGTCCCTGCTGGAGAGTCCGTCAGGTTGCCTAGCAACCAGAGCTAGGCTTCACCTGTAAGATTTATAAAATACTTGATTTAAATTCAATCTTAACGTTTTCTAGTTTCCTAGAGCAGCCAGGCGTGCCCTCATTACAAGTTGGAGCAGAATACATCACCAAGAATTTGTAAACTTATACTAAATACTAGATTTGTAAATAATATTGTAACCTCTATAATGTTGGTTTGGGATTAGACACCAGTGAGGAGGGTAAGGGCCCTTGCCTAAGCAGGGAGTTTGTCCTAATTCTTGGATTTTTGCTAGCCCATATCATATACTCTGAGGAAAGTGGCTCCACCTGGCCCATTCTCCACTGTATCTGCTGAGCTTGATGTGTGGTAGTTGCCGAATAAAAGGTTGTTGAAAGAAGGAAGGGGTCTTATAATTCTCAGTATAGCAAACCCACAGGATAAGCACCATCTAGTTCCCCCAGGAAAGAGAGAGGAGCAATTCAAGCTGGAAGAAAACACTGAAACACTGGGAGAATCCAAAGGAGGATAATTATGGCCTTAAGTAAGACTCTGCCTCATCTCCTCAGATAGAGAAACTGTAGTACTTTGGTGGGAAGCCATGAGAGTTTCTGAGTTGTTTGTGTCTCCCCTTCAGTTTCATTATGACACAGGAATGCTATTGATAAGGGGTCACTGATGATTCTATACATCACACAACTACTGTTATGTGAAATTTCTTATCCACTATAGATAATAACCTAGTAAGAGACATTCTCAGCAGGAAAATGGCAATGGAACCACTGTGGAGTGGTGGCATAAGTTACTTGGGGGAGAGGACCACTCAATAATGGTTATACTCCATAATGTTGCTCATGACATTGGTTCTAGAACCAATGTCACTGTTACCTTCATAAAGTAACTAGGTGATAGAGACACCACTTGATTGTGACCAATAGCAATTTGAGGATGGGATTTAAACATTTTGGACGTGCTAAAATTCACTGAAAGACAGTAAGGACAGACACAAGAAAGAAGACAGCTTTGTCCTTAGAAAAACATTTTTAGCAGTAGAGCAAATATTTCCAACTTCAGGAGTACACAATAGGAAATAATTAGCTAGATAGTCTTGAAGATTGTTTTGCACAATAGGAAATTCCCACAAAGCCCAGACTGCCTTTTTGATTGAATTAGTCTCCAATTAAGCAAAGTGAGCATGGGTGTTGATTATTGGGAAGTCAAGCAATAGACAATGAAACAGGTTAATAATTAAATATAGAACTTGTCAGTTGAATTTTAAAACACAAGCCTCTGTGATTCTGTGAAATATTATGGTAGATTATACCAGGCTACATATACATTAGCTATCCATGCAACTGAGAACAAAATATACATACATTTATTTTGGTTGCAAGTGTAAGGATTTTTGAGCTACAATTTGACATAAGCATGTCATACTTGAATGTGCATTTTTAAGCTTGTTAATATATATTTAATTATATTGTTTCTAAATTTAATGCCAAGTAGTGTCGGTAAATCACAGCAGATGATATATATCAAAGGGAAAGTATACTTTATTGTTCTGCCCTACTTTGAAGGGAACAAACTTTAAGAAGCAAGAAATGAAATATTGCCTGCCATATCAGTAAACAAAGGATGTCGCAGTCATCACTGATTGTAGCCAGCTGCCATACATGAGCTGGTGAGCCCTGAGGGGACTCTGGAAGGAAAGAATACCTGCCAACTGTAGCCATGTGACTGCAGCCATTCCCCACAGTGAGCCCTGAGAAAACTCACAATTTAAAAATATAGAATACTGAGATTGCTGAGCTTGAATATCAGAGGAATAATTTCAGTGAGTCCAGACTCTTGCATCCTCCCATACACTGAAAAGCCCTAACTTTCTTAACTTGGGATATCTGTTTTTCTTCAACAGTAAACTTTGGAAGTTCTAACTACATGGTCTTTGTTGCAAAACTTCTGTATAACTTGGCTCCCCCATTGATGCCTCAGAACAGTTTTTTCAGGGTGTCTTAAGATGCCGCCTCCCAGGATTAAAGTCCTAAAAATTCCTACCAAATAAAATATAACTCTCAACTTTTAGGGTGTTCCCAGGTATCACTAGTGGTAAAGAACCTGCCTACCAATCCAGGAGACGTAAGAGATGGGGGTTTGATCCCTGAGTCAGGAAGATCCCCTGGAGGAGGGCATAGCAACCCACTGCAGTATTCTTGCCTGGAGAATCCCATGGACAGAGGAGCCTGGAGAGCTACTGTCCACTGGGTCCCAAAGAGTTGGACACAACTGAAGCGATTCAAACTCTTGCATGCTCAAATTTTAGGTTCTGAATTTTTCTTTTAGTCAACAATGTAATGATAACATTTAGTATTATAAATTCATCTATTGAGCAAGCATTTACTTTTTACTCTGTGTCACGAGTTGCGCTAGACCTATGCTGTCCAATAAGGCAAGTGCTACCGATACATAGCTTATGAGCACTTGAGGAGTGCTAGTCCAAAGTGAGCTGAGCCGTGCTATGAGTATGAAATAAACACCAAGCTTTAAAAACTTAGTGCAAAAAAGGAACTCTCTCACTAATAATTTTTATATTGATTACTTGTTGTAATGATACTTTAGTTATATTGTGTTAAATAAAAATTATTATTAGATTGACTTCACCTGTTTATTCTTAGTTTTTTGCATGGCTGCTAGAAAATGAAAAACTACAAATGAACTCCATTTATGACCCCCCAATGAGCTACAGTAGAAAGACACAATTGAAAGACAGATTCTGTCATTAAACTGTTTATAGTCTAAAGAGTGAAGGAGAGAAAAATAAAGGGCTGAGTTTCCAGCCACTGTCTCACTAGATAAAGGGCAGGAGAGGATGGAATAGAAGCAATCCTTAGATTTTTCAGTTAAAGTTATCTCTGTCTCTTCAGCTCTAAGCAGCTTTATTTCACTTAAATATTTTGTCAGTTCAAAAGTCAGTTCCCTATCAGGGCTCTATCTCTTGAAGCCCTTTTGCTTGGCAAGATGGCAATTGCCAGGCCTCACCAGGTTGTTCTAAAATCAGAAGAGGGCTCAGTCCTAGCTGTGGCTTCTTGTATTGGCCTCCCTTTGATGAATAGGACTTGGCCTTGGTACTGTCTTGTGCTGCAAAATCCCAGAGCTCACTTTCATTTATACCCTACCCAGTAGTATGCACTCAGCAGCCCACTACTAGACTTATTCAGCCCCTTTTGCAGCAAAACCCCTCAACAGTGCCAGCCAGACTTTCAGCTGTCTTCTTTCCTCTGCATGCCATGAGACACCTGTAGAGATAATCCTTCTACATGACTTAAGAAGCTGAGGGAGGCTTAGGGCCCAGTCCCTACCTGACTGCAGACTGACAGTCTGACAGACTGACAACAGCAATTCTGCTGCTACAGCCAGAGATTCTCCTCTCGCCAGAACCCCCTGACTATCCCCCATGAGAACTTGATTGAGAACCCTACTGATTTAGCACTCCCACCCCCAAAAGCCATTCTTGTTTCCAACACTGCTCCCCTCCAGGGTTTTACTTCTTACTCTTCTCACCTCTGAAAGGGTTACTACCATTTGAGGATCCTGAAAAATATTTTTTAAATAGCATAATTAATAATTATAATACTACAGTTCAAGTGCTACATAAAGAAGCATGCCTAAGGACTTCCCTGGCAGTCTGCAGGAGACGTAGGTTTGATCCCTGGTTGGGGAACTAAGATCCTGCATGCTGTGCAGCACGGCCAAAAAAAAAAAGCATGCCCAAATGACAATGGAGGTCCAGAGAAGTATCTAGTCAACCCCGGTGGTTAAGGCAGGCTTTCCAGAGCAGGTGATGTTCATTCATTTATCACATTCAGGAGTCTTTACTGAGCACAACTGTGTGCCAGATTCTGTTCTAGGCTCAGGGGATTCCGCGTGCTAAACAAGACAGACACAATATCTAATCCAGTCAAGTTTAGTTTGGAGAGGCTAAACATTATGTAAGAAAATAAGTTGCAGTATCATCAGGTAATGATAATACTATGAAGAAAATAATGCAGAGTATTGAGACAGACACTGGCTGTCAGATGGGAAAGCACTCAAAGTGGTTAGGAAAGATCTCTCTGAAACAGTGACACCTGGAGGATGAGAAGGAGCCAATATATGAAGCTCTGGAGGCAGAGTGATGCACAGGGAGGAACTGGCCTCAAAATAGAAAACAAAAGGCCCATGTGTCCATGCTGAGTTTTGAAGAACTAAGAGGTTATCTAGGTTGCAGACCAGAGGGTGGGAAGGAGAGGAGTTGGGGAGGAAAGTCATTTCAGGAAAAGGGATCCATCGGCTATATATGCACGAGCTGCAGCTTTAATCAAGAATGATAAAAATAAGTGGAAATTATGGTAACAGTGAGATCTCCCTTGAGCTAGATTTTTCAGGTAACAAGAGTGTTAATGGATCAGGGTTAAAATTTTTTCTCTGTGTTATTGGGAAGAAATGGAGTGAGTTCAATGGAACTTCCTTCCCACACTGTGATCTGGAGGGCAGTCTGCAGCACCCTTGTCAACATCTGTAAAGAGAACTGTGCTTCTGCTTCTGCTCTCCCTTCATTTAACCCCACTGAATAAACCCCAAATTACAAATTTGGAAATTGAGGCACTGAGTGGTTAGATTGCTTGTTACAAGTTTATTACAAAGTAACAAGCTGGGATTAAAACCTAGGTCTAGCAACTTCCCTGGTGGTCCAGTCATTAAGAATGTGCCCTGCAATTCAGGGGATGCAGGTTCAATCCTTAGTTTGGGAACTAAGATCCCACATGCTAACTAAGATCAGAATAACTAAGCACGTGCACCTCAACTAGAGAGTCTGTGCGCCACAGTGAAAGATCCTGAGTGCTGTAACCAAGACACAACACAGTCAAATAAACAAATACTAAAAAACAACAACAACAACAAAAAACTCAGGTCTTAGATGCAAAACCCATACTCCTTCCACCATTCTATGTACAAAAACATAATTGTACTCAAAGTTAGAGTGAAGTGGTAGACATCAAATAAGGAAAGGTAGGGAACTTCTCCTAGCACAGCACTTATTACCCTTGGGGAATCTTACCATAGTACAGGTTTGGTGCTTGGTTCATGAGCTCAGCAGACCTCTTTTATCAGCTTGCTAGAAGTAAGTCCTCTGAGGAGTGCACCACATTAACCAAGTTGATAATGCATAAAATCAGAATGCCAGCCTATTAGTTATAGTACAAAAGGGACCACAACCTTCAAAGTCTACATGACTTACCCTCTAGATTACACACAGGAAGTCAAGTCATCCTCAGACAATTGATTGGTAAGCATGGAACTGGGAAGATGTTAGAAAGAAAGCTCTTTCATGCTATTGGGTTAAGATAACATGAAGTATCCATTTCTCAATAGAATGGTGTTCCCAGTAGGAGGGGACATATGCCAAGGCCATAAACCGTCAATCGCCTTCACCCAGGCCCCTTTAAGACCTGCTTTGCTGCCTCCAATTAAAATAAATAAATTTATAATTTTTTTTTAAAAAACCTGTTTTGTTGATGAGACTAGAATACTTGAAAGTTACTCCTAAACTCTCTTCTTCTGTGGACTGTGCTTAATCCGACACTGCCTTCAAACCTATGGCTTCCCTTTTTACAAGTCCATGGCAGATCATCTCCTTCCAGAGTTCAGTTCTCTAAACAAGTCAGTATAATCAATCAGGTTAAAGTCAAGTCTTAACTGCCTTAATTCTTTCAACTAACCTTTTCTATCTCTGCTCTGGTATGTGTCACCTTTCCAAGGCTTATTCCTCTGCAGATATTCTTATGCGGCACCTCACGGCAGACTCACCTACCTAGCCCACACACTGCCCTCATTCTCCCTCATGGTGGGGTATGGAAGGTACATATTAATAGCATCCAGCCCACAAACAGCCTGAAGTATGCAATGTGGTTACCAGTGAGTAACAAGTGGCTTCTAAACTGGTGAAAGAAAGCCTTTCTAAAATCAACCACCACCTGCTTTGCCTTCACAATCTAAAAATGGCGGGGTGCTGAGGATGGAGAGAGAGGGAGGTCAGAGTCAGCAGCCCTGGGAGGAGTCCAGTGTTTTGGTGGAGGAAGGGAGGGTAGGTCTTCTTCTATCCATTCGGCCCCCCACCCCCAGGTTAAATCCAGGTTTGGGGTTGTTGACAAGAATCAAGCATTATAGGGGAATACAATGATCATAATTAGCTTTAGCCTCCCCTGAAAATTGGATTCTGTTCATCAGGAGGATGGAGCAATGGACTGAAGATAGGCAGGAACGGTATCTGCCAATGTGGGGGAGTCTCCAGCTGGAAGTTGTTCCACTCGGGCACCCACACTTCCTACACGTGGATGTGGGTCCCTGGGGCTACACAGAGGCCCAGCAACCACAGGATTCTGCCAGCCAGGCTTGCAGCTTTATGACAGTTCATTCCATTTAAACCCTAATTGGAGGCTGGTTGATCTGATATGGAGATTCCATTTGTTGGTGTATGAGTCACTGTTCTGGTTGCAAAGAATAGAAACCAACAGGAACTAGCCTAATCAATTGGTTCACATAAAAAATCCAGGAGGTTGGTTTTGTTTCAAGGATAATTTGATCCAAGAAGTCAGTTGATGTCTTTTATTATTTTTGTGGTCTCCGTCTTTCAAGAATGCTTTCCTTGAAGTTGACATTTTTCTCTGAAAGTCTCCTTCCTTGCTCGAGATGTCCATCCCTTATAAGGTTAGCAGTTGGAAACAAGACAAAACAAGTCCTTGTTCCCAGAGGGCTTATTTTCTAGTGGAGTGGGCTAAAGCAAATGCATGGGCTTCCCAGGTGGCTCAGTGGTAAAGAATCCACCTTCCAGTGAGGGAGACGCAGGAGACTCCGTTTTGATCCCTGGATCGGGAAGATCTCCTGGAGAAGGAAATGGACAGAGGAGCCTAGCAGGCTACAGTCCAAGAGGTTGAGAAAGAATCAGACACAACTGAGCCACTGAGTATGTGCTAAAGAAAACAGTCTTGTGTGTTTCCTCCACTCTCAACACTCTGCTATAACACAGCTTCACTTCTGAAACCAGACCTGGGTTTTCTACACATTAAGCAAGTCTTCAACACCAGCTGGGTGCCCCACAGTTTAACTCAGTTCTACAGGTTAAGGGTCCAGTCCCACAAGACTGGCCCCCACCCCAAACCACTTCAGACTCCAATCACATGTTTAGGCAGTTAGCTGTGTTTCTGACTTGCCAGCTGTGAATCAGAAATTCCCATTCTGCATCCTCAGGTTCAGTTAATTTGCTTGAGTGTCTCATAGAACTCAGGAGAACATTTTATTTACTGGATTACTAGCTTATTACAAAGATTAGTAAAGGATACTCACCAATAGCCAGGTGAAGAGATGCACAGGGTGAGGTCCAGGAGGGTCCCACATACAGAAGCATCTGTCTCCATGGAGTTTGGAGTGACTATGTTCTTGTTCACCAATCTAGAAGTCCTCCAAATCTTATCCTTTGGGGGCTTTCTGGAGACTTCATTTTTTAGGCATGGTTGATTAAATCATTGACTGCTATTAACTGAATTCATCACCCAGCCCCTCTTCCTTCCCCAGAGGTGTTGGGGGTAAGTTCTGAAAGTTCCAGCCTTCTAATCACCTGGTTGGTTCCCTTGGCAACCAGTCACAGCCCTAGATGCTTTTTAAAAGTTCACTTTATTAATATAAACTCAGGTATGGGTTGAAAGAGGTTTGTGATTGAATAGCAAGATACTTCTATCACTCTTATGACATAGGAAATTCCAAGGGTTTTAGGAACTCTGTACCAGAAACCGGATGAAGATCAAAAATATATTTCTAATTATAAATCACTATCTCAAACATGCAGAGGCACCAGGTAAATATATGTAAATAAATCCATAATAGGATGGAATATTTTCACATTGCATATTAGTACGAAAATAAACCAGGATAATAAGATAGAAGCTGATCGGCTGGGAGGAGGATGGTGATACCTGAGGAAGTTAGGGAAAAAATTCATTTCTGGGACAGCTGATCCAGGAAATCAATGATGAGAAGAAGCCAGCCGTACGAAGCTCTGGATATTGCAAGAACAACAGCCAGTACAAAGGTTCTGAGATAGAAATAAACTCTGCCTGTTTGGAGAATGGACAAAAGGCAAGTCTGACTGAGATGAGTTTTGAAGAACTAAAAAGAATTAGCCAGACTTGGAACCACACATTTAACCATAAGAGAAAAAGTTATCTTAAAAGTAACAGTGGAACTTGAGAATAGGGGGAAATGTGGAAATTACAGTCTGTAGCATAAAATCATCCTGTGTGTGGGTTTTTCCTCTTCTCTAATCTGGGCAGACAAAATGAGTTCAATGGCATATTCCTCCCTCACTGTGATTCTAGGAGTTACTTGCCAATCACTTGAAAACATTTTAATACTAGCCATCATTTATTGAGCATCTACTATTTTCTAGGCATTGTAATGGACAACTTAGGTACATTATCTTACCTACCAACCTATAAGCAGATATTATTCCCGATTTACAAGTGAAGAGCTGAGCTGCAGACAGTTAAAGTAGTTTGCCCACAGTAAATGACAAAGTTAGGATCCAAATCTAAGTCTTCCATGCCAAAACTCACTCTCTTTCTACTACTGTGTGTACCACACCCCCTGCCGCACACAAAAAAAGCACAGTTGTAGCCAGGGACAGAGTGAAGTGGTAGACATTGGAAAGAGGGAAGGTGAGCAGCTTCTCCAGAGAGGCCACACAAGCCCAGTTTTCATTTCCTTTAGAAACGGTACATACTCGAGGACTTGGCACTTGGCCCTGGGGGCTCAGATGCCAACATCTGGTAAAAGGCACAGAAGTAAACTCATCAACCAAAATTCTGATGTGTATTATAGTCAGAATGCCAGTTTTAAATATGGCTGCCTAGAAAAGCACAGAAAAATAAAGTCTTACATGTAATCAAGAATGCGTGTGCCTGTGTGCTAAGTCGCTTCAGTTGCATTCAATTCTCTGCGGCCCCACGGACTATAGCCTGCCAGTTTCCTCTGACCATGGGATTCGCCAGGCAAGAATACTGGAGTGGGTTGCCATGCCTTCCTCCAGCGGCTCTTCCCAACCCAGGGATCAAACCCATGTCTCTTATGTCTCCTGTATTGGCAGGTGGGTTCTTTACCACCAGCACCACCTAGGAAGACTGTAAACAAGGGTCTCCTGCATTGCAGGCAGACGCTTTACCCTCTGAGCCACCAGGGAAGCCCGTAAACAAGAATATGAAATGCCAATTCACAGATGTTTAAAAATCACTTTTTTGAAAGTATCTTTGGTGCATGTGGGTGTGTCCTGTCCAGGAAGGATGTGTTTCCTTTCTTTGGGAAAAGTACATGGAGCTCTAAACTCTCCCAGATGCCAGCCTAGCAGATAAAATGTTATTCTGCAGAAGTTATTTTCAAATACTGTTTATATTCTCTTATAATCTTACTTTGAAAATGAGTCCCCAGTTGTAGCAACTGTTAGGATAATTGGGATAATTATGGAGCAATATGCCCAGAGCAGTTATCAATGTGATTATCAAATCTGAGTACTTCAGAAAAAGACAGAAAGGAAAAGGAAATGAGAGCTTGGTGGCCATTTTTGAATATTGGCTTGAGGCTCACTTTCTGAACTGAGAAAAGAATGTTAAAGCACTGTCCCCACATACTGAATACGCTCAGTTTAAAAACTAATAAAAATGTATGGTATAATAAACATGACAACTGTTAATGTTTCTTGGTTTACATATTTTCTTGATTTGCAATTGGAATGAAGGTAAACATTTATTGCTGTATTAACTTTTTACCTTATGGACTTTAATTCTATAAAAGTCACACTTTGTGGGGCATTCTCTGGCAGTCCAGTTGTTAGGACTTGGCACGTTCAATGCTGTGGCCCTGGGTTCAATCCCTGTTGGGGATCTAGGATCCCACAAGGCTTGAGGCCAAAAATAAGTAAATATAAAATAAAATTCACTGTGTATTTTTTAAATTTTATTTTTAATTGGAGGATAATTGCTTTACAACGTGTTGTTGAATCAGCCATAAGTACACATGTATCCCCTCCTTGAACCTTCCTCCCACTGCCCCCTCCTCTTCACTCCAGTAGGCCATCACAGAGTACCAGGCTGAACTCCCTGTATTACACAGCAGCTTCCCACTAGGTATCTATTTTACACACAGTAATGTATATTCACTGTATTTTTTTTTTGAAAAGTCATGCTCTGTGTTTCATCTCTCTGGTGATCATAAAACTACTACAGAATACTAAATTGTGGGTTTAAGCTGGTGGTGCAGAGGTTAAAGCGTCTGCCTGCAATGTAGGAGACCTGGGTTTGATCCCTGGGTCGGGAAGATCCCCTGGAGAAGGAAATGGCAACCCACTCCAGTATTCTTGCCTGGAGAATCCCATGGACAGAGGAGCTTAGTGGGCTATAGTCCACGGGTCGCAAAGAGTCGGACACGACTGAGCGACTTCACTTCACTTCACTCTAATCCATGCAAACATTTGGTTAATTGCTCCAATGCCAAAAATAGTTGGTTATCTGCGCTAACGCCAAAAAGGACAGCACACATTTGTCATTCTTTCCTCCTGACCTCTTAGCGTGTGGACTTCTTTCCTATAGCTAGGGAATTCTCCATGAATGTTTCTTGATGTCTTCCCCCCACAATCAGATGAGAACAGCAGCTAATCACTTTTCCAGAGCACCTAAGAGTTAGGGATAAAGGCATCCGTCAGATGCATTCACCTGGGACTTGAGTCTGGAGCTAGTGCTGCAAAGAAGCGGAGATCTGATAGTGGCTGGGCCATGGACTTTCCAAGGGCGAAGTCCAAAAGTGGATTCATGATCACTTCCTGACTGACATGTACCCTGGCTGTACTCCTGACTGGCTGACCTCCCTTCCTGATTTGAGGGGATGGGCTAGTTCAGAAGGAAAGGAAACTCGAAAGCATGCAGGAATAGCAGAGAGAAGGAGCAGCCACCACCCCTCAGGGCTGAGAGAGAGCACAGAAGAGGATCCCCACATTCTGTTGGAGAGAGCTTGGCTGTGGCTCATGGAAGGACAGAGAAATCACTGGGCTGCCAGTTCCTTTAATAATTTGCTAGAAATTAACTGTCTGGAGTGGTGGGGAAGTAGTTAGGGCTCACCAGAGGTACTGGGCTACAAAACTGCTCAGGACTGGGGAGCCAGTATAGGGGAAGGGTTTAGCAACTGGCCTCTGGGGGCCATCCCCATGCACCCCACCTCACCCCCATGCACCTCACCCTCCCACACCCTCCACCATCCCCCATGCACCCAACCCCCACCCTTACTACCTCCCATGCACCCTACTCCCCACGCCCCCAACCACCCCCCATGCACCTCAGCCCCCCACGCACCCCACCCCACACACTTCCCATCACCCCAGGCACTGCGTCCTTGAGAGCCACACACAGAATCATCTTTTTCCTCCTCCAATGTCTTTCTAGCATTCTCTCTGCTGACAAAGCTTAACATCATACCAGTTGGCAAAGGAAAAGTATCTAAAGGTACCAGAACTGTTTTCAAAGAGGAAAAAAAATGTTGCATTTGGAGCCAAGAAGCAGCGAATATGTAACTGGCATACCTTGATATTAATTTGATTGTATTTTGTGGTGATATCAAGTCAATTATATTTTCTGACACTCTTAACTGCTTTAAAAATTCAGGGTAATTCTCCCTGGTACCTGGTTTCTTAACTACAAACAATATAAGAAAAATATTGTGATATTCCTTGCATATTTTGTGTGAAGTGTCTATCATTTGGGTGGGTGTGTGCTCAATTGCATCCAACTCTCTGAGGCCCCATGGACTGCAGCCCACCAGGCTCCTCTGTCCACAGGATTTCCCAGGCAAGAATACTGGAGTGGGTTGCCATATCCTTCTCCAGAGGAGCTTCCCAAACCAGGGATTGAACCTGAGTCTTCTGCATTGGCAAGAGGATTCCTTTACCACTCTCAGTGGTCCCACTGAAGCCCCACCTCACTTGAGGGAAGGAAATGAAAGCATACCTCCCTCCAAAGACACTGTCTTTACTGTATCGTTTCTTAAGTTCTCCTCTGTCAACTCATCAATATCCTTTGTCAGGGTTCAACCAGAGATTGAGAAATAATAGGAGATGTATACTATGAGACTAATTTCAAGGCATTGACTTCACGTGGTTGTAGAGGCCAATTCTTAGGGCAGGCCTAAGGGAGTTCCCAGGCAAGCTGGAGCTTCCTGGCAGCAGCTGAAGCTGTTCTTCAAGAAGCCCCACCTGTTCTCTTCAAGCCTTTAAGCTAATTGAATCAGACCCACCCAGATAATCACCCTAAAAGTCAATTGACTTTGGATTTTAATTACATCTACAAAGTACCCTCTGAGCAACACCTAGATTAGTGCTAGATTGAGTACCTGCTGACTGTGGCCTAAGCTGACACATAAAACTGGCCATCACACCCTTATTACAGCTTGAATGCTTTTGGAATCCTGAAACCAGTGCGTTAGTATTTCCCTTGAAAAGCTGTTTCTTATTCTAGCACTCACTTTGGAATTTTCAGTTATATCAATTTGGTTTCCTTCTATAACCCCTTGATGCCCAGCATGAGCAAATGAATAGTCCAGGGACTTCACCAGCAGTCTAATGGTTAAGACTCCATCTTTCAATAAAGGGGGCACAAGTTCAATCCCTGGTCAGGGGACTAGGTCCCATTTGCCATAGGGTGTAGCCAAAAAATTTTTAAAAGAATGGACAGAGGAGCCTGGTGGGCTACAGACCATGAGGCCATGTGACATAGTGACTAAACAACAACAATAAATGAGCCTCTTATAGTTTCCTGAACCTCCCAGTCTTCCTATCATCTTATTCCATAGCTCACTGCTCAGAAAATCTCTTGGCCTCCCTGGTTCTTCAACTGGCTGAAAGTTCTGTCCATTCTGATTCTGATGCATGTCCCATTTCTCCTGGCTCACACATTTCCCTGGCTATGCTTGTGTTCTTCTACTTAAGCCCCATATTCTCATAAGACACTGTGGTTCCCCAGTCGTTCCCACCTCATTCAAGGGGCATTCCCTCCCCCAGTCCATTTTATGCTCTGTTTCCACACTGGGGGTTAGTGTGCCTCTGACCTTCTTACCACTCTGCAGTGAAAGCACCAACCGAGCCAGATCAGGCACTCCTCATCACTTACAGGGCTTCCCTAATAGCTCAGTTGGTAAAGAATTCACCTGCAATGGCAGGAGACCCTGGTTCGATTCTTGGGTCAGAAAGATCCCCTGGAGAAGGAAAAGACTACCCACTCCAGTATTCTGGCCTGGAGAATTCCGTGGACTGTATAGTCCATGGGGTCGCAAAGAGTCAGACGCAACTGAGAGAATTTCACTGTCACTTTCATCACTTGCAGAATGAAATACCAAAGTCAAAGGCATTCAAAGACCTAAGTCACAGACATTCAAAGCCCTCTGTGATATTATCCTGGCCGATTGCAGAATTTTCTCCCTAAACCAGTGGATTTGCTCTTGCTTCCCTCATAGCTAAGTTAGTAAAGAATCTGCCTGCAATGCAGGAGACTCAGGTTTGATCCCTGGTTGAGATCAAAGGATCTGGAGAAGGAAATGGCAACCCACTCCAGTATTCTTGCCTGGGAAATTCCATGGACAGAGGAACATGACAGGCTACAGTCCATGGTGTTGCAGGAGTTGGACAAAACTTAGCATTTAAACCACCAATGCAGTCTGTTCTGTACTATCCCACATTTCTGACTTGGCTTGTACCCTTCTTCTGCCTAGAATGTCTCCCCCAACACCATGTCCACCCATCAGAATCTCACCCATCCTTCAAAGTCCACCATAAATGATATCGCCTCCATGAATCCTTTCTTGATATACTTAACTGGATGTCATACCTCCCTCCTTACTACCTTATACCTCTTACTTCACATGTATAGTCTTGCTTACATTACAGTTACCCCTATGCTACTGTTCTTTCTTACCCATCCCTATATTGGAAGCTCCTTGAGGATACCTACGCTCTAGCTCATGTTTCTATTACCTCTTTGTCCAAAGTAGATCCTTGATAACTATATTCTGATATGAATATAGTTGATCTGAGTCATTATTTCTCTATGAGTTTTGTGTCGTGAACTGCACGTATGCTATCTGAATCTGGAAACACAGCTTTGTGCTTACCCTTGTCAACCTTATTTTTTCTGGCCCTCATTCTCATTATCCTTAAAATGAGAGTTTTGGGCCAGATGATATTTAGAGTTCCTGCCATGTTCTTAATTTCTAAGATTTTTTAAATGCCTAAAATTAGAATGCTTTCTTGTTTTCACAACTCCTTAAAGAAATTGTCTTTGCTCTGAGAAGAAAGATAAACTATTTAAGGTGATAAAGTTTAAGTTGTTGACATGACAGTAAGTTGGCAGACTTGACCTGCCATGTCTTGTTCAGCCTGGGGCGTCATGCCACTCACGCCCACCAGTCTGGGAGCTAGAAACCTGGTCAGATGTGCTAGGATGAAAGTAAGCAACATGGGAAAAAATGCAGGGCAAGAAGAGAAATTGAGGGCACCATTTCAAAAACAGGCAGGCGAACTAGAATTTCCAGGACTCGAGGAACGAGAGGGAAGAGATATGAATAAGTGAAACCAAAGCTAAAGCGCCTTTTGGAGAAAGTGAGAATTTGGTTAAGAATATCTACTTTTCTAATGTTTAAAATACATTTTTTAGATTAATTTTACATTTATTGAAAATTTACAGATGTCATACAGAAAAGCTCCCCTGTACTCCACATTCCGATTTCCCTGTTGTTAATATACAAAGAGTCAGATACGACTTTTCCTGTGTGTACTGAACTGTAACTTCCTCCAATTTTAAAAGGAAACTGGAGAAGGAAATGGCAACCCACTCCAGTGTTGTTGCCTGGAGAATCCCAGGGACGGGGGAGCCTGGTGGGCTGCCGTCTGTGGGGTCGCACAGAGTCAGACACGACTGAAGCGACTTAGTAGTAGTAGTAGTAGTAGTAGTAGTAGTAGTAATATCCTACATAGTTGTGATACATTTATCACAACTAATGAACCAATATCAATACATTATCATTAATTTATATTCTTTAGCCTTTCCCTAATGATCCTTTTCTGTTTCTGATCCTAAGCAGGATACCACGTTATATTAAGTGGTTGTGACGGTTTGGGCTGTGACAGTTTCTCAGACTTTCTCTGTTATAGTTTTGTTGTTGTTACTTTGCTTTCAAGAATTTTTAAAACTTTTATTTATTTATGTCTGTGTTGGGTCTTTGTTGATGCTCGGGCTTTTCTCTAGTTTCGACGAGCAGGGGATACTCTCTATTTCTCATGCTCTGGCTTCCCTTGCTGCAGAGCACAAGGCTCTAGGGTGCACTGGCCTCAGCACTTGTGGCATGTGGGCTCAGTAGTTGTGTCTCCCGGGCTCTAGAACATGGGCTCAGTGGTTGTGGTTCACGGGCTTAGTTGTTCCTCAGCATGTGGGATCTTCCCAGATCAGGGATCAAACCCATGTCTCCTGCACTGACAGGCAGATTCTTTGCCACTGAGCCACTGGAGAAGCCCTTGAGTATTTTTTTTTTCTTTCACTTTTATTGAGATATAATTAAGATGTAGCACTGTATGGTTTAAGGTGTACAGTATAATGGCTTGACTTACATATGCGTATGTATATTTATTATGAAATGATTATCACAGTAAGTTAGTTAACATCCATCATCTCATAGAGACACCAAAAGAGAAGATAAGTGGTTTATTTTCCTCATCATGAGAATTTTTTGGATTTACTCGCCTTGTAAATTTCTAACATATAAAACAGCAGCACTAACTGGAGTCACCATGTTGTGCATTTCATCCTCAGAACTTATTTATCTTAAAGCTAGGAGTTTGTACCGTTTGACCATCTTCATTCAGTTCTCTTACTCCTCAGACTTTCCCTGTTTTTGATAGGTTTGAGGATGCTGGTCAATTATTTTGTAGAATGTTCCTCAACTGGGATTTGTCTGATGTTTTTTCCCAAGGTTAGACTAGGGTTATGGGATATTTTGGAAGAAGACCCAGAAATCAAGGTGCTATTCTCATCAGATCACATCAAGGTTACTTACTATCAACATGACTCACCACCGTTTTTTGTTTTTATTTCGGTGCGTCATGTGGGATCTTAGTCCCCCGACCAGAAATTAAATCCGTGCCCCCTACAGCGGAAGCACAGAGACCTGACCACCAGAGAATTAATTCTCCATGACTTTTCTCTGTTGATGTTGACCTTGATCACCTGGTTCATATTTGTCAAGTTTTTCCACCATGAAGTTGCTGCTGCTGCTGCTGCTAAGTCGCTTCAGTCGTGTCCGACTCTGTGCGACCCCATAGACAGCAGCCCACCAGGCTCTGCTGTCCCTGGGTTTCTCCAGGCAAGAACACTGGAGTGGGTTGCCATTGCCTTCTCCAACCATGAAATTGAGGCAGGAGATAGATGAGCCCCAGGGCAAAAAGCCCCTTCTCCAAACAGAATTGGAGTTAATTCTCTATGGACTGATACTCAAAGATGAAAATAGCAAGAGGATCGAGGGAAGAGGCTGAGTCTGGCCCAGACAGAAGATTGTTGTGTTGTTGTTCAATCACTAAGTCACGTCCGCCTCCTTGCAACCCTATGGACTATAGCGTGCTGGCCTCCTCTGTCCTCCACTATCTCCCAGAGTTTGCTCAAATTCATGTCCATTGAGTCAGTGATGCCATCTAATCATCTCATCCTCTGTTAACTTATTCTCCTCCTGCCCTCAATCTTTTCCAGCACCAGGGTCTTTTCCAATGAGTTGGCTCTTCTCATCAGGTGGCCAAAGTATTGGAGCTTCAGCTTCAGCAACAGTCCTTTCAATGAATATTTCAGGGTTGATTTCCTTTAGGATTGACTGGCTTGATCTCCTTGTAGTCCAAGGGACTCTCAAGAATTTTCTCCAACACCACAATTTGAAAGCCTCAATAGATATTTCTCATTTTTGAAATATTCCAACATATTTCTCATTCTTGAAGTCAGGCGATCACCATGACTACACATGTACAGAAAAGCTCCTTGGAGGTCAAAAGGGGAATGATGCTAAGTAAAGATAACCACCTTTAGGCCTCTTGAGTAGAATTCATCTTGGCTAAGAGAAGTGAGGGCATACACGGAAGGATCCTGTGATATACCAAATATGGACTCTGAACCAGACAAATAAGAATGATTGACCAGAGAAAACCCAGAAGAAATGCCCCATGTAAGTATTTAAAACTGGACCAGAGTACAGACTCTCTCTCTGAGTCCATCCATGTGTCTTTCTACACGTACCGTACTCTTTTCCCTCCTAATAAGCACTTAATTTATTTCACTCCTTTCAGTCTTTGTGGGAATTCTTTTCTGCAAAGCCGGAGAGCCAGGGCCTTGTCACTGACCACTGGTATAGAGGCTAGGATCTAGTGTGCTAACCACCACAACCCAACCTCAATCTCTGTTTCAACTCGCTACATGCCAAGACCACCTGAGATCTACTCTACTGTTCTGCTGGTGAGCAGATCCAGGCTTGGTTTCCTAATAATACTCCTCTGGTTTCATTTTTCTCTTATCAACCAGATTAATCTCATTATTCTCATAGCCTCTTTGTCACTCTAGCCCCGTCACAAATTTTCTTCTACTCTATTCCTTGATGTAGCAGCATTTTCCCTGTGACATATTCCTGTGAATCCCCATGAAAAGAGAACCCCTTGCTCTCTACCTACTTTCCACAGAAATATGAGATCAAACCAGTCAATCCTAAAGGAAACCCTGAATATTCATTGGAGGGATTGATGCTGAAGCTGACGTTCCAATCGTTTGGCCATTTTGATGTAAAGGGCTGACTCACTGGAAAAGATCCTGCTGCTGGGAAAGATTGAAGGCAGGAGGAGAAGGTGGGGACAGAGGATGAGATGGTTGGATGGCATCACCGAACGTGAATCTGAGCAAACTCTAGGAGGTGGTGAAGGACAGGGAAGCCTGGTGTGCTGCAGTCCATGGGGTCACAAAGAGTCGGACAGGACTGAGGGACTGAACAATAACAATGGTGCAAAGTGAAGAAGAACTACAGAGCCTCTTGATGAACGTGAAAGAGGAGCGTGAAAAAGTTGGCTTAAAGCTGAACATTCAGAAAACGAAGATCATGGCATCTGGTCCCATCACTTCATGGGAAATACATGGGAAACAGTGGAAACAGTGTCAGACTTTATTTTTGGGGGCTCCAAAATCACTGCAGATGGTGATTGCAGCCATGAAATTAAAAGACGCTTACTCCTTGGAAGGAAAATTATGATCAGCCTAGACAACAAATTAAAAAGCAGAGACATTACTTTGCCAACAAAAGTCATTTTGGACATGGGTTTGGGTGGACTCTGGGAGTTGGTGATGGACAGGAAGGCCTGGCGTGCTGTGATTCATGGGCTTGCAAAGAGTTGGACATGACTGAGAGACTGAACTGAACTGAACTGATAAGTCAACTAGCACTGATAAGAAATCATTTCAAACAGCAATCATCTATTTGCACAAATGTCTGCGTGTTGGCCAAGGATTAACTGATTCAGGCTGGATTCAGCAGAACAGCTCTGCTCAACTCTGGGTCTAGCCAGCTCATATCTCATCTCTATGTGTTTTTAGCCTGGGACCTAGAATCGAGGGAAAAGCTATCCAGAGTGGAGGATTCTTCTTCAGTGTCAGAGGGCTAGCCCACCCTCAAAGCACTTTTTGAGCTTCTATTGTACCACATTTGCTAACCTGTCAAGATAAATCATGGAATCAAGTCCAAGGTCAAGGGGAAGGGAACACACTCTGCTTTTGTGAGATGAGCTGCAACAATTCAGTTCAGTTCAGTTCAGTCGCTCAGTCGTGTCCGACTCTTTGCGACCCCATGAATCGCAGCACTCCAGGCCTCCCTGTCCATCACCAACTCCCGGAGTTCACTCAGACTCACATCCATCGAGTCCATGATGCCATCCAGCCATCTCATCCTCTGTCATCTCCTTCTTCTCCTGCCCCCAATCCCTCCCAGCATCAGAGTCTTTTCCAATGAGTCAACTCTTTGCATGAGGTGGCCAAAGTACTAGAGCTTCAGCTTTAGCATCATTCCTTCCAAAGAAATCCCAGCACTGATCTCCTTCAGAATGGACTGGTTGTATCGCCTTGCAATCCAAGGGACTCTCCAGAGTCTTCTCCAACACCGCAGTTCAAAAGCGTCAATTCTTTAGCGCTCAGCCTTCTTCACAGTCCAACTCTCTCATCCATACATGACCACAGGAAAAACCATAGCCTTGACTAGACGGACCTTAGTCGGCAAAGTAATGTCTCTGCTTTTGAATATACTATCTAGGTTGGTCATAACTTTTCTTCCAAGGAGTGTAAGCGTCTTTTAATTTCATGGCTGCAGTCAGCATCTGCAGTGATTTTGTAGCCCAAAAAAATAAAGTCTGACACTGTTTCTACTGTTTCCCCATGTATTTCCCATGAAGTGATGGGACCAGATGCCATGATCTTTGTTTTCTGAATGTTGAGCTTTAAGCCAACTTTTTCACTCTCCTCTTTCACTTTCATCAAGAGGCTTTTAGTTCCTCTTCACTTTCTGTCATAAGGGTGGTGTCATCTGCATATCTGAGGTTATTGATATCTCTCCCGGCAATCTTGATTCCGGCTTGTGATTCCAGTCCAGCGTTTCTCATGATGTACTCTGCATAGAAGTTAAATAAGCAAGGTGACAATATACAGCCTTGATGTACTCCTTTTCCTATTTGGAACCAGTCTGTTGTTCCATGTCCAGTTCTAACTGTTGCTTCCTGACCTGCATACAGGTCTCTCAAGAGGCAGGTCAGATGGTCTGGTATTCCCATCTTTTTCAGAAAACATCACCAGGCAAAGGTCATGTCTGCAGGGAAGAGTAAGAATTGGGGCCAGTAATTCAATTTTCCATGGATGATCTGAGTGGACTCCAGTTCTGGCACCATTTCTTCCACACCACACCTTATGTGGATACAGGAAAGGGGCTAAAAGTCACTGTCTCTGATCTCCATCTATGGCCTTGAGGAAGTAGTCTCAGTGGCAAACAGAAGCAGATGGAAACCAAAAACAAAGAGAACACTGTGAATATCCCCAAATCTTGTCCTTATCACAAAGAGCTATAGCTAGATTTGGCCCTTTGTCGCCATAGTTTCTGTACCTGAGGATTCAACCAACATTTTGAGGATCAGACATATTTGGAAAAATAATTCCAGAAAGTTTAAAGAACAAAACTTGAATTTGCCATACACTGGCAACTATTTAATAGCATTTACATCATAGTATAAGTAATCTATGTATTATTTAATGTCTATGGGAGGATGTGTGTAGGTCATATGCAAATACTATAGCATTTTATATAAAGGACTTGAGAATCCATGAATTTTGGTACTCATAGGAGTCTTGGACCCAATCCACACCCCTCAGTCCCACTCCCAGGCAAGAGGATACCAGGAGACAACTATACTTTATCCTTTTCTCTTGTGTGCTCCAACTTGCGTCCACTCAGGTCTCAGATCCAGATAAAGAAAGGGCCAAGGGGCAGGGGTGGGGAGCACAGGGTGGGGGGAATTAAGCTATGACATTTTCGGATTTCTCCCCAGTCCAATTCAAATAAATGAAACAGAAGCTCTTTCCTTGGTGTAAAACAAATGATGCATGTGACTAAAAGACCAGGACACATTATTCTGATGCCCAATTAGAATGTTTTGTAATCCCACCAACAAGATGGTCAGATTTGACCTATCTTCAGTGTGACCCTCAGAGCCCAAAGGTATTGCTCAACCATGCTCAGGGACAGGCAATTTGTGCGCTTCTGCTCTGACCTTGTTTCTGCCGCCTTGTTGCTGCCTCAGCTACAATGACGCATGTGAGGTTGCTGCCCTAAGGGGCACGTTCTCTGTTCTATTAGTAACAGCTCCCACATCACCACTTAGTTATTTTTTCTAAAGTATGAGACTGTTGTTGTTTAGTCGCTAAGTTGTATCTGACACTTTGCGACCCTATGGACTGTAGCGCACCAGGCTCCTCTGTCCGTGGGATTCTCCGGGCAAGAATACTGGAGTGGGTTGCCATGCCCTCCTTCGGGGGATCTTCCCCACCCAGGGATCGAACCCAAGTCTCCTGCTTGGCAGGTGGATTGTTTACCACTGAGCCATCAGGTAAGCCTGTACATGACAGGTCTTTCCGCAATTCTTCATGACATGATTGAGGTCAGGTTATAATGCTCAAGTGCTGGGAGTCAGAAAGTGAAAGTCAAGTTGAAGAGAATGCCTTCACCCTCAAAGATTTTTTTCACCTAAGCCAGAATGCCATCTTCTCAAACAAGAACAAATAGGGGCTTCCCTGGTGGTTCAGTGGTTAAGAATCTGCCTTGCAATGCAGGGAACATGGGTTTGACACCCTGCTGAGGGAAATAAGATCTCCCATGCCTCAGGTCAACTAAGCCCTTGAGCCGCAATTGGGGAATGTGTGGCCCTCAACAAAAGATCCCGGAAAGATCCCGAATGCCCCAACTAATTCCAAAGGCAGCCAAATTCATTCATTCATTAATTTTAAAAAAGAAACGAACAAATAGTTCCTGAGTACCTCTTATGTAGCCAGCACAGTGCTTCACATCAAACCCTCACACCAATTTTTTAAATGACTTCTGTTAACAGAAATTTATTATCAAACCGAAGTCTGAAGTCAGTCTCACTAGGAAAAATTCCAGGTGTCTGTAGGTCCGCATTCCTTCTGGGGGATCCAGAGAAATATTTATTTCCTTTCTTGCCTTTCCAGCTTCTAGAGGCTGCTCACTCTCATGGATGGTGGGTCTGTCCATCTTCTAAGGCAGCCATGGCGGCTTAGAATTTCTCACAACACACAATCCTTCTCAGAGATAGATTATTCTTCTGTTATCACATTACCTTCTGTGACTCCACAACAGCAATCTTTACAGGCTGGTTTTACTATCTCCATTTGTAAATAAACAAACCAACCTTCTATGTTGTTGTTCAGTCACTAAGTCATGTCCGATTATTTGCAACCCCGTGAACTGCAACAAGCCAGAATTTCTTGTCCTTCGCTATCTCCTGGACTTTGCTCAAACTCGTGTCCATCGAGTCATGGATGCCATCCAACTATCTCATCCACTGTCACCCCCTTCTCCTCATACTTTCAACCTTCCCCAACATCAGGGTCTTTTCCAATGAGTCATCTCTTCACATCAGGTGGCCAACATATTGGAGCTTCAGCTTCAGCATCAGTCCTTCCAGTGACTATTGAGGTATGTCTGACCAAAACAACCCAGTGTTTTTCCTACTACATCAGTTGAGTTCAGTCGCTCAGTCATGTCCGACTCCTTGTGACCCCATGAATCACAGCACACCAGGCCTCCCCGTCCATCACCAACTCCTGGAGTTGATCACTCAGACTCACGTCCATCGAGTTGGTGATGCCATCCAGCCATCTCATCCTCTGTTGTCCCCTTCTCCTCCTGCCCTCAATCCCTCCCAGCATCAGGGTCTTTTCCAATCAGTCAACTCTTTGCATGAGGTGGCCAAAGTACTGGAGTTTCCCCTTTAGCATCAGTCCTTCCAATGAACATCCAGGACTGATCTCCTTTAGGATGGACTGGTTGGATCACCTTGCAGTCCAAGGGTTAGATTCTACACAAACAAACAAGCAAAAACAAATATCAGCATTAGCTTTTTTAAAAAATATATTCATTTTATCCAAGTTTTTTTGTAGAAGTTTCTTTAGGTAAAAAACTGTCCTGGGGACTTCCCTGGTGGTCCTGTAGTTAGGACACGGCACTCCCAGTGCAAGGGACCCAGGTTTGATCCCTGGTCGGGAAACTAGATCCCACATACTACAACTAAGAGTTTGCTTGCTGTAATGAGTATATCCTGCATGACACAACAAAGATAGAAGATCCCACATGCTGCAACAAAGACACAGCACAGCCAAATAAATAAATTTTAAAAACACAACAAAACTGTCCTACTTCCTTTAAATTACAGTTGAATTTATAAAAATAAATTGAATAATGACATAATTTGGGGGAATATTTGATTTATAGAAAAACAGGTTCATATATAGTTTCCAAGTTTTGTATGTTTTTTAAATAGCAATTACTAACAGCACAAAACTCATGTATGATTATTAAAACTAATATCAATTTGAATTACTTATATAGCTCTCATCATGAGTATACTAGCTTCAAATAACATATAATATCTGCTCTCCCTTCAATCTCTCTGATTTCTCAGTCTGAAAGTGGGGAAATTGGCCTAATTTTGAGATTTGGTTTGGGGAGCTAGAAATGTCAAGTTTCCACTTTAACCCCTGGAAAGTAACTTGAGCCCATTTTGGATCATGGACCTGTTTCTAACAATAACAACAAAATTGATGTGTTTATGTTGCAGGAAAGAGTGTGGCTGTAGAGGATGGTTATGTCTCAGGTCTCAGGTGAGTCCCTGGGACTGCTGCCAAGCGTGGGTTCTTGGCTTCATGCAGGAAAGAATTCAAGACTGAGCCATAGTAAAGGGAAAGAAGGCTTATTCGGGAGATACGCACTCCATAGGGTGTGGACCATCTCAGAAGGTGAGAGACCCTAGGGTAGGGAGCTGTCAGTTTTTATAGCTCTAGGTAATTTCATAGGCTTATAAGTGGGATGATTATTCTGGCAAGAGGATTATTCTGGCTAAGGTGGCTCAGATGGTAAAGAATCTGCCTGCAATGCGGTAGACCCAGGTTCAGTCCTTGGGTCGGGAAGATCCCCTGGAGAAGGGAATGGCTACCCACTCCAGTATTCTTTCCTGGATAATCCCATGGAAGAGGAGACTGGTGGGCTACAGTTCATGGAGTCACAAAGAGTCGGACACCACTGAGTGACTTAAACTTTCACTTTTCACTTTGGAGAAGGGATAGGGATTTCTGGGAATTGGGCCCCACCCACTTTTGGCCTTTTACGGTGGCCTCAGAGATGTCATGGTGTGTTGAGGTGTTACAGTGAGAATATATGAGGCTCAAGATCTGGTGGAAGTCGACTTGTCCACCATCTTGGATTTAGTTCATTCTAACGAGTTGATGTTGTGTCCCTTGGGCTAAGTCATTCTTTTAAAGGTTATGTCCTCGTGGTGGATTCATGTCAATGTATGGCAAAACCAATACAGTATTATAAAATAAAATAAAGTAAAAAAAAAAATAAAGGTTATGTCCTGCTCCTTACTTGTCTCACTTATTTAATATAATAGGTTGCACCCTGTTGAAATAAACCTTGTTCAGACCTGTCCTTTTAGGGAATCAGAACTTTGCAATTGGTCACCTGTGATCTACAAGATTTAGATATCTAAAAATAATATCTTATGCAGCCAGCAAAACTTGCTCCACTGGATTGGAATGTAAATACAGTCATATTCCTTTTATGCTTCCAATCAACTGATTGCAAATCAATTTACCTTTATTCCTTCTCAAGGCCACTCTATCTCTTCTACTTGAATAGTCTAAAAATTCAATTCAAACAAGGCACGCCTGCTTTCCAAACACCGGGTAGAGAGACTAGCATCTACAGTTGGTGTGGCTGCTAGGGTGTTGTCAATGGATTCTGGGTCCTTTATTAGTATATTTTATGCTCAACTACTCACCAAGCATCTGCTATGTACCAGTCGCTGCACTGGACACCAAGGACATAACTGGAAACACACTAGACCTGGCTTCCATTCTCATGAGACTTTCTCAACACTACGGTCCAGAGGATGACAGCCTTACTGAACCAAACCACAGACCAGTGTAGGGAGATGTTGTATGCTTGGCTCCACAGTTGCGGCTCTCCTAGATCACACATGGGCTCAGATAGTGTGCCAAACTGGCCAGGCCCTGAGAGCTTTGATTGTCAACTACACACTGATGTAAAAAGGATATACTTTGCACCCAAACATGGAGCCCTCGGTATCAAGCCTGAGTCATCAGCTGAGAAGAATCTTGTGGCTCAGATGAGGTTCCCTTAGTGGCAACTGGTGATTTGTCTGCCAGCAGACCTTGAGAAATTACCTTGACATTAGATCTCATTCTAGCATTTATTAGAGTGTAGGTTTCCTCTGGTCTCCTTCCACAAACTGTACACTCATTCCACAGAATTTTACATAGATCAGTGGAAGAAACTGCTGCTAAGCCATAAAGGGAAGTGCATGCCTGCTAAGTCCCTTCAGTCATGTCCCATTCTGTGCAACCCCATGTACTATAACCCATCAGACTCCTTTGTCCATGGGATTCTCCAGGCAAGAATACTGGAGTGGGTTGCAGTGACCCTCCTCTAGGGGATCTTCCCCACCCAGGAATCAAAGTTGTGTCTTTAATGTCTCCTGCATTGGCAGGCAGGTTCTTTACCACTAGCGCCATCTGGGAAGCCCAATAAAGGGGAGAGAGAGCCCTTATTGTGACCTTTGCCTACGCCCACTGATCTTACATTCATGCAGCAAATGAAAGCCACTCAGGAAACCCTCTGCAGTACCACTGAGATTAGCATATCATCATCCCAAGGTGACTTTCTGTCAGCCTAAAAAGAAATGGGCTGAGATCACTGAAACCATAACAGCACTGTTTTATCTGTCTTCATCTTTGGGGAGAGGGAGAGAGATGAAACTTTCTTTGCTCAGCTCCAGAGAATTCTTAAGCGTGGGTTCTTGATTTCGTGCAGGAAAGGACTCAAGATTGAGCCATAGTAAAGAGAAAGAAGGTTTACTCAGGGAGATACACACTCCATAGACAGGGTGTGGGTGATCCCAGAAGGTGAGAAACTCCAGGTACAGGCTTGTCAGTTTTAACTGGGCTGGATTGTGGGTTTTTTGTTTTTGTTTTTTACTAAGATATAATCAACAAAAAAAGTTATATTAATTTTAGGTGTACAAAGATGACAGTTTGACCTACATATAAATTGCAAGTGATTAACAGGCATCATCACACATAGTTACAATCTCTTTTTTCTTGTGAGGAGAACTTTCATGATATACTTTCTTAGCAAATTTCAAATAGACAGTAAACTATTGTTCACTATAGTCATCATGCTATATAGTACATCCTCAGGACTTATTTGTCTTATAATCGGAAGCTTGTAGATACGGAGAAGGCAATGACACCCCACTTCAGTACTCTTGCCTGGAAAATCCCTTGGATGGAGGAGCCTGGTAGGCTGCAGTCCATGGGGTCGCTAAGTGTCGGACACGACTGAGCGACTTCCCTTTCACTTTTCACTTTCATGCATTGGAGAAGGAAATGGCAACCCACTCCAGTGTTTTTGCCTGGAGAATCCCAGGGATGGGGGAGCCCAGTAGGCTGCCGTCTATGGGGTCGCACAGAGTCGAACACGACTGAAGTGACCTAGCAGCAGCAGCAGCTTTTGATCACCTTCACCCATTTTGCCCACTGCCCCTCTTCTGCCTCTGGCAACCAGCAATTTGTTCTGTTTCTACAAATTTTTTAGGAGATTTTTTTAGGTTCCATATCTAAGAGGTCATATTTGATTATTTTTTAACTTGAGCAACAACTTAGCAAAGTGATGCCTTGTGGGTAGAGGTGAGGAGTCAGGAAATAAAGGATGGTGTTGCAGGAAAGAAAGTGGGGCACAATAGGAGGCTTACTCCCATGCCTCAGGTGAGTCCCTGGGACGGCCGCCAAGCGTGGGTTCTTGATTTCGTGCAGGAAAGGACTCAAGATTGAGCCATAGTAAAGAGAAAGAAGGTTTATTCAGGGAGATACACACTCCATAGACAGGGTGTGGGTGATCCCAGAAGGTGAGAAACTCCAGGTACAGGCTTGTCAGTTTTAACTGGGCTGGATAATTTTATAGGCTACTGAGTTGGAGGAGTATTCAAGCTATTTTGGGGAATGGGGTGGGGATTTCTGAGAACTAGGCCCAGCCCACTTTTTGGCCTTTTATGGTCAACCTTGGAACGGTCACGGCACCCTGTGGGTATGCTCTTTAGCTATTGTATTGTGTAGGGTGTTTTATATATATATGCCATTGTGTTCTCTATATGAAATTTTGGTTGCCCATCACTTTGATAACCCATAAACTTTAGAAATAGGCATTTCTGATGTCTTCCATACAAATCTTCAAGTCCCCATTCAGAACCAAGGCTGAAATGAGCTGAAGTTGAGTGGTTATCAGTGAGGCTGGCATGCTGAGATCTGCTGGCCAGGGATTGGGATACAGCGGGTGTGGTGAAATACCTCAGGCTTTAGCACTAGACAGACTCCTCAGCTAGATACCCAGCTTCAGCATTTAATAGGTTCACCTTTGGGCAAGTTGCTTAATCTCTCTGAGCCTGGATTTCCTCTTTTGAAATACATGGTTGGGGGGGACATCAAATTTTCAGAGTTATTGTGAGAACTAAATATAACATTTCTGGTATGATAGGTAGTATTCAAAATAAAGACTAATTATCAGTGCAGTTTGGAGGCCTAAGTTAGCTGTCTGCTTCCTAAGATTTTTGTGAACTATAATGTATCCAAAGCTCCTGGTCACCTAACATCCATCTTCTCATTCTTCCCCTAATAATAGTTTTAGTGGGGCATATGACCACCAGCGAGGAATGTATGTCCTTTTTCTTTTTAAAAAACTAATTGTATTTATTTATTTTTGGCTGTGCTGGGTCTTTGTTGCTAACACAGGCTTTTCTCTAGTTGAGGTGAGCAGGGGCTACTCTCTAATTGTGGTATACAGGCTTCTCATTGTGGCAGCTTCTCTTGAGGGGCACAGGCTGTACAGGGCACAGGGGCTCAGTAGCTGTGGCACATGGGCTCGGTAGTTGTGGTCCCAGGTTCTAGAGCACAGGCTCAGTGGTTGTGGGGCACAGGCTTTGTTGCTCCATAGCATGGGGCTTCTTCCCAGATCAGGGATCAAACTTAGGTCTCTTGCATTGGCAGCTGGATTCTTTACCACTGAGCCACCAGAGAAGCCCTTCCTTTTTTTTTTTTTTTTTTTTTTTTGAAGTTGGGTGTTTGTGTGGTGGACTCCCGGCAATGGATTCGAGGGAATATGGTATTTAACCTCCCGGTCATACCCTTAAATGAAAAGAGCATTTCCTCCCTCACTCCCACCTCACTCATTCTCACTCTTCTGGGTTGATTGTCCTCCCCACTGCCAAATTCTTATATTCAAGTCCTAGCCCCTCTTCCTCAGTACTCAAGAATGTGAACTTATTTAAAAATAGGATTGTTGTAGATGTAATGAATTAAGGCCATTGGGGTGGGCCCTCATGCAGTATAACTGGTGTCCTTATAAACGGGAAATTTGGGCACAGAAACAGGCACATGCAGAGAAAAGATGATGGGAAAAAACAGGGAGAAGAGGACCATCTGCAAGCCAAGGAGGTTGCCGGAGCCACTCCCTGCCCCCGTAGACCTCAGAAAGACCCAAGAATACCGACGCCTTGATTGCGGACTTCTAACCTCCAGAACAGTGAGAAAATAAATTCCTGTTATTTAGGTCATCCTGTTTATACTACTTTCTTATGACAGATCTAGCAAAATTACTGCAGCCTGGGGGTGGCCCCAACTCATAGTGGTGAACCATAGGACAGGCTCACCTGTGGACGAGAGGACAACAGAGAAACAAGGCAAATGACACCACGGGGCCACCATTTCAACCTTGGAACGAAGGCTTGTTTTACACCTGGAGTGCTACCCAAGGAGAGAGACATAAACTTCTGTCTAGTTTGGACTACTTTTGTTTCAGCATCTGAACCAGAATGCCAACTAACAATGATTCCTAAACAGCCTGTTTACTGTAACTCTTAGCTAAGGGGAATGTTCTATTTTGGATGGAAGATATTTATCATTTCGGGTTGGAGGAGGGGAGAATATGGGCACACTCACTCCTGTGAACTAAATACAGCCATTCAGGGACTTCCCTGGTCATCTAGCAGTTAAGACACTGTGCTTACAATGCAGGGGATGTGGGTTCAGTCCCTGGTGGAGAAGCTGAGATCCCACATGCCGTGCAGTGTGGCCCAAACCAAACAACAAACAACCACAAAACAACTATTTAAAGGCACGAAGTCAAAATTCTGTGAACTGGTCTCATGTCATTTCGTGGTTTAGAAGTTTTCTTCAAATAACTTGTTCTCACGCCACTCAAATGAATTCCTGTACTAACTACTATTATTATTGTGTTTACTAACTATTATCCTCCTTCCCATTAGACCTTTCTTTCTTGTAAGTGTATTTTTTTAATAAAACATTTTACCCTCTGGTTTGGGCTTTGAACTTCCTGGGAAACTGCCATGGATAAGGCTTCTTGATCAGAATCCTAAATCAGCAGAATTTAGGCTGAGTCTGATAAAAAAAAATCAAATATTTATTGGTATTTTTATGTTCAGATGTATGATGCCATGTCAGTGTCAATAAAAGATATTTGATTTGAGTATTTGGCTTTTATATAGTCAGAAATGAGGTCTTCTCAAATTACTAAATAAGAAACAATTTCTCTTATTCCCCAGTGTCCTTCCTGATATCTCAAGGTAATAGCAATTTTTCAAATCTAAACATTCCATTAATCTTCATTCCATTTGGCTTCAGATATCCTGTCACTCAGGTTTCTGCCAGGCTTGGAACACCTGTGTTTGAAGTAAAGCAATTCCCTTTTCCTCAATTTCTCTCAGCCTTTTACATCAATAGCTCCCACTGTCGACCATGTTTTCTACTAAAGCGTTTAAAAGAAGCTACCTCACCTGATTCCCAATCCTCAGTGTGTGTTCTTTAATTGGAGAATTTGCTGGACTTCCCTGGCAGCCCTGGTTTGATCCCTGGTTGAGGAACTAAGGTGCCACATGCAGCAGGGTGTGGCCAAAATTTAAAGAAAAAACAAAAAAGAAGAAGAATGAGACTTCCCTGGTGGTCCAGTGGCTAAGATCCCATGCTCCCAATGCAGGGGGCCTGGGTTTGATCCCTGGTCAAGAATTAGATCCCACATGCTGCACCTGAGAATCTGAAAGCTGCAACTAGAGATCCTGCTTGCTGCAACCAAGACTCAGGATGCAACAAAATAAGTAAAAGAATAAATAAACATTTAAAAAATACTGTAGGATTTGTTACCATTTTCTCTGACTACATCATTTCTTTTATATTCATTCTCTACTGCTGCATAACCAATTGCCTCAGAATTTATGGCTTGACACAGTACACCTCCATTATCTTACAGTATCTGTGGGTCAGTAATCGAGATATAGCTGAGCTTGGTCTTGTGCTTCAGACTCTGTCAATAGGCTTAGTCAAGGGTGTTCTGAGATGACCTACATCTGTCTGGGGAGTGTGTCCTTCTATCCAGGGAATCTTCCAGGGAAGAACACTGGAGTGGGGTTCCAGTTCTTCCTCCAGGGGATCTTTCCAACCCAGAGATTGAACCGGCATCTCCTGCATCTCCTTCATTGGCAGGCAGATTCTTTACCACTGTGCTAACATGGAAGCCTGTTGCTAGATCATACGGTAAATCTTGGGATTTTTCATTTTAATTTTTAACTCTTAAAGGAACCTCCATTGTTGTTTAATCACTGAGTCATGTCCAGATCTTGCAAACCCATGGACTGTAGCTGGCAAGACTCCTCTATCTATGGAATTTTCCAGGCAGGAATACTGGAGTGTGCTGACATTTCCTTCTCTTTTAATTTTTTAGGAACCTCCATTTCTGTTCTACAATGGCTGCACCAATTTACATTTTCAACAACAGTGTAGGGGGTTCCTTTTTCTCCATATCCTCTCCATTAATGAATGTAACAACATACTGGTTCCAAATAGGAAAAGGAGTACGTCAAGTCTGTATATTGTCACCCTGCTTATTTAACTTCTATGCAGAGTACATCATGAGAAACACTGGACTGGAAGAAACACAAGATGGAATCAAGATTTCCAGGGGAAATATCAATAACCTCAGATATGCAGATGATACCACCCTTATGGCAGAAAGTGAAGAGGAACTAAAGAGCCTCTTGATGAAAGTGAAAGAAGAGAGTGAAAAAGTTGGCTTAAAGCTCAACGTTCAGAAAACGAAGATCATGGCATCCGGTCCCACAACTTCATGGGAAATAGATGGGAAACAGTGGAAACAGTGTCAGGCTTTTTTGGGGGGGGCTCCAAAATCACTGCAGATGGTGATTGCAGCCATGAAATTAAAAGACGCTTACTCCTTGGAAGAAAAGTTATGACCAACCTAGATAGCATATTCAAAAGCAGAGACATTACTTTGCCGACTAAGGTCCATCTAGTCAAGGCTACGGTTTTTCCTGTGGTCATGTATGGATGTGAGAGTTGGACTGTGAAGAAGGCTGAGCACCAAAGAATTGATGCTTTTGAAGTGTGGTGTTGGAGAAGACTCTTGAGAGTCCCTTGGACTGCAAGGAGATCCAACTAGTCCATTCTGAAGGAGATCAGTGCTGGGATTTCTTTGTAAGGAATGATGCTAAAGCTGAAACTCCAATACTCTGGCCACCTCATGCAAAGAGTTGACTCATTGGAAAAGACTCTGATACTGGGAGGGATTGAGGGCAGGAGGAGAAGGGGACAACAGAGGATGAGATGGCTGGATGGCATCACTGACTCGATGGATGTGAATCTGAGTGAACTCCGGGAGTTGGTGATGGACAGGGAGGCCTGGCGTGCTGCGATTCATGGGGTCGCAAAGAGTCGGACACGACTGAGCGACTGAACTGAACTGACATTTTAAATCTATCCATTCTACTTCGGAGGAGCACTTAGTTCTCATTTGTTGCTGCGAATATTCTTATGTATGTGTTTTGGTGAACATATTTATTTAACTGGATATTGCCTAAGCATAGAATTTCTGAGTCATGGGGTAGGTATCTAGCTTTAGTAGATATTCCTAGACAGTGAGAGGATAACAGGCAGGAAGGCCACGGGTCTCCAAACAGAGGAAATAGCCTGCAAGTGTCAGACATTTTCATCTCTCTTAAGCGGCAGGAGGAAACAAACTAGCAGTAATTATTCCTGCTCTATACAAATTTGAAAGGAGGTTTCTCTTAAAATTCTGTGTTGCCATAGTGACACCTGGTTTCACCTGAAGTTAACCAATGCTTTTTTCTTATGGAAATGTTTATCTTAAGCTATGCTAATGTACTCTCAGTTCAGTTCAGTTCAGTCGCTCAGTGGTGTCCATCAAGTCAGTGATGCCATCCAGCCATCTCATCCTCTGTCGTCCCCTTCTCCTCCTGCCCCTAATCCCTCCCAGCATCAGAGTCTTTTCCAATGAGTCAACTCTTTGCATGAGGTGGCCAAAGTACTGGAGTTTCAGCTTTAGCATCATTCCTTGCAAGGAAATCCCAGGGTTGATCTCCTTCAGAATGGACTGGTTGGATCTCCTTGCAGTCCAAGGGACTCTCAAGAGTCTTCTCCAACACCACAGTTCAAAAGCATCAATTCTTCAGCGCACAGCCTTCTTCACAGTCCAACTCTCACATCCATACACGACCACAGGAAAAACCATAGCCTTGACTAGATGGACCTTAGTTGGCAAAGTAATGTCTCTGCTTTTGAATATGCTATCTAGGTTGGTCATAACTTTTCTTCCAAGGAGTAAGCGTCTTTTAATTTCATGGCTGCAATCACCATCTGCAGTGATTTTGGAGCCCCAAAAAATAAAGTCTGACACTGTTTCCACTGTTTCCCCATCTATTTGCCATGAAGTGATGGGACTGGATGCCATGATCTTCGTTTTCTGAATGTTGAGCTTTAGGCCAACTTTTTCACTCTCCTCTTTCACTTTCATCAAGAGGCTTTTAGTTCCTCTTCACTTTCTGTCATAAGGGTGGTGTCATCTGCATATCTGAGGTGTTTGATATTTCTCCTGGCAATCTTGATTCCAGCTTGTGTTTCTTCCAGCCCAGCGTTTCTCATGATGTACTCTGCATAGAAGTTAAATAAACAGGGTGACAATATACAGCCTTGATGCAATCCTTTTCCTATTTGGAACCAGTCTGTTGTTCCATGTCCAGTTCTAACTGTTGCTTCCTGATCTGCATACAGATTTCTCAAGAGGCAGGTCAGATGGTCTGGTATTCCCATCTCTTTCAGAATTTTCCACAGTTGATTGTGATCCACAGTCAAAGGCTTTGGCATAGTCAATAAAGCAGAAATAGATGTTTTTCTGGAACTCTCTTGCATTTTCCATGATCCAGCAGATGTTGGCAATTTGATCTCTGGTTCCTCTGCCTTTTCTAAAACCAGCTTGAACATCAGGAAGTTCACAGTTCATGTATTGCTGAAGCCTGGCTTGGAGAATTTTGAGCATTTCTTTACTAGCATGTGAGATGAGTGCAATTGCGTGGTAGTTTGAGCATTCTTTGGCATTGCCTTTCTTTGGAATCGGAATGAAAACTGACCTTTTCCAGTCCTGTGGCCACTGCTGAGTTTTCCAAATTTGCTGGCATACTGAGTGCAGCACTTTCACAGCATCATCTTTCAGGATTTGAAACAGCTCAACTGGAATTCCATCACCTCCACTAGCTTTGTGGATGTCTGGCTGTAGATTAGAGATCACACCATCGTGATTATCTGGGGCATGAAGATCTTTTTGTACAGTTCTTCTGTGTATTCTTGCCACCTCTTCTTAATATCTTCTGCTTCTGTTAGGTCCATACCATTTCTGTCCTTTATCGAGCCCATCTTTGCATGAAATGTTCTTTGGTATCTCTAATTTTCTTGAAGAGATCTGTAGTCTTTCCCATTCTGTTGTTTTCCTCTATTTCTTTGCATTGATCGCTGGAGAAGGCTTTCTTATCTCTTCTTGCTATTCTTTGGAACTCTGCATTCAGATGCTTATATCTTTCCTTTTCTTCTTTGCTTTTCTCTTCTCTTCTTTTCACAGCTCTTTGTAAGGCCTCCCCAGACAGCCATTTTGCTTTTTTTGCATTTCTTTTCCATGGTGATGGTTTGATCCCTGTCTCCTGTACAATGTCATGAACCTCCATCCATAGATCATCAGGCACTCTATCTATCAGATCTAGGCCCTTAAATCTATTTCTCACTTCCACTGTATTATCATAAGGGATTTGATTTAGGTCATACCTGAATGGTCTAGCGGTTTTTCCTACTTTCTTCAATTTGAGTCTGAATTTGGTTATAAGGAGTTCATCATCTGAGCCACAGTCAGCTCCTGGTCTTGTTTTTGTTGACTGTATAGAGCTTCTCCATCTTTGGCTGCAAAGAATATAATCAGTCTGATTTCGGTGTTGACCATCTGGTGATGTCCATGTGTAGAGTCTTCTCTTGTGTTGTTGGAAGAGGGTGTTTGCTATGACCAGTGCATTTTCTTGGCAAAACTCTGTTAGTCTTTGCCCTGCTTCATTCCGCATTCCAAGGCCAAATTTGCCTGTTACTCCAGGTGTTTCTTGACTTCCTACTTTTGCATTCCGGTCCCCCACGATGGCTACTCCATTTCTTCTGAGGGATTCCTGCCCACAGTAGTAGATATAATGGTCATCTGAGTTAAATTCACCCATTCCAGTCCATTTTAGTTCACTGATTCCTAGAATGTCGACGTTCTCTCTTGCCATCTCTTGTTTGACCACTTCCAATTTGCCTTGATTCATGGACCTGACATTCCAGGTTCCTATGCAATATTGCTCTTTACAGCATTGGACTTTGTTTCTATCACCAGTCACATCCACAGCTGGGTATTGTTTTTGCTTTGGCTCCATCCCTTCTTTCTTTCTGGAGTTATTTTTCCACTGATCTCCAGTAGCATATTGGGCACCTACTGACCTGGGGTCAGTACTATACATTTACCCAAACTCTGTCTTCAAGTCAGTTCTACCTTTTGGCTCAGAACCTACTTGACAAACCAGTATGTTATACTCAGATATTGTTCCTCTAATCTATGTAAATGAAACTATTTGTATGGTGATCTGCCCTTCTTCAAGATTCAAGTTAATCATTTTCTGGCCCAGGATGAACCATTTGGTGCCAAGATTATCACAAAATGCATCTTATGGGTGAGGGGCCTGGTGCCATTCTGAGTTTTAAGACATTCCTTTCTTTCATTAACAGACTGCTAGTGACTATGTAACATCCAGCTGAAGACTAGCAGGGGGATACTCTTTCTGCCCCCTTCTGATGCCTATGTCAGAAGTTTTCTCTATCTCCTTTATACTTTAATAAAACTTTATTACACAAAAGCTCTGAGTGATCAAGCCTTGTCTCTGGCCTCGGATTGAATTCTTCTCCTCTGGGGCCAAGAATCCCGGCATCATAATTCAACAACAACCTGTCAACAGTTTTCCAAAGTGATGTTATTAATTTACATCCCCATGAGCACACATGAGTCCCAACATTTGGCATCTTCTTCATTTTAATCTTAGCCATTTTGGTGAGTCTAGAGTATCTCTGAAAGCTGAGCCTCAAATAGGAAGTCACCTCTTTTCTTCACCTTTTGTAATCCCCAAGTCCTCCACTTCCTCCTAAACCTGGTTATTGCACAGTTTGCCTTCAGTGTGGTCTGGGTTCAGCAAAATCAGAAGCCGTTTCTTCTGCCCTACTTCCTTCTGCAGAGAAGGTTCTGTAATTCACTGATACAGATAATTATTACCCGGGAGAAAGATAAACAGAAATGGAGATAAGGTTCATTTTATGGACAGGCTGATGTCAGAGCTATAGAGAAGGGGTAAAAGACATACAAATTCTGAAAATTCTACAAATTCTGTAGAAAGTCTTGAGACTAATGGAGCCCAGCACACTGGGTTTAGTTATTGTCATCTCCCAGGCTACGACCTTGCAGCATGTAACCCTTAGTATCCCTCTCACTCTTCAGTAGAGGCTGGTCATTACGGGAATGCAGGACTCTCGTGGTATCTTATTTTCACTGAATTAGCCAAACAAGAAGTCAGTTGCCTACATATGTATTTTGGTACATATTTATTGAGTGCCTACTATGTGCTGAGCCCTGAATGAAGGAAGGGGATGTTTATTGTTCTGGTAGTTTCTGCAGTAGTAGAATAGCAATAAGATGGAGAGACTACAATATGTCAATTGATCCAATTATCTGTTGTGAATTAAAAGATAGAGCATAGTCATAGTATTGGGGAGAGACTAGGATGAACTTGGAATTCTCTTGCATTTACTACAGGGAAAACCTGATTTTACAAAAATAAAAAAAAAAAGAAGAAGAAAATTGCTACAATTGTCAAAAGAGCATCAGATCGGTTATATAAATTATGAAATGTGTCAGAGTTCTATTTGTTCATGGCTATTATAAAAATCCAGAGCTCACAGGGAGGCCTGGCCAAACCTGAGAAAGAAGTCAAATATCTAAAGCACACAAATAATGTAGAAAGTAGTTGTGTTTTATCAGGCTCAAGTTGCCTGAATAGTGAATTAGGCAGGGTTCATTTTTTGAGAAGGATATTAAACTCTAGCACACAACTTGACCTGGCAAGCAAACAATACTTACGTAGTCAGGAGGGTAAAAGAGCCACTCATTCATTGTGCTAGCTTCTTATTGTTGCATTAAGAAAGTTCTATGAACTTAACCACTTAAAAAAAGTGAAGTGAAAGTAGCTCAGTCGTGTCGGACTCTTTGCAACACTACAGACTGTAGCCTGCCACGCTCCTCTGTTTATGGGATTCTCCAAGCAAGAATAGTAGAGGGGGTATACTATCCCTTCTCCAGGGGGTCTTCCAACCCAGGAATTGAACTGGGGTCTCCTGCATTGCAGGCGGATTCTTTACCAGCTGAGTTACCAGGGAAGCCCACTTAAGCCACAACCATTTAGTAGCTCACAGTCTGTAAACCTGAAGTCCAAAGGGGTGGTGTGACTGGGTTCTCTGCTTAGGGTCGCAGAAGGCTGAAATCAAGATTCGGACTGGATTGCATTCCCTCTGGAGGCTCTGTGGGAGAATCTGCTGCAAGCTCATTCTTGCTCCTGGCTGAATGAGGCTCCTGGAGGTTGGTGGTAGTGACGGTTCAGTCACCAAGTCGTGTCCTACTCTTGTAACCCCATGGACTGTCACGTGGGCTCAGTAAGGCTCCTCTCCATGGGGTTTCCCAGGCCAGGATGGGTTGCCATTCTCTTCCCCAGGGGATCTTCTCGACCCTGGGATTGAACCTGGATCTCCTGCATTGCAGGAGGATTCTTTACCATCTGAGTCACCAGAGAAGCTTCTGTAGTTATAGGACTGAGGTCTCTATTTCTTTGCTATCTGTCAGCTGGGGCCCCCTTTTAGTAACTGCAGGCCACCCACATTCCTTGGGACTTGGGCTTTCTCCTGTCTTTAAAGCCAATCATGGCATATTGAATCCTTCTCGTGTTTTGAAACTGACTACCCTGTCTCTTGGAGAAGGAAATGGCAACCCACTCCAGTGTTCTTGCCTGGAGAGTCCCAGGGACGGGGGAGCCTGGTGTGCTGCCATCTATGGGGTCACACAGAGTCAGACATGACTGAAGTGACTTAGCAGCAACCTTGTCTGTGACCTCTAGACTCATTCTTACAGGGCTCCTGTGATTAAGTCATTCCCACCAGATAATCTCTCTATCTTACAATCAACTGATTTGCTACCTTAAAAAGTGTAACACCTAGATTACTGTTTGGAAGGTGTGTGTATACCAGGGCAGGGAATTATGGGGATCATTTTAGAAAATTTCCAGCTACAGAGTTTTCAATTTTAGAACCTATCTTAGATTCTAGGCTAGTGATTCCCAACTGGAGTTGAGAGTAAATTTACTCCCCTCTCCTAGAACATATTTGGCAATATCTGAAGACAGCTTTGAATGTCATGTAGTATCCACTACAGAGGTCAGAGATACTGCTAATTCATCTATAAAGTATGGGAGAGTCACATAGTAAAGAATTAGCAGCCAAAGATGTCAGTAGTGCTAGAGTTGAGAGACTCTTCCTTAAAGTATGAAAGATGATTATTATTTTAGTATAGAATTATAGTAACATTAAATATAAAAATATAGGTGATGTGGCACAAGATGGAAGGATAGGAGAAAAAGAAAAGGGGAATAGGGTATTTACGTGTTACATAAAGAGGAGACTGAAATTCTAGAATTAATGGACTAATGAAGGAAGGTGGGTATACTATTTAAATTATAAAGATAAGGAAAAATAACAGTGATAAAACTATCAAGATGAGGAGGGAGAAAGAAAGGGAAATAGGATGCAACGAGGAAACAATAGAAATTGCCTAAAATTGATAAATAAGTAATATTTTAAGCTTTCATTTGGAATTATGGAAGTAACCACTGATGGGGTTCAGAACACACTACCTCAAAACCTGGCACCTTAAATATTAAATATTTTAAGCTGAAGGAGTTCAAGAAAATAGCAGAGACATAATCTTTCTGACCTTCCCCCATCTTTCCTCCCTGAAACAGGTCATAAAATCCGCCCTATATGGGCAAGAGATGAGCAGCCTTATCTCTGAAGGTAAAGGGGCGTAAAGAAGAATCCTAACAAACAGGTCTTCCTGGTGGCTCAGATCGTAAAGCATCTGCCTCCAATGCGGGAGACCTGGGTTTGACCCCTGGGTTGGGAAGACCCCCTGGAGAAGGAAATGACAACTCACTCCAGTACCCTTGTCTGGAAAATCCCATGGACAGAAGAGCCTGGTAGGCTACAGTCCATGTGGTCACAAAGAGTCGGACATGACTAAGCGACTTCACTCACTCTCAACAAACAGGTTTTGCTAACTTTCCCCAAGTTGGCTACACTGCATTCATGTTCTTTGATCTATCACATTTATTCCAATGAATGACTACCCATTTGCCATCAAACTCGGCATAAAACTACTCAGGTTTGCTTTTTTTTTTTTTTTTTTTAATTTCCTTTTCCCATGTCACACAAAATGTATATTAAATAAAGGTATAGGCTTTTCTCCCTTTAATCTGTGTTTGTCAGTTGAATTTTCAGACACAGTCAGGAAAAATAAGAAGGTGGAAGAAAAGGTTTTCCTCCCACACACCACCGGAAGAACAAAACTTGAAAAGTTTAAAAGAAATCTCCACACTGTTCTCCATAGTGGCTGTACTAGTTTGCATTCCCACCATCAGTGTAAGAGGGTTCTCTTTTCTCCATACCCTCTCCAGCATTTATTGCTTGTAGACTTTTGGATTGCAGCCATTCTGACTGGCATGAAACGGTACCTCATTGTGGTCTTGATTTGCATTTCTCTGATAATGAGTGATGTTGGGCATCTTTTCATGTGCTTGTTAGCCATCTGTATGTCTTCTTTGGAGAAATGTCTATTTAGTCCTTTGGCCCATTTTTTGATTGGGTCCTTTATTTTTCTGGAATTGAGCTGCAGGTGTTGCTTGTATATTTTTGAGATTAGTTGTTTGCCAGTTGCTTCATTTGCTATTATTTTCTCCCATTCTGAAGGCTGTCTTTTCACCTTGCTTATAGTTTCCTTTGTTGTGCAGAAGCTTTTAATTTTAATTAGGTCCCATTTGTTTATTTTTGTTTTTATTTCCAATATTCTGGGAGGTGGGTCATAGAGGATCCTGCTGTGATTTATGTCAGAGAGTGTTTTGCCTATGTTCTCCATTAGGAGTTTTATAGTTTCTGGTCTTATGCTTAGATCTTTAATCCATTTTGACTTTATTTTTGTGTATGGTGTAAGAAAGTGTTCTAGTTTCATTCTTTTACAAGTGGTTGACCAGTTTTCCCAGCACCACTTGTTAAAGAGATTGTCTTTTCTCCATTGTATATTCTTGCCTCCTTTGTCAAAGATAAGGTGTCCATAGGTGCATGGATTTATCTCTGGGCTTTCTATTTTGTTCCATTGATCTATATTTCTGTCTTTGTGCCAGTACTGTTGGTGGGAATGCAAACTAGTACTGCCACTATGGAGTACAGTGTGGAGATTCCTTAAAAAACTAGAAATAGAACTGCCTTATGACCCAGCAATCCCACTGCTGGGCATACACACTGAGAAAACCAGAATCGAAAGAGACACATGTACCCCAATGTTCATCGCAGCACTGTTTGTAATAGCCAGGTCATGGAAGTAACCTAGATATCCATCAGCAGATGAATGGATAAGAAAGTTGTGGTACATATATACAATGGAGTATTACTCAGCCATTAAAAAGAATACATTTGAATCAGTTCTAATGAGGTGGATGAAACTGGAGCCTATTATACAGAGTGAAGTAAGCCAGAAAGAAAACACCAATACAGTATACTAATGCATATATATATGGAATTTAGAAAGATGGTAACAATAACGACCCCGTGTCTGAGGCCAGGGGCGGCAGCCGGGAAGATCAACCCACCTCCAAGGAGCAGTGGCTGCGCTGGTGCAGGAGGGCCTAGAGGAGCTATCCCACGTTGAAGGTCAGAAAGGGCGGCGGTGAGGAGATACCCTTCGTCCAAGGTAAGGAGAAGCGGCTGCGCTTTGCTGGAAAGCTGCGCTTTGCTGTGAAGAGATACACCATGCCCAAGGTAAGAGAAACCCAAGTAAGATGGTAGGTGTTGCAAGAGGGCATCAGAGGGCAGACACACTGAAACCATACTCACAGAAAACTAGTCAATCTAATCACACTAGGACCACAGCCTTGTCTAACTCAATGAAACCAAGCCATGCCTGCGGGGCAACCCAAGGCAGGTGGGTCATGGTGGAGAGGTCGGACAGAATGTCATCCGCTGGAGAAGGGAATGGCAAACCACTTTAGTATTCTTGCCTTGAGAACCCCATGAACAGTATGAAAAGGCAAAATGATAAGATACTGAATGAGGAACTCCCTAGGTCAGTAGGTGTCCAATATGCTACTGGAGATCAGTGGAAAAATAATTCCAGAAAGAAAGAAGGGATGGAGCCAAAGCAAAAACAATACCCAGCTGTGGATGTGACTGGTGATAGAAACAAAGTCCAATGCTGTAAAGAGCAATATTGCATAGGAACCTGGAATGTCAGGTCCATGAATCAAGGCAAATTGGAAGTGGTCAAACAAGAGATGGCAAGAGTAAACATCGACATTCTAGGAATCAGTGAACTAAAATGGACTGGAATGGGTGAATTTAACTCAGATGACCATTATATCTACTACTGTGGGCAAGAATCCCTCAGAAGAAATGGAGTAGCTATCGTGGTCAAGAAAAGAGTCCGAAATGCAGTACTTGGATGCAATCTCAAAACAGACAGAACGATCTCTGTTCCTTTCCAAGACAAACCATTCAATATCACAGTAATCCAAGTCTATGCCCCAACCAGTAACGCTGAAGAAGCTGAAGTTGAACGGTTCTATGAAGACCTACAAGACCTTGTAGAACTAACACCCAAAAAAGATGTCCTTTTCATTATAGGGGACTGGAATGCAAAAGTAGGAAGTCAAGAAACACCTGGAGTAACTGGCAAATTTGGCCTTGGAATGCGGAATGAAGCAGGGCAAAGACTAACAGAGTTTGCCAAGAAAATGCACTGGTCATAGCAAACACCCTCTTCCAACAACACAAGAGAAGACTCTACACATGGACATCACCAGATGGTCAACACCGAAATCAGACTGATTATATTCTTTGTAGCCAAAGATGGAGAAGCTCTATACAGTCAACAAAAACAAGACCAGGAGCTGACTGTGGCTCAGATCATGAACTCCTTATTACCAAATTCAGACTCAAATTGAAGAAAGTAGGGAAAACTGCTAGACCATTCAGGTATGACCTAAATAAAATCCCTTATGATAATACAGTGGAAGTGAGAAATAGATTTAAGGGCCTAGATCTGATAGATAGAGTGCCTGATGAACTATGGATGGAGGTTCGTGACATTGTACGGGAGACAGGGATCAAGACCATCCTCATGGAAAAGAAATGCAAAAAAGCAAAATGGCTGTCTGGGGAGGCCTTACAAAGAGCTGTGGAAAGAAGAGAAGTGAAAAGCAAAGGAGAAAAGGAAAGATATAAGCATCTGAATGCAGAGTTCCAAAGAATAGCAAGAAGAGATAAGAAAGCCTTCTCCAGCGATCAATGCAAAGAAATAGAGGAAAACAACAGAATGGGAAAGACTACAGATCTCTTCAAGAAAGTTAAAGATACCAAGGGAACATTTCATGCAAAGATGGGCTCAATAAAGGACAGAAATGGTTTATGGACAGAAGCAGAAGATATTAAGAAGAGGTGGCAAGAATACACAGAAGAACTGTACAAAAAGATCTTCATGACCTAGATAATCATGATGGTGTGATCACTCATCTAGAGCCAGACATCCTGGAATGTGAAGTCAAGTGGGCCTTAGAAAGCATCACTACGAACAAAGCTGGTGGAGGTGATGGAATTTCAGTTGAGCTGTTTCAAATCCTGAAAGATGATGCCGTGAAAGTGCTGCACTCAATATGCCAGCAAATTTGGAAAACTCAGCAGTGGCCACAGGACTGGAAAAGGTCAGTGTTCATTCCAATCCCAAAGAAAGGCAATGCCAAAGAATGCTCAAACTACCGCACAATTGCACTCATCTCACACTCTAGTAAAGTAATGCTCAAAATTCTCCAAGCCAGGCTTCAGCAATACGTGAACTGTGAACACCCTGATGTTCAAGCTGGTTTTAGAAAAGGCAGAGGAACCAGAGATCAAATTGTCAACATCCGCTGGATCATGGAAAAAGCAAGAGAGTTCCAGAAAAACATCTATTTCTTCCTTATTGACTATGTCAAAGCTTTTGACTGTGTGGATCACAATAAACTGTGGAAAATTCTGAAAGAGATGGGAATACCAGACCACCTGACCTGCCTCTTGAGAAATCTGTATACAGGTCAGGAAGCAACAGTTAGAACTGGACATGGAACAACAGACTGGTTCCAAATAGGAAAAGGATTGCATCAAGGCTGTATATTGTCACCCTGCTTATTTAACTTCTGTGCAGAGTACATCATGAGAAACGCTGGGCTGGAAGAAACACAAGCCGGAATTAAGATTGCCGGGAGAAATATCAAACACCTCAGATATGCAGATGACACCACCCTTACGGCAGAAAGTGAAGAGGAACTAAAAAGCCTCTTAATGAAAGTGAAAGAGGAGAGTGAAAAAGTTGGCTTAAAGCTCAACATTCAGAAAACGAAGATCATGGCATCCAGTCCCATCACTTCATGGCAAATAGATGGGGAAACAGTGCAAACAGTGTCAGACTTTATTTTGGGGGGCTCCAAAATCACTGCAGATGGTGACTGCAGCCATGAAATTAAAAGACGCTTACTCCTTGGAAGAAAAGTTATGACCAATCTAGATAGCATATTCAAAAGCAGAGACATTACTTTGCTGACTAAGGTCCATCTAGTCAAGGCTATGGTTTTTCCAGTGGTCGTGTATAGATGTGAGAGTTGGACTGTGAAGGCCGAGCGCTAAAGAATTGATGCTTTTGAACTGTGGTGTTGGAGAAGACTCTTGAGAGTCCCTTGGACTGCAAGGAGATCCAACCAGTCCATTCTGAAGATCAACCCTGGGATTTCCTTGGAAGGAATGATGCTAAAGCTGAAACTCCAGTACTTTGGCCACCTCATGCAAACAGTTGACTCATTGGAAAAGATTCTGATGCTGGGAGGGATTGGGGGCAGGAGGAGAAGGGGACGGCAGAGGATGAGATGGCTGGATGGCATCACTGACTCGATGGACGTGAGTCTAGTGAACTCCGGGAGTTGGTGATGGACAGGGAGGCCTGGCGTGCTGCGATTCACGGGGTTGCAAAGAGTCGGACACGACTGAGCGACTGAACTGAACTGAACGATAACCCTGTATGCGAAAAGAGACACAGAGCAAAAGAGACACAGATGTATAGAACAGTCTTTTGGACTCTATGGGAGAGGGAGAGGGTGGGATGATTTGGGAGAATGGCATTGAAACATGTATAGTATCATATAAGAAATGAATCGCCAGTCCAGGTTCGATGGAGGATACAGGATGCTCGGGGCTGTTGCACTGGGATGACCCAGAGGGATGGTACGGGGAGGGAGGAAGGAGGGGGGTTCAGGATGGGGAACACATGTATACCCGCGGCAGATTCATGTTGATGTCTGGCAAAACCAATACAATATTGTAAAGTAAATAGCCTCCAATTAAAATAAATAAATATAAATTAAAAAAAAACAGTTTAAAAGAAGTTGCATCAAAGAAGCAGGTCTGGGAAGAGGGAGGACAAAGAGGATGTTATTGTTCATGATAAATTCTGCTGCACTGTTTTTTATTTTTTACTACACACTTGAACTGCTTTAATAAAAATGTAATCTAAAAAGACCTTAGAGGGTTAACATAGGTGATCTACTCATAGTGCAGTATTGGTGACACAGTAGTGTTTTAATAAGTACATATGATACTCTGTCAAATGGAATTTCTTTAGGAAGCTGTTTTCCATTACAGAAAGTTTCATTTATTTGCACTGCAGTAAAATAAAAAATTTAAAATATAGCATAAAACTTACTGTCTTTATAGCTACAAAAAAGTATGTAGAATTTTGGACCTGGACTGGAAGGGAAACAAAACTGAAAATAGTTCAAGTTTGACTGAGAGGATTAGACACCAATGTTTTCATTTTAGCTTTTCATTAATGTTGTTCATTATTTATTAATAGTATTATTCCCTGTTATGATTAATTAGATCAATTAATTGACTTTTAAGTTGCTCTCAAGTTATTATTTTATTTTTTTTAAATTTAATGTAACCTAGACAGCATATTAAAAAACACACATTACTTTGCCAACAAAGGTCCATCTTAGTCAAAGCTATGGTTTTTCCAGTGGTCATGTATGGATGTGAGAGTTGGACTATAAAGAAAGCTGAGTGCCAAAGAATTGATGCTTTTGAACTATGGTGTTGGAGAAGACTCTTGCGAGTCCCTTGGACTACAAGGAGATCAAATCAGTCAATCCAAAAGGAAATCAGTCCTGATATTCATTGGAAGGACTGATGCTGAAGCTGAAACTCCACTACTTTGGCCACCTGATGTGAAGAACTGACTCACTGGAAAAGACCTGAAGTTGGGAAAGATTGAGGGCAGGAGGAGAAGGGGACGACAGAGGATGAGATGGTTGGATGGCATCACCGACTCAATGGACATGAGTTTGAGTAAACTCCAGGAGTTGGTGATGGACAGGAAGGCCTGGCATGCTGCAGTTCATGGGGGTCACAGCGAGTCAGACACGACTGTGTGACTGAACTGAACTGAGATTTAATGTAATGTAAATTACATTACATTATTTAATTTTTAATTTACAATACATTGATTAATATTGTATTTACATTAAAATTTTAATGTAAAAATTTTAAAGTTTTTAGAACCTGAAACTTGAAGATGCTTGGATGATAGGACTATGGGATCAAAAAAGAGTATTTAGTGCTATGGTCTGAATGTTTGTGTCTCCCGACTTGGGTTCGATCCTTGGGTTGGGAAGATCCTGTGGAGAAGGGAATGGGAACCCACTCCAGTATTTCTGCCTGGAGAATCCCATGGACAGAGGAGCCTGGCGGGCTATAGTCTGGGGTCACAAAGAGTCGGACACGACTGAGCGACTTACATAAAAAAACACCTCATATGTTGAAATCTTAATCCCCAAAGAGGATGATATTAGTAGGTGGTGTCTTTGGGATTCCTGCCCTGTAACAGTGGGTCCAGAGAGCTCCCAGTCCTCTCTACCATGTGAGGACACGGAGAGGGAGGAGTCAGCAGTTTTCAGCTCAGAAGACAGCCCACCCACCGAGACACTCTATCTGCCACACCACCATCCTGGACTTCCCCGCCTCCAGAACTGTGAGAAATAAATGTTTGCTGACTATAAGTCCCTCAGTCTGCGGTATTTTATTAAAGCCGGTGGAACAGACTAAGCTATTTAGGAATCATTTTCCTCAGGATTACCCATTGTATCTTATTATCATATTAAAAAGCATGATGGAATTGAGTGGGAAAAAGCCTGTATTTTTGGACAAAATCTGTCTTTAAGTTGAAAAGAAGACGCTAGTGAGGGAGATTTTGCAAAATCAAGGTCATGAAGAGTGTGCAATGTCCTTCACTGCCTTAACTCAGTAAAATTTCCTTCACTGTGCTTAACTCACTAATATCAGGTTGAGGCACTTTCTAATTTATGAAGACGGTTTTTGCCAGGATCAGGGCCACCAAGCCCAGGAGCAACATGTCTTCATTCTAGAGCCAGGTAAAACTGTCCGCAGGCATCCCTGGCCCTTTTGGAGCTCCTGCGCAGATCTTTCCCTGCATTCCTCCTCCTCTGCCCACCTCCAGGTAGGTGCACACCTTCTAGGGTCCACTGCTGGGGCTGATGGGAGACTTGGAGACCTGGGGCTAAGGCTTATCCCTGTCACTTACCATGTGCCCTTGGGGCAGTCATTTTACCCCATAAGCCTCTGGTTTCCTCATTCAAAAATTAGAAATATCAATACAAAGCTCACTGATGCTAAATTAGTGTTCATGAGGAATATTAGACGGACTGTTGTTTGGTGATAGTTTTAGCCTACATCAGGTTCAGCACCTCTGGGCAATGCCATCACCTGGGGGTGGCACACTGGGAGAGCCAGACGCCTGACACTTGGCTGAGTGCACGCTCTGCTCCTGCCATCTGGTGGCTGTTTATGAAAACCATCTCCTATTCTACAGCCTCTGTGAGCAAGGAAGCCAAAAGATTAGCAGAGCCTTGGGGATGGACCCACAAGGCGTGGTAAAGGTGTGTTAGGAATGAAAGGATGTAGGCTCCTTGTTTAGGAAACTGTGAAATCATCTCACACAGGACCCATCTCTAGACCCCTGACTAGTCTGCTCCAACAATTGACTGTAGGAGGCAGGTGGCTCCCAGGACAAACCAGGCCTTTTTTTTTTTTTTTTTAGCATCTGAATTTGTCAATCCAAAGTCTTCTGTGTAAAAAATGAACTTCACTGTTCACAAACTCTAAAATAGTGCACTAGGAAATATGCAAATTCACATAGGAAGAATTCTTACCAAAAATGCTAAATCTGAATGTGATCCTGAAAAGTATTTAGTTACTCAATAGAGTCTCTGCGACCCCATGGACTGTAACCTGCCAGGCTTCTCTGTCCATGGGATTCACCAGGCAAGAATACTAGAGTGGATTGTGATGGCCTCCTCCAGGGGATCTTCCCAAGATGGCAAAGAATCTGTCTGCAATGCAGGAAACCTGGGTTCAATCCCTGGGTCGAATATATATGTTCATGTTTTATATATACATTCATATATTAGAATATAAACATATATATGATTGTGGAATATGAACATATATATTATATCATATAGATGATTAAACTGCTGCCTTTTTAGGCATAAAGCTGATGGCACGATTTTATAGAAAATGTCTTTATTCTTGACGGATGTCAAGTTGAAACACTAAAAACAATTTAGGAGTGAAGTGTCAAGATGTTTGTACTTGTTTTCAAAATGGTTCAGGAAAAAACTTATAACTTTGTATATATAATGTTTTATATATACATGTACAAGGAGAGAAGAGAGAGAAAAAACAAATATGGCAGAATATTAACAAGGATTAATCTGGGTAAAGGCATGCAGATGTTCACAGTACCACTCTTTCAACTTCTTTGCAGATCTGGAAAACGTCATAGTAAAAAAGTTGGAGAAATTAGATCTGTATGCTGCTCCTCAAATATTATGTGAAGATAAGTATTCTCTTTTCACTTCATTTTTTCAGTTGAGTATATTATTGGCTACGTTTGCATCTGTGTGATTATCCCCTTGAAAAATATATTTTGTTTTGCCCTGTTGGCTCCCAATAAGGAAGATTCACATGATATTTTTATAACCAGCCACAACCAAGTTCACTTGGGACTCCTCTGTGTAGCTTCATCTGTGCCTTCTCTAATAGGGCGTTTTATGGCCATGCGCTTCCTGCCTTTCCCGATGCGGCCCTTTACTGTTCCTCCTTGCGTGGTGTCTCTTCTTATGGCAAACGTTGCCTTGAGCCTGTTTCTTGGCTGCTTGTTCTTTCATCCACTGCTTAATAACGTGATTGTGTGGGCTGACACAGACTCTTCTGCGCTTGACATGAAGGCTGCCAAGAAGGGAAGAAAAAAAAATCACTGATAGACGGTACAAATAAGTAAAAACTTAGTGACCTTGTAGGCAGTTCCCACTTTGGGACAGTGTATGTCTGGACACAGACTGAATCCTAAAGCTGAGGACCACAAGGATGAATCTTTACTACAGCACTGCCTGTGGTTCCTCAGACATCCAAAGAAAATATTTAAAGGAGCAGGAGAAGGAAATGGAGGAGGAGGAGGAGGAGGAGGGAGACGGGGAGAGATAGGAGGAGGGGGAAAGAAGAGGAGGAAAGCGGAAGAAGGGAGAGATGGAGGGAGAGAAACCACGGGAAAACAATTCTTCGTCCTGACTGCAAGCACCCAACCAAAAAACCAGTGACTTCCTCATTGCCTACCTTAAACACATCCTCCTTCATGAGGTTTTTCTAGATCCTCTCAGCTAAACGCCTCTTTTTTCCTCTCAGTCTCTGTGGCCCCCGGTTACCTGTCTTCTGGCACTTAGTTTTCTCCATCTTTTATCTGAGTAGTTGGTTCAGACTCTATTCTTTTTCTGTGGTGTTATGTTCCTCGAAGGAAGAATAGTCTGGAAGTATCTTGAAAAGGCCTTGTTCACAGCAGGAATTCAGTAATTACTTGTAGATATGAAGTGAAAATTGTTCAAAAATAAGGACAATCTGGTTTTGTTTCAACAAAACAATCTTACTATAATATAGATTTATACCATGTCTCAGAATTTGTTCTCGTGTTCATTTTTCTATTATGAAATGTTGACAATGGCGTAGGAGAATCCTAGAACACCATTCACAATTTCTGGTAACTCGAATAATTTCTGATTACAAAAGACATGGCTTTTAATTCCCCATCAGATGCCATCCAGCTCTTATTAATTGTTGAAAATCCTGCTGGCTATACATATACAATATTTCTGTATCTGGATAAATGGAAACCCCTCACCCTTCTCTTCGGGAGGTGGGGATATATTATATATATATAATATTATATATATATATATAAATACCAGGTGGGGATAGAGATGAGGCTGCCGTTCCTTCAGATGACCCAAGAGGAAGCATCAGCTAATGTGGGGACTTCTGAAATAGGAGGAAAAGTTGGGAAAGGCTTGAAGCACTTGAGCATAATAAAGCCAGCATGTGGGATTATTAACTTAAAAGAAGTGAGGTGTCTTAATAGGAGGATAACACATTCTCTTAGTGTATTAGATTGAGAGGTCTTCAAAAGAAAAGCTAATTCTCCCTGTGGCCCATTGGCTTGCCTTAAGCTATTACAGAAGAAAACTGGGCTATAGCACCAATATGGAGAACAAACAAATCAACAAGAAAGAGCTGAAGTTCCTACCCTTTCCAAAGCAATAAATTCTCTCCTTACCCTGTGGTGTCAGCAAGAATCCGAGCAGACACTCAGGGGAGAAGGACCCCCACTGACAGCCAGATACGCCCATTGGCTGCAAAGGAGAGAACGAGGACTCAAAGCCAGCATTGCTTGGGGAGTGAGGAGCCCCAGGCAGGGGCATTAGCTCTGGGGCTACAGGAGAGACCTAGATGGGGGAATGCAGACAGAGGATCCAGGGAGGAGGAAAGCACAGGAACACAAGCAACACCTGCCATGTGGGATTTCAAAGGCCTGCTCAGTGGGGCCTCAAACCCTCAAGGTAATACAAGCAGAAAAATCAGCTGCCAGAACATAGTGCCCTAACCCAAGATGTGCTGATGTTTTAAAACCCTTAAGTTTAAAGACTGCTTAAACCTACACTTGCATCACATGTGTCTCCATCAGGATAAGGAGGTAGCCTTTTTCACACTCCCTGCCTTCCTCCAACTCCATAATATTCTGGTGGGCACTGAGCCACTCAGTTGTGAATTTCTAGGTGAAGAGTTTGATGCTAAGAAACCATTAGGCTGATCTCTCGATTTTTTTTTTTTTTTTTTTTACACATAAGAGTAGCCTGTGACGGTCCAGTGAATTTTGAAGGAAGGCCCTGCCATAGATTACAACTATAATTGATCCCTAAAATTTATTTCTTTGCCCATTTCTCTAAGCACAACAGCCTTTCGACAACCATTTTTGAAAAAATACTCAAGCCTCCCAAACAACTTTATTTAATAATCCTAAATTTTCTTCCTAACAGATAATGTCTATATGATTCAAGAAGACTCAGTCCCCTTCCCAAGATATACAGCTTTGTGTTTTGTTTATGTGTAGAAAGAGTTAGAAACTCTTTAATGAAGTCACTATAGAGAAATTTTAAACAAGCAAACTGCTGTCTCAGACATCAGATATTACAAGTGATTGTTACAGGTGTGAAAAGAAAGGACCTATTTCTAGGCAGAAAAGAACAATGAAATAAATTTAGTGTGTTCACTGTGAGTTAAGTTGTATTAGTTAATTGAGATTAATAATGCATATTATTTCAGAGTTGCAATTTCAATGCTTGCAACGTTTTCTGCATCTAAAACACTTATCTCAAACCTTAAAGTCTTCATACATATTCAAAGTTAAGGGAACTAATGTTCAAGAAGAGCAAGTTAAAATTGAGATGAGATACCACTAAACACACTAAACTAAAATTAGAAAGACTGGGGCACCAAAAATTGGAAAACATTTTAAAAAACAACATAGTTAAGGGACTACGTTTTGGATAAGTAAAAACATGTTCTGTAGTAAAACAGTTTGGAAACAGAGAACATTTAACTTTATATGTCGACTGTAAGGAAACACAAGAGAGATGACTTATCAAGTAATCATGTAACTTACGATTACAAAATAAGACACAGTCCAATTTCATCTTACTTGAGACCAAGTCGTAACCACTCTATATCTTTCAGCTGGCTTGTCAGCACAGAGGTGTCAGATTCTCATCTGTTTCTTTCATTGTAATTTTCCCCCCACTCAGAACGTCCCTCGTTTGGCCGAGGAAAGGCATGCACATTGTCTGGTGACTGAAAGCATTTCACCTTCGCTGCATCGCTGCAGTGCAGGGTGTGGAGGGCTAACGTGAGGCTCTGGACATCCTGGTACTGAGAGAGTGTGCATTAACACCACTCTCCCCTCTCTTGTTCAAATAACGATCTGTATGTTGGGTAGCAGGCAGAGTCTCCCCAGCCTATGGCTCACTGGTGGAGAAATGGTCATTCTGCAAGTTTAGCCCTCCTGCCAAAGAGCACTCACATGACAGCAGCCAAGTCACAATCCCCGTCAGCTCTCTGGATGCGACACGTCGTCACTCTTTCCAGAAGTCTTCTGGAAACATGATGTGAAACCTCAGTGCAGCAGCTGGAGGCAATGGGAAGTATGGCTAAAAGAAGAAAAGAAAGAAATGTGGTTTATAGAATACATGTTGTTCAGTCACTAACTCAGGTCCAACTCTCAGGTCCAACTCTTTGCGACCACCATGGACTGCAGCATGCCAAGCTTCCCTGTCCTTCACCATCTCTCGGAGGTTGCTCAAACTCACATCCATTGAGACGGTGATGCCATCCAACCATCTCATCCTCTGTCGTCCCCTTCTCCTCCTGCCTTCAATCTTTCCCAGCATCAGGGTCTTTTCCAATGAGTCAGTTCTTCACATCAGGTGGCCAAAGTAGTGGAGTTTCAGCTTCAACATCAGTCCTTCCAATGAATAGTCAGGACTTATTTCCTTTAGGATTGATTGGTTGGATCTCCTTGAGGTCCAAGGAACTCTCAAGACTCTTCTCCAGCACCACAATTTGAAAGCATCAGTTCTTCGGTGCTCAGCCTTCTTTATGGTCCAGCTCTCACATCTGTTCATCACTACCATAGCTTTTCCTATGGTTTTACCATAGGAAAAACCATAGTTTTGACTATATGGACCTTTGTTAGCAAAGTAGTGTCTCTACTTTTTCATATGCTGTCTAGGTTTGTCATAGCTCTTCTAAGGAACAAGCATCTTTTAATTTTGTGGCTGCAGTAACCATCTGCAGTGATTTTGGAGCCAAAGAAAATAAAATCTGCCACTGTTTCCGCTTTTTCCCCACCTATAGAGCACTGGCCTGGCTTTATCTTGGAGACTCCAGTGAAACAGAATGTTAACCTGCTTAAATGAGGGGCAATCATTTACTGGGGGCTTTGTGTATGCAGACCACAGAGCAGGACATGTCTCTACCTTCCAGAACTCACACTGTATTTTGGGGAGATAAAACTAAGCACAAGCAAAGACATACAGCAAGGGAAGATGTGGGCAGTGGAGCTGTGACCAGACTTGATTAAAGAAGCAAGATTGATAGAGTGTCCCCAAAACTCAGAGGGGACCAACCACATGGGCCCCTGGAGCAGGTTTGAAATTAACTGCCCAGGAAGGACTTAACTGAATCTTTGAGGATTTGGAGGGATGGCAAAAATGGAGAAGGCTTGTCCAGGCTAAAGGAAGTGCATGGTCAAGAGTTCTGAGATAGGAAAGCATAGGGCATACTAAGGGAATACAGAAAAATAGACCTCTTTGCCTGCACTAAGCTGCTGGGAAGCTGATTGATGAGCGATATGGTTCAAAAGATGGACTGACATCACATCATTGACGCCTTGAATGTTAGTCTAAGGAGGTTTATCTTTTTTGAAATAGAGACCATTAAAGGTTGAGAAAAGAGAAGGGTTTTAGAAAAATTTGTCTTGCAGTGATAAGCAAGTAGGAATAAGTACGGTGTGATTAGGGCAGGAAGTCAAGTTAGGAGAAGCTTATGTGACCCAGATAAAAGGAGAAAAGAGCAACACAAATAATGAAAGGAAACTGTCCCCTACTAAAATGTGTATCTGCAAATTCCTCCATGCTACCTGCACACAGTAGTCTATGCTCCGCATTCCTCCAAGTGGGTAATGCATTTCTTCAAAAGTTAGAAATTATGGTCAACGGTGGCTGCAGGTGGCAGTCTTATAGTAACAGACAGAAGTTAGCGCCTAAATTAGGATTAAAAGAAATGATTAAAACCCCTCAGTGGTGTCAGCTCTAAGCCACAGAAGTTTCTGATCCTGGGACAAGAAGAGATTATCAGTGAAAGAAACCAGGTTTAAAAAGCCATATATGGTATGATCCCATGTATATGAAATGTCCATAGACAAATCCATTAAGACATAAAGCAGATTAGTGTTTGCCAGGGGTGGGGGCAGGAGAGGATGGGGAATGACTACTAACAGATACAAGGTCTCTTTTAAGGGGTGATGAAACAGGCTGAAATTAGATAGCAGTAATAGTTGTACAATTCTGTGAATATACTAAAAATCACTGAATTGTACACCTTCTTTGTTCATTTTTGTTTTTGTTTTGGCTGTGCCTTACAGCTTGCAGGATCTCAGTTCTCCCACCAGGAACTGAACCCAGACCAAGGCAGGGGCCCTGAATCCTAACCACTAGGCCACTGGTGAACTCTCTACATTAAATGCCATTTTTTCTTGGCCACTCTGAACTGTGAAGCAAGGCCCATGACAGTCAAGCACTGAATCCTAACCACTGGACTGCCAAGGAATTCCCTATTTCAAATTTTTTTTAAGGGCAATGGAAGAACAGAACACTGGTTCTCCTCACATTTATTAATGTATTGATCTCCTGAAACTAATAGTTCCTTTCTTTAGCTACACTCTGCTGCTATTCTCCAACTAAAGTTGTTTTAATACCCCAAATAAGGTTTTGGGCTTATTCATGTAACTATCCATTCGTTCACCCATCTTACTATATAAAAATTATTATGTGAATTCTTGTAAATGAAATACTATCTATAGCTATGTCTACAAGTTCTTTTATATTGAATCACTATATTAGACCCTGGGAGTAGAAAAACGAACAGTTACTATTACACAGAACCCTCTATTAGTTGTCACTGACTCTTTGTGACCCCATGGATATAGCCCACCAGGCTCCTCTATCCATGGGATTCTCCGGGTAGCCATTCCCTTCTCCAGGGAATCTTCCTAACCCAGGGATTGAACCTGGGCCTCCCACACTGTAGGCAGATTCTTTAGCATTGAGCCACCAGGGCAGCCCCACTGTGACCCAGGCAACTATAAAATCTGAAATGGACTTTCAAAAGCTATGTGGGAATTAAGAATCATAAGTGAACTTATGTGTTTAAAGAATTCGAGTTATCTGAATGCTGACATCAATTAAAAGCACAGTTTTAACCCAGAAAAGCACCTGGGACCTATATGTACTTAACAAACTGGATGACATTTCTCAGATATAAAAGATGGGCTCACCTGGAGATCACTTAACCTATCAGATTAACTATCAAAAGACAAGAGGCAAGCAAGCATATCTGGTGTTCATAGATGTGACTGGTGCCCTAGTGAGGCACCTGGAAATACAATAGGCCAAGAAAGAATCCTGTGAAGAGTACACAAGGTAGGCAATGAAGCTTGTTGGGATGATTAGGACTAGGGCTAAGGTAAGATTCTTGTAGATAACATCACGCCCCCAGAGGTTTTCTCATGCATCTTCCTGTCAGAGTATTTCCATTTTTAAAGAACAATCCGTGCTTCCCTAGTGGTCCAGTGATTAAGAATCTGCCTTGCAATGCAGGAGACACTGGTTTGGTTTGATCCCTGGTTATGGGAAAATCCCATGGTGCCATAGAGCATCTAAGCCCAAGAGCCACAACTACTGAATCAGTACTCCAGAGCCTTGGAGCCATGCTCCACAACAAAAGGGCAGCACACCACAGCTAGAGAGTAGCCCCGGCTCATCAGAACTGCCTAAACAGCAATGAAGACCCAGCGCAGCCCCCAAAAAAGAACCATCAGGAATGTCCTCTGATTTCAATAACTAATATAATTATAAAAACATTTTTATTTTTGCATTTTTATATTTTTGCATCTATGCTCATAAATAAGATTAGTCTATATTTTAATCCCCTGAAGTCATCCTTGAATGTTTTAAGTGTTAACATTAATCACCAACAATGCAGCAGTCAACTTTCTCTATTTTTCTATTATTTGGAAAAGTTTGTGTAAGACAAGAATTGCCTCTTCTTTCATTGTTTGGTAAAACCTCTAAAACCAGCTAGGCCTACTGTCTATCTGAAGAAAAGATGTTTAACTCTGACTCAGTTTCCTTAAGAGTTACGTGCTTATTTAGATTTTCTATAACCTCAATTTTGATAGCTTTCTAAGAAATTGTCCATTTCATCTATAATTTTTAATATTTTGTCCCTGAAAGAATTCAGAACACATGACCCCAAAGTATTCCATTCTGGCATGTTGATTATTTTAAGTTAAAGTCAGAAAAACAGCAGATGCAAAAAGGGCACTCTGACCTTCCTAAAAGCAAGATACAAAACTTCCAAGTAAAAGGTACTCTCCCTGCACCCGGGGAAGAAAGAAATTTTTAGCATTTTACAACCTTCTGGGTGAAATGAGATGGTGTCTCCATGAGACATGAAGTTGCAGCCAAGGAGAATCTGTACAAACTTTATTAAACTAACCCTTATCTTCTTCATTGCTTTCCCATGCTTAACTGCCTTAGTTCAAGTTCCTTTGTTTTCTCACATTTTCACAAATTACCACTTCATCCAACTTTATGTGAAAGCCATAACTCAAACTGCTTCTTTGAGTCTTCATTTCCTTGTGAAGACACCCATTAAATAAACTTGTATGCTTTTTTCTTATTAATCTGTCTTTTGTTATAGGAGTCCTAGTAAAGAACCTAGAAGGATGCAAGGAAAGTTGTTTCTTCCTCTCCCCTACATTACACCATTATCTGTAGTTAAGAGTTCTCTTTCCATTATATACTGTTTTGAATAGGCAGGTCCTGTGCAAAGAAGGTGATGGCATCCCATTCCAGTTCTCTTGCCTGGAAAACCCCATGGATGGAAAAGCCTGGTAGGCTATAGTCCATGGGATCGGGAAGAGTTGGACGTGACTGAGCGACCTCACTTTCACTTTTCACTTTCATGTATTGGAGAAGGAAATGGCAACCCACTCCAGTGTTCTTGCCTGGAGAATCCCAGGGATGGCGGAGCCTGGTGGGCTGCTGTCTATGGGGTCTCACAGAGTCAGATACGACTGAAGCAACTTAGCAGCAGCAGCAGCAGCAGTGCAAAGTAACTGCTTAAAAACTTTGATCTAAATAATAAAGATAATTTATTTGTAAATTTACAAATACGATTTGCTTAGAAACTTAAAAAAATACATTCAACTCAGGCTAAATGCGAATCACAAAATATTAATTCTGGAAAATAATGGAAATGGTATTTATTATCATGGGTGGGACAGAGCTAAGTCTAACATAAGTGTATTTATTTAAAACACAAACAGGATAAAATAATTGGGTGTCAACCATAAATTGGCACCTGCCATGGCTGCTTGCCATCTATCTCTACAAGGATTAAATCCTGTTGGGCTGCAGCTGCTGACCTCCAACACCCCCTGAAGGAGTTCGGGGTGGAGAGCAGTAATGAGGCACTTTGCTCAAGGAAATTGGCAGGACTGGTCTTCAGATAAATATTCTCAGGAGCTGATTTTATGAGTGCAATTCTTGTAGATCCTCATATCTTGTAAAGCACTAAAATTCTTCACGGTGACGATTGTTTCTAATGTCTAGCAGAAGTTGCAGGAGCCCAGCAGAAACTTTCTACAAAAGCCACGTACTTGATTGCATGTAGGAGAAGGCAATGGCACCCCACTCCAGTACTCTTGCCTGGAAAACGCCATGGATGGAGGAGCCTGGTAGGCTGCAGTCCATGGGGTCGCGAAGAGTCGGACAGGACTGGGCGACTTCACTTTCACTTTTCACTTTCATGCATTGGAGAAGGAAATGGCAACCCACTCCAGTGTTCTTGCCTGGAGAATCCCAGGGACGGGGGAGCCTGGTGGGCTGCCGTCTCTGGGGTCGCACAGAGTCGGACACGACTGAAGTGACTTAGCAGCAGCAGCAGTCCGCCTTTACCAAAATCACATACATACTCTCTTTCCCCCTACCTCTTTGGAACAGTTTCTCAGAGCCATCTGAGGTGCTGTCTCCCAGGGTACAATCCTCATATTGTCCCACATAAAACTTAACTGGCAACTCTCACGTTGTGCATTTTCTTTAGTTGACAAGTGTTCCTCTCATGTCCCTAGAAAAGGAAAATCAGAGGAAAAACTAAAACAAAAATAGGAAAAAGACACAAGCAGAACGGTGTCCCAGCCTTGACGGCTGTCCCAGCACACGTATCTATAGGCGAGGGCGCCACGTGTGGGGAGACTTTGTGCTGGAGCGGAGGCCCCAGCTCAGGGAAGGGGAGGAGTGCGGAGCGACAGCCCTGGGCCGCGGGTGGTGCTTGCAGCTTGTCTGGCCCACGTCTGGCCGCTTTTCTTGCAGCTTGTCTGGCCGCTTTTCCGGCCTCTGCGCGCGCGCAACCTCCTGGGCGGCTTTCTGTCTCAGCCCGCGTTTGGTGCCCGGGCACAGGGAGAGCACTGGGAGCGGAGCCCCGGCCAAGGGTAACAAGGACTGCGCCTGGAGGAGGGTGGCTTCCTGCGACCGGCGAGGCTACTCACAGGCCCACGGACGCCCGGCAGCGCGAGCCTGCTCCTCCGCCGCCAACCCCGGGAACCTCAAGCACCTGCGCCGTCCGCCGGGACTTCGCCGCCTCTGCCCCGCTGCTCCAGGTGACGCGTTTCGGCGTCCCGGGCAGCGCTTCCTGGAGCTGGAGGGGAAAGCAGATGTGTTGGGCATATCTTTCCCACCTCCGTTAGTTTTTTTGGTTGCTTGATCTACTCGTTTCTGATGCACGTAGTTTAAAAAAAAAAAATCTTAAACTGTTGTTGAAATTGTGTCAGGTTTGGGGTTTTTTGTTTGTTTCGACAGTCTCTTTTTACAAAACATCGCTTGGGTTCAAATGCAAACGAATACTCTCCTCGTCGGGTCGCATCTCACTTAACCATCATTTACCATTACCCAAGCCAGAAACGTGTGTGTCATTCCCTCTTCCTGCAATCCACAGCCAGTCACAAACACCTGTAAATTTTACTCCCTGGACATGTCTCAGATTTGTCTCCCTGCTTTTCGTCCCTGTTATCACTGCCCAAGTTCCAGACCTCATCAGTGTGAACTACTGAGGATCCCAGTTGCCTCCTTGCTCCCAGTCTTGCCCTTTCCCGCCATGGATCTGAGGTCTTATGGTACCATGTGCTTTTCTGGCTTTATATATTTTATATATGTATACAATTTGGGGTTTATATGACTATGCCTTTTGACTATGAACTCCCTCAGCATATCTTTATGCCCGCACCACATAGCACAGTGCCTGGCATTAGTGTTTTTCCCTTTTTAAAAAATGAGTTTTTGGTCAAGGTCTTATGTCCCAAGTGTCCTAAAACTGCACAGTGCTTTTTCAAAAACATACCGTCCTCCCACACTCAAGTAATTAGGGGTTAATTCAATATGATAAATCACTTGTATTCTATATACTATTTTAAAGATGATATTATTAGTATCTCATTAAAAGCATTATCTTTTATTATAGTGTTATTGCCAATGTTCCTGTTGGTTTGGGGTTGTCATCGTTGTTTCTAGTATTAAGTGTCAGAGAGTTGAATGGTTAATTTGCTACAAATGTCTGTCTCTGATTTGACTTTATGTCTGTGATCCAATTTTGGTCACTAAGAGAAGGCTTTAAATATTTCCTTACTCAAGACTTTTTAAGACCAACAGTAAAACACTGCAGATTCGTGATATAACAATTAGATTCCGAGCTTTAAGGATTCTGTTACTGTAGAGAGGTGACCCAGCTTCCTCTCTTACTTAGATGTATGGCTACTCAAAGTGTGGTTCTCAGAGCTGTGGTATGGTACCCCTTGGGGGCTTATTAGAAATGCAGTTTGGAAAACACCAATACAAATAACACTTTAGAGAACACAGAATGGAAATAGAGCAAAGGTACATGCCATTGTTAGAGAAATATTCTCAGGATAAAGCTGAAAATGATAAGAAAGATTCACTTGGTTTCTGTCAGTATCTCAAGTCTACAAGTACAATTTAAAAATGGCAATAGGTATAACATTTTTTAAAGTGAAAAAAAAAAAACCAGAATGACAGCAGTTAAATGTTCCAATTATAGTTGGTTATCATGCTTTAATGGAGCCATATCATACTTCGAATACCTACAAACAAAGGTGTCCACTGCACACCACATAGGCAAGAAGGACTCACTAAGCCATGTTGCATGAAACTGCTGTGTCCAAATAAAGTCCTCCCAGATACTTCTTGGAGCCCTGAGATAATGTTTGTGTAACAGGACACGACTTGGTGACTGAACAACAACAAATATACTATATATATATAGTATATACTATATATATATGGGGTCTATGCCTGGTTTATGTTTATACATCAAGTGATGTAGTAAAATAATTTAAATGTCATCATTAAGAATAAAGAGGATTTTTCCTTTAAAGGAGTCCATATATGACTGAAATTTGAGACAGTTGCTACTGTATTATAAGAAGTCACTCTGCTTCTCTAGACATAGAAAAGAACATTAAAAAAAAACAAATATGAGGAAAGTTTAAGAGGGAGGAGACACATGTATGCCTATGGCTGATTTATGCTGATATATGGCATAAACCATCACAACATTGTAAAGTAATTATCCTTCAACTAAAAATTAAATTAAATTAAAAACAGAACAAAACACACTAAAGGGCAAACTTGAAGAGAAACCAAAGGTTACTGGGCATGTTATGTCTGGCCTCTTGGGGACCACTCCTGGTGAAATGGAGAGCCCCAGTTTACAAGCACAGATGTATATTCTTGGCAACCATCTGTAGTGAGTCTGCTATAACTGAAACAGACAAAAGATAAAGCTTTCTTTCAGGATTCAAGCAGCAAGTCCCTAGCATGTATCTCTAATCAGGAGCCATCCTACTCTGAGAAGGCTGATTATCAGAAGAAACTTGAAGAAAGCCAATTTGGGACTCAATGAAGCAAAATCCCCCAACTTGTATCTGCTGGACAAAGTGGACGTTTAGTCTTTAATGTAAAATAAAAACAGAAAGACCTACAAACCCTGGATTGTGGCTTTAAAGAATCTGGCTTTTGGCCACTGAATAATAGACATTTTTATGGAGTCAGAATTGATTTCTGGGAATTGGCAGCCATGTCGTTGGGGGTGGAGTATTGCCCTATCTTTGGGTAAAATCCAAGGCTTTTAATTATGGGTAAGTCAACTGCTTCCTGATTTATACAGAACATTTGGGGAATGCCAGTTACTAAGCCATCACATCAAGATGGCCACTGTAGGCACCATTAAGATAATGGAACATTTAATGTCTTACAAAACAAAACACATTTTTCAAGTCTCAGACTGGCACAGGCCACTTCCTTATTTCCCTGAGCCCGAGACAATGGCCGTAGTCAGTGTTCACCTCCCTCCCTCCCATCCTGACCTTCCTCCCAGCCTGCATTCCTTACAACCTCCACAGGGCACTTGAGACACACAGACCCTTGAATGGAAGCTTCCTACAGAAAGTGCTGGACAGTGACTGCAGTCATGAAATTAAAAGATACTTGCTCCTTGGAAGAAAGGCTATGAAAAAACTAGACAGTGTATTAAAAAGCAGAGACATCTTTTTGCTGACAAAGGTACGTCTAATCAAAGCTATGATTTTTCTAGTAGTCATGTATGGACGAGAGAGTTGGACCATAAAGAAGGCTGAGTGCCAAAGAATTGATGCTTTTGAATTTTGGTGTTGGAGAAGACTTTTGAGAGTCCTTTGGACTGCAAGGAAATCTAACCAGTCAATCCTACGGAAAATCAATCCTGAATATTCACCAGAAGGACTGATGCTGAAGCTGAAGCTCTAATACTTTGGCTATGTGATACGAAGAACTGACTCATTGGAAAAGACCCTGATGATGGGAAAGACTGAAGGTGGGAGGAGAAGGGGATGACAGAGGATGAGATGGTGGAATGGCATCATCCACTCTAGGGACATGAGTTTGAGCAAGTTCCAGGAGATGGTGAAGGACAGGGAAACCAGGCATGCTGCAGTTCATGGGGTTGCAGAGTCAGACACAACTTAGCAACTGAACAACAATATATATTGGGATGCACTTTTAAGATTAACTTAATATTAATACATGTCCCACCAAAAAAAGGAAGGTGCATTACTTATTTCTAAATGGCAGAAACTTGGAGCTTCTCAGACAATGTAATTTTCCTGTGACCCAAACTGCTGTGGGCTTCCCTGGTAGCTCAGATGGTAAAGAGCCTGCCTGCAATGTGAGATACTCAGGTTCAATCCCTGGGTCAGGAAGATCCCCTGGAGAAGGAAATGGCGACCAACTCCAGTATTCTTGCCTGGAAAATCCCATGGATGGAGAAACCTGGTGGGGTACAGTCCATGGGGTAGCAAACAGTCGGACACAACTGAGTGACTAACACACAAATCACCTTAGGAGAAGCCCTGAGACTAACTCAGAGCATTACAGTCACATCTCCTCAGCTCTTTCTTATCATCATCAACTGTTCCTTTTCAAACACCTCGGTGGTTTGTTGTCCCACCCTCTTTGCCAGAACTCATTCCCAAGCAGACCTTGGCCTTGGGTCTGGCAGGGCTTTCCTCATCACCCTGCCTCCTCCACCTGCCTGTCCCTCCCTCCTCTCCTGAAGGAATGCCGCTGCTGCCTCCGCCACAGGGAAGGCTAGAAACAGGCCAAGAAGCTGATGGGGGAGACATATACACTTTTATTTCAAAGCTTCATGTGAAAAAAAAACAAAAAACACCAAATTGCCAATACTAGGAATGAAGCCTTAGCTGGTAGACTTTTGGGAAACAATGGATCTGAGTCCTAAAATCTCAATGGTGAAATTTTCTGAAAAATTCACAGAAACATAAAATGAAAAACTTTTTGCCTTGATAAAATGGAAGGACAGAGATGAAGAACTGTGCTCATTAGTAAAGCTCTGCACATTGAGGTGCTATATTGGGAGTCCCTAAGCAAATGCCTACAGGAGCCAAGCAGTTAATAGGATGTTAATAGCCAAGCAGTTAATAGGATGTCCTTCTCTCTGTCCGGAGAAGGACAGAGGCTAGTCTGCTTTAGCAGTTGTTTTTTTTTTTAGCTTTTTATGTTGTATTGGGGTATAGCTGATTAACAAGCAATGTTGTGATAGTTTCAGGTGAATGGCAAAGGGCTAGTATGCTCTATTCATTCTTGCCAGAGAAAGTGGAACCCGTGTTGCCAGACCTGATTTTTCAGAAGCCCTAAAATCCAGTTTGTATGTGTGTACACACAGCTATGTGTATGTGAAACCTGTCAATTTAAAATGTTGCCTGGAGTTTTCAAAAAGCAGACCAAACAAAATTTACATTTTACCTCTGTTCTGAATTTAGAGAATCTGTTCAGGGTAAAGTTTCAGAAAAGAAGATAGTGGAAAAGAGTCAAATCAGTCAAGTGTTAAATACCTATATTTAGGGTTTCCTAAATATAGTAGAAAAGATTACCTCCGGTCCAAACGCACCTATAATCTTCATATGAGTGAGTAAGTGAAGTCGCTCAGTCGTGTCTGACTCTTTGCGACCCTGAGGACTGTAGCCCACCAGGCTCCTCCATCCATGGGATTCTCCAGGCAAGAGTACTGGAGTGGGTTGCCATTTCCTTCTCCAGGGGATCTTCCCAACCCAGGGATCGAACCCAGGTCTCCCGCATTGCTGGCAGACACTTTAGCCTCTGAGCCACCAGGGAAGCCCAGAATCTTCATATAGATGCCAGCAACTCAAAATAGAAGTTCTCTCTGATATAATTTGCATTGTTCAGTCTCCTTTATCCTGAGTCCCTTTTGTAAGATCAGACTGAAGTTTTGGTTTTCAGTATCCACAGGGCTGACTTTGGTCTGAAAGCTTGCGACTTGCCAAACCCTAAACCAGAGGTCAAGCCTATCTTTCTTCCAGGAATGTGCACACTTGTATTCTGTCTAGTAGGCAGAGTGAGGGGGCAAAAGCTGAAGACAGCCTTTAATAGGCTCTCCTTCAGCCTCTATTGGGGGATTTTCTAAGATAGTATCATCAAAAAAGGAAGCACTGCTCCAAATTGCACAGGTGGCTAATTACTGATATTCCTGTTCAAACGAGGTTCCTTTCTGGAATTGCCTCTTGGAGGTGAGGGATTGAAATGTATGCCATTCTCATGTAGATAACTGGAAATTCCTGCCCTTAACTGCTGGCGGTACCTCACTCCTTCTAGCTCCATCTTGGAAGGCAGCCCCCTCCTTCCATTGGAGGCTGAGATAGCCGGACCCCCCACTCACCTTCTGAGGGGTGAAAAGCCACACAGGCAGCCAAAGCCAGGAGGGCGAGTCCTGTCTGCTGCATTCCCATCTGTCCCAGAGCACAACAGCAGCGGAGGCGAGGCTGTAAGATCAGGAAATGAGGCTAAAAGTGTCCTTGGGTGCAGAGAAAGAGCGTGGAGGAAAGCAAACCAGAAAGCCCCGCCCTGGGAGGTGCCAGGGTACCTCTTTCTCATGTTTCTTTCCTTGAAACTGGGCTCTTTCTCAGGACCAGAGCTGTTTGCAACCACCTAGGGGTCAGGCGATGTCAGTGGTGATCTGCCATCTGGTGAGGTTCTTGTGAGTTTGGAAGCGTGTGCTAGAATTCAGGGACAATAAAAAAATACCTGCCTACATGAATTCCTGCACAGAGTTATAAATCAGAATTTTGGAGCAGAGGCCCAGTAATTTGAGTCTTAAGAAATGCTCACAGGTGATTCTGAAGGACACCTTTATTGAGAACCGCTGCATAAAGGAATCAGTGTTTTTAAGTAGCTTGTTGAAACTAAGCTTCTAGGGACAAAGGTGGAAAGTCATAAAAAGCATTATCTGGTGGAAAGATGGGAAAATTCAACTCCACTTTGGTCTTGGTTGGCAGCCAAAGTGTTTCCAGTGAGGCTGTTAGCTTATTTAGGAGAAAGGTAATATGACAGGTAGAGGGGCTATGCTTGGTTAAAAAAAAAAAAAAAAAAAAAAAGAGCCCCAGCACAGGTGTGAGCAGCCAGGAGGAGGTATGGGGCGGGTTCTAGTCCAGCTTTGTCATTAATCAGTTTTGTGAATAAAACGATAGGGTAAACTGAGAGTGTTGGGTTCTATTCTCGCCTTTTCTACTAACTGGTTGGATAACTTCAGCAAATGTTCTTAACCTTTGTGTAAGTAAGAAATCCCCTGGATGATCTCTGAAGTCCTGTCATGCTTCCTCTGACTGTACTATGTCATGCAGTAGGCCCCCTTTTTTAATTAAAAATATTTATTTATTTGGCTGTGTTGGGTCTTAGTTGTAGCAAATGAGATCTAGGTCCCTGATTAGGGATCGAACCTGGGCCCCCTGAATTTGAAATACACTAGTCCAAATTCACACAGCTACAAGTGTAAAATATACACACAAAGTGTTAGTGGCTCAGTTATGTCTGACTCTTCGTGACCCTATGGACTATAGCCCACCAGGTTCCTCTGTCCATGGGATTCTCCAGGTAAGATTACTGGAGCGGGTTTCCATTCCCTTCTCCAGAGGATCTTCCAGACCCAGGGATTGAACCAGGTCTTTGGTATTCCAGGCAGATTCTTTACAATCTGAGCCACCAGGGAACTCCTATAAAATACACACTAGATTTCAAAGATTTGGTACAAAGAAATATAAAATATGTTGTCAATAACTTAGTGTTGATTATATGCCAAAATGGTATTTGGATATATTGAGCCTGGTGTTATAAAGCAAACCTGACATCTACCAGCAGATCAGTTTGACTGGAGTGAGGGCAAAACTGATGGCATTTCTGTCTGGAGAGAACATGGTGTGATTATTAGGTGCCTGTGTCTCTGTGTCAAAGGGTATTTACCAGGCAGACATGGGCCAGAACTCACTGGGAAGGAGCTTCAAGAGCGGGTTCAGACACCCATGTAAGAAACAAACTTATGGTTGTGGTCATTTTCTGGTGTTTATTCCTGTTATGGAAATGCTGTGATAATCAGTTCTATGTTCTTTGTTTACTCATCTCAAAATTTTCTTACATTCTTAGAAACAGAACTTCTCAAAGAGTATGCACATTTTAAATATATATTGCCAGCTTGAAATAGTTGGGGAAACAGGGGAAACAGTGTCAGACTTTATTTTTGGGGGCTCCAAAATCCCTGCAGATGGTGATTGCAGCCGTGAAATTAAAAGACGCTTACTCCTTGGAAGAAAAGTTATGACCAACCTACATAGCATATTGAAAAGCAGAGATATTACTTTGCCAGCAAATGTCTGTCCAGTCAAGGCTATGGTTTTTCCAGTGATCATGTATGGATGTAAGAGCTGGACTCTAAAGACAGCTGAATGCAGAAGAATTGATGCGTTTGAACTGTGGTGTTGGAGAAGACTCTTGAGAGTCCCTTGGACTGCAGGGAGATCCAACCAGTCCATTCTAAAGATCAGCCCTGGGTGTTCTTTGGAAGGAATGATGCTAAAGCTGAAACTCCAGTACTTTGGCCACCTCATGCGAAGAGTTGACTGATTGGAAAAGACCCTGATGCTGGGAGGGATTGGGGGCATGAGGAGAAGGGGACGGCAGAGGATGAGATGGCTGGATGGCATCACCGACTCAATGGACATGAGTTTGAGAGAACTCCAGGAGTTGGTGATAGAGAGGGAGGCCTGGTGTGCTGCCATTCATGGGGTTGCAAAGAGTCAGACACGACTGAGCGACTGAACTGAATTGAATCTCACACTATTGTAAATATGTGTGTGCCTCTGTCCTCCAGTAGACTGGGACTCAGTGAGGACCGGGCCTGTATCCTATTCATCATTATACCCCTAGTGCCTCACTCAGTGTGCAGCAAATACTAGAGGCTTTGTGTTGAACAAATAAGAAATTGGATTATTCGAATAAGGCTTCATTACATGGGCAAAATCTTGCCAATGCGGTCACAGAAGTCCACTGTTAGTACTGATGGCCTCTTCTGAATATCTATAGTCCAACTAGTAATAATATTTCAAATGGTCATTTCTCAGAAGGAATAGTTTTTCTATACCATACAGAAAAGGAAAATTATGCATTGAGTTTTCCTTAAAGCATGGAGGATGGTTAGTTATTAAAATACATTTGAGGACTTCTCTGGTGGTCCAGCGGTTTAGGAATCCAGCTGCCAATGAAAGGGACATGGGATCAATCCCTGGTCCAAGAAGTTTCCACGTGCCTCAGGGCAACTCAGCCTAATGCAACACAACTACCGAGCCCATGTGCCGCAACTACAGAAGGCCGCATGCCTAGAGCCATGTCCCCAACATGAGAAGCCGCCGCAACATGAGGCCGTGCACTGCAACTGGAGAAAGCCCCCAGCAGGAGGGCAAACAGTCAAAAATAAACAAAGAAATCTATATATGCGTGTGTGTGTGTTAGTCACTCAGTGGTATCTGGCTCTTTGCAACCCCATGGACTGTAGCCTACCAGGTTCCTCTGTCCATGGAATTCTCCAGGCAAGAATACTGGAGTGGGTAACCTTTCCCTTCTCCAGGGGATCTTTGTAGGGAACAAAGTATAAGGAAGGTTGAGAGTCTTAAAATAACCTTCCTTATACTTTGTTCCCTACATCCTTCCTGACCCAGGGATTGAATGTGTCTCCCACACTGCAGACAGATTCTTTACTGACTGAGCCACAAGGGAAGCCTGTTCATATATATTTATTTATTTATTTATTTCACCCACCAGGGAATTTGTAGACTTGAGATAAGGGTCAAGGATGGGTGATTGAGTGAGAGAGTGAGCATGTGATATTTCAGAAATCTGTATTCTTTAGAAATCAGATAGAACATCTTTCAGCTGAGATGGCTTTTAGGCGTGCCAGGCTGGGTCTCTTTCAGTGCTGCAGTTTCTGACTTGTGCTCTAAGTGTGCCGGGGTTGGGCGTCAGGTATGCCAAAGTAAACAGACCAGAGAATGTGAATGAGGGACTAATTGGAAACAGTATGACCAGAGAGCGTCAGTAGGGAATTTCCCTCCCACTGAATTCGTATTCCTGGTTAACACTGTAGCTTCTGTTCCAGACTGAAACTTATAACTTTTCTTTTTTAGCATTCATGCTTTCCATATATATAAATAATCCAGATTCAGTCCAATATCATCAGTTTTTAATGATGTTGACATATAGAAATATAGTCACTTGCCTAAGATCAGTCAAAAAATTGGGAATCAGAGCAGAATAGTAACTCTAATAAAAACAGAATGTCCTCCAGAAAACCTGAAAAAGAAGAACTGTGAATGTTGACTAGTCTCTCTGGGTGTTGAAATATAACGTAAATCGACTATTTAAAAGAGTTATAGCAGGGGCTTCCCTTATGGCTCAGCGGTAAAGAATCCGCCTGCCAACGCAGAAGACACAGGTTCCATCCCCGGTCCAGGACAATTCCACATGCTGTGGGTCAACCAATCCCATGAACCACAACTACTGAGCCTGTGCTCTAGAGCCTGGGAGCCAAAACTCCTGAGCCCATGTGCCGCGGCTACTGAAACACACCTGCCTAGAGCCTGCGCTCCACAGGAGAAGGCACCACGATGAGAAGCCCCTGCACCACAATAGAGAGCAGCCCCCACTCTCTGTTCTGCATAGAGAAAAGTCCATGCAGCAACGAAGACCCAGCACAGCCAGAAGTAAATAAAGAAAACAAGAGATTGTAAAGAGTCATAGTAGACACCAAACACCAGTGTATACATCCAGAAAGTATAATGTATGAATTTAATACATAGCAAAGTTAGCATTTTACGTTAGGAAAAACTGAATTATTCAATGAAATGTTTACAGCAACTGGTTAACTATGTGGCAAAGATAAAGCCGAAGCTTTAGATTCCAGATGTACTATGTATGTAATGTAAATAGTTAAAACATAAAGGTATCCAACGGAAATGTGAACTTTAAAAGAATGGAGCAGCAAATGACTTTCTAAGCATAAAATAAGACATAAAATAAGAAGAATGAAAAATTTTACTGTATAAAAAGTGAAATTCTTTCACAGAAAAATAAAACTCTGTAAAAGACAAATGGCATAAAGGTGCATGTGGCAGGGGTGGTGAGTGTGACATTTGTAAGACAACAGAAAAAGGGCTATTATGTAAAGAGATCTTGAGTATCAATAAGGAAGAGGCTAGAGACTTAATGGAAAATTTGGCTATGGATATGAACAGGTAGTTCAAAGAAATAAGGCTTATAAACATTACTCAGCATTATTCAACATTCAAAACTACTTGAGCAAAAAGAAAGTAAAGTGAGATACATTTTTTCACCTATGAAAGTAGCAAAGATCAAAGTGTGTTAGCTAGTATTTATCACCAGTGGTTAGGAGTGTAATTTGGGGCAAAGTCTTAGGACATTAATTTGGTAATACTTATCAATTTAATATGAAGATATTCTTTGACATAAGATTTTCACTATCAGAGTTTATTTGACGATACAGACCACAAGTACTCAAAGATGGACACATAAGAATCTCATTAGCATTTTTAATAGCAAAATATTAAAGACAACCTGCACACCTATCACTCATATCAATAGGGTATTAGAAAAATAAATTATGGCACACCACACAATGGACTACTGCAACAGCAAAGATAATGTATTGTAAGAAAAGACTTCAGGTCTGTAAGTGAAAGGGAAAGTAACTGCAAAGCAGTGGAAAATAGTCTTTCTCTTTCCTCTCTGTTTGCTTTGGCAAACTAATGCTCAACCCTATCGCACATTTAATTACAGAGTGTAAATCATGAAGCCACCTGAGCACTTAAGACTTAGCCTGGCTCTCCTAAAAGCCATTTTAGCGGCAAGATGCTTTATACTGATTCTAAAGAATGCAGATTTCTGAGATAACACACATTCACTCACTGCCCTTGGCCTAGGCTTCAAGAATATTATATATCTACATCTATAATATCTTGTATGTGTACGAATGAAATACAGATGCATGCAGACATTTTCACATGCATAGAAAATTTCTGGAATGAGGAGGGCCAAGTTCTTCCTAGTGGTTGCCTCCGAGGAAGGTGAATGTCTACAATGGTAGAAAAATCTACTTTTCATTGTCTGTACTTTTTTATGGTTTGAGTTTTTACTAATTATATTTGTTTTTTAAATTTTTATTTTTTATTTATTTTTTTTAAAGTGCAAATATTTTATTTATTTATTTATTTTTTTATTTTTTAACTTTTATTTTTACTTTAGTTTACTTTACAATACTGTATTGGTTTTGCCATACATTAACATGAATCCACCACGGGTGTACATGCGTTCCCAAACATGAACCCCAGTCCCACCTCCCTCCCCATAACATCTCTCTGGGTCATAAATCTTACTTATTTTTGGCCGTGCTGCACAGCATGTGAAAGTTAAAGTGAAGTTGCTCAGTTGTGTCTGACTCTTTGCGACCCCATGGACTGTAGCCTACCTGGCTCCTCTGTCCATGGGAATTTCCAGGCAATAGTACTGGAGTGGATTGCCATTTCCTTCTCCAGGGGATCTTCCCGACCCAGGGATCGAACCCAGGTCTCCCGCATTGTAGACAGACGCTTTACCGTCTGAGCCACAGCATGTGGGATCTTAGCTTTCCAACCAGGGGTCGAACCCATACCGTTTGCAGTTGAAACATAGAGTCTTAACCCCTGGACCGGCAGGGAGGTCCTTAATTTTATATATATATATATATATATTTTTTTTTTTTTAAATTGCTGAGCAACATTAGCACAAACTTAGTTTGCTAAAGACAACATCTGTTTATTGGCTCACAGTTTTCATGGGTCGGGAGTCATGTATGATTTCCTACCTGGATCTTCTGCTAGGCTTCTGACTCCCATCAGTATGTCAGCAGGGACTGCACTTTCTCCTGAGGCTGCACTTTCTTTCCACACTCACGTGGTGGTTGACTCATTTCCTCATGGTTGTTGCACTCCTTGTGGCTGGCTTCTTCAAGGCTAGCAAGAGGATCTGATCTCTAGATTCTCTTTTAAAGAGCTCACCTCATTAGGTGAGGTCCATCTAGAAGAATCTCCCTTTTGATTCACTTAAAGTTAGTTTTAGGGACTGCACACCTGCAAAATTTCTTTGTCTTTGCCATAGTTGACTAGAAGCAAATGACAGGATTCCAGGAAGCCAGAGTCACTGGGGTCTAAGAATTCTGTCGAACACACCAAGATTACCAACTATAAAACCATTATCACTACCACAGCAATATCTAATCCTTGTTCAATTGCTAAGTCGTGTCTGTCTCTTTGCGACCCCATGGACTGCAGCACCCCAGGCTTCCCAGTCCTTCACTATCTCCCAGAGCTTGCTCAAACTCATGTCTATCAAGTCGGTGATGCCATCCAACCATCTCATTCTCCTTTTGCCTTCAATCTTTCCCAGAATCAGGGTCTTTTCCAATAAGTTGGCTCTTCACATCAGGCGGCCAAATGATTGGAGCTTCAGCTTCAGCATCAGTCCTTTCAATGAACATTCAAGGTTGACTTCCTTTAAGATTGACTGGTTGGATCTCTTTGCTGTCCAAGGGACTCTGAAGAGTCTTCTCCAGCACCACAAATCGAAGCATCAGTTTTTCGGTGCTTAGCCTTCTTTATGGTCCAACTCTCACATTCGTACATAACTAGTGGAAAAAAACCATAGCTTTGACTATACGAATCTTTGTTGGCAAAGTGGTAGCTCTGCTTTTTATTATGCTGTCTAAGTTTGTCATAGCTTTCCTTCCAAGGAGCAACTGTCTTTTAATTTTATGGCTGAAGTCACTGCTTGCAGTGATTTTGGAGCCCAAGAAAATAAAATCTGCCAGTGTTTCCACTTTTTGCCCATCTATTTGCCATGAAATGATGGGACTGGATGCCATGATCTTAGTTTTATGAATGTTGAGTTTTAAGTCAGCTTTTGCACTCTCCTCTTTCACTTTCATCAAGAGGCTCTTTATTTTCTCTTCACTTTCTACCATTAGAGCGGCATCATCTGTGTATCTGAGGTTGTTGATATTTCTCCTGACAATCACGATACCAGCTTGGGATTCATGCAGTCTGGCATTTTGCATGATGTACTCTGCATATACATTAAATAAGCAGGATGACAATATACAGACTTGACGTATTCCTTTCCCAATTTTGAACCAGTCTGTTCTTCCATGTCCAGTTCTAATTATTGTTTCTTGACCTGAATACAGGTTTCTCAGGAAGCAGGTAAGGTAGTCTAGTATTCCCATCTGTTTAAGAATTTTCTATAGTTTGTTGTGATCCACACAGTCAAAGGCTTTAGCATAGTCAATGAAGCAGAAATAGATGTTTTTCTGGAATTCCCTTGCCTTTTCTATGATGGAACAGGTGTTGCAAATTTGCCTTTTCTAAATCCAGCTTGTACATCTGGAAGTTCTCAGTTCATGTACTGCTGAAGCTTAGCTTGAAAAATTTGGAGCCTTATCTTGCTAGCATGTGAAATGAGTGAAATTGTGCAGTAGTTTGAACATTCTTTGGCATTGCCTTTCTTTGTGATTGGAATGAAAACTGACCTTTTCTAGTCCTGCGGCTGCTGCTAATCTAATCCTTATTTAGAGCTTATTTTATAGTGGGCACAGTTCCAAACACTTTGCACATCTTAAGTCCCCTAAATAATTAGCGTCATCCCTATGAAGCAGGGACTCTTATTACCTCCATTTTACAGATAAGGAAACAGGCATGAGGTTAAGTAATTTACCCAAGGTTGAGAGTAGTAAATATTGGAGCTAGCATTGGAACCTAGGCATTCTATGTTCAGAGTTCTGTGTTCCTTACTACACCAGTATACACTTTTCAAATGTCGTTATTTAGTCACTCAATCGTGTCCAACTCTTTGCTACCCCATCAACTGTAGCCCACCAGGCTCTTCTGTCCATGGGATTTTCCAGGCAAGAATACTGGAGTGAGCTGCCATTTTCAACTCAGGGATCGAACCTAAGTCTCCTGCATTAGTAGACAGATTCTTTACCACTGAGCCACCCGGGAAGTCCTACATTTTTCAAATACAGTGGTAAAAAATATTTTTGGGTTGAGGCTGCATAATAAATATGCCAACACTGGCGGCTTAAACAACCACAGTTTTGGGGAATTCCCTGGTGGAATTCATGCTTCCAGCTGCAAGGGGCACGGGTCGGATTCCTGGTTGGGGAACTAAGATTCCTGTAGGCAGTATGGAGCTGCAAAACAAACAAAAGCCCATCCCAGCATTTTGTTTGCTCCTGAATCTGCATTTGAGGAAGAGCATCCTCAAATCCTGACATCTGCTCCACTCAGCATAATCTGGAGAAATTTGGAGGCTGGGAGCCTGCATGCTCTGGAGGGCTCACTCCCGTTATGTGGCAGTTGAGGCTGGCTGTCAGCTGGGGACCCGGTTGCTGTCTGCATGGGCCTCTCCACATGGCTGTCTTGTCTTTCCCACAGCCTGGGGCTGGCTTCCAAGGTAAGTATCCCACGAGTGAGAGACTGAACCAGATGGAAGCTGTATAACCTTTTACAACTTGTCTTAGAAATGTATGCAGGTTCGTTTTCACTGCATTCCATTAGTTGGGGCAGCCATGAAGTTCTACACAGAATGAAAGAAGGAGAAACAGACTGTCCCTCTCAATGGAAAGTAGGAAGGTTCCAGAAGAGCATGAAAACCTGAGATATTGCCGTCAGCTGCCTCTCAAAGGGAGATTAACGTATTCCTCTGTCTCATGGCTAGCTTGTACCCAAATCACCCCAGTAATTTAGCAATTATTTAAAAGCATCAAAAAAGACCCCACAATTTTAAATAATGAAAACATCAAAGTAATGTCCATCTTTCTTTTTCCTGTGTTTGGACTCCTCGATCACCTTTCCCCTTATGTCTTGCTTAGGGTGGAGAACAGATGAAATTTTAAGCTCCCATCAGGTCTTTGGTGCTGGCTTTGAAACTTTTAATTATATTTTCCTCTTTTTTTTGGATGACATTTCAGGAAAGAGCCTTGAGTTACAGCTAAGACATGTCAATGCTTATCTTCTAAGAAAATAGTGGAAGGTGAAACAGGTATAACCATTCAATCAACAAAAATGTACAGGCATACCTTGGAGACACTGAGGGTTTGGTTCCAGACTCTACAATAGAGCAAATACAACAATAAAGTGAGTCAAGCGAATTCTTTGGTTTCCTGGTGCATATAAAAGTTATGTTTAAACTATACTACAGTTTGCTAAGTGTGCAATAGCATTATATCTAGAAAAACAATGTACATATATTAATTTTAAAATACTTTGTTGCTAAAAAATGCTAACCATCATCTGAGCATTCAGGGAGTTGTAGTAACAATAAAGATCACGGATCACAGGCCACCATAACATATGATGAAAAAGTTTGAAATATTGCAAGAATTACCAAAATGTGACATGAAGACACAGAGTGGGCAATGCTGGTGGGAAAATGTCACCAAGTGGCTTGCTCAATGAAGGGCTGCCATGAACCTTCCAGTTGTAAAAATACACAATACGTATCTGTAAAGTGCGAGAAAGGCAGGCGTGTCTGTACTGAGTCCCCATGTTACACTGGTCACGGCTCTAGGGAAAGAGTAGGAGATGCAGACCGTATCTTTGCCCTCGAGGAGTCCTTGCTGGTAGAGGGAGAGAGAAAGAAAACCAGCAATTTCAATGTTAATTCCCAGGATAGGCTTCATCCTATTCTGTTCCTCAGGGAAAGCCCTTGGTTACTCCGAAGTGGGGAAAATCAAAACCCCTTTGATGAATCTTTGTCCTGCCTGGAATGGATGCTTCAGAGAACCCTGGTCCTCAAAAGGAAGGCTGCTGTTGCCTTGGTAATGTAGTCCCCAAAGTGTGTGCCAAGGCCCACCCAGATGCTGAAGCTAACTCTATGGGATGGTGTGGGATATTCTGAATCATCAAGAGATACACAAGGATAACTCTCAGACATCACACAACTACTATCATTAAGTCATTTGGATCTAACCAAATAATAGGAACTGTTTGGTGTTTCTTTTGGCCTAGTGGTATGTTTAAAAAATTACTGCAACATTAAGAACATCAACTGTAAGAAAGTTTGGGGACCCTGAGTACCTCATCTGTCAATTTTTCTGACACTTCCTGATATTTTTCTGCACAGTGAACACATATCCTTTGAGCCATTCTTTTTCAGGGGCAAGCAAGGACTTTTCCCTGGACCTTGGGAGGGCGTCCTCAGGTGGGCATCGTTTCCCATCTCGGAACCACCCACCCCAGCAGCCTTCTCCCCTCAGTGCGCTGCCATTTCAGTGTCCTCCACCCAGGTGATGGCGCCTCCGGATGGAAATAATCAACTCTCTCACCAGCGCCTTGCGACTTGCAAAGTTTGCATGCGTGTCGTTTCCTCCTCTGCCCAGTTACTGCTGCCCAGCAAAAGGTAAGTGTGAGGGAGAAGCTGTGCAGGGTTACGGTAGGTCCAGAACCATTAATTCCCATGTGCACCTCTGGTGAGGTGAGGAAGTCCTGTCCCTTTCACTGACATATCTTTGAACTGGTTTCTTGTTAATTGATATCCGGGGACTGCTATATAAGGGCTTCCCTGGCGGCTCAGATGGTGAAGTGGCCACCTGCATTGTGGGAGAGCCAGGCTGGATCCCTGGGTCAGGAAGATCCCCTGGAAGAGGAAATGGCAAGCCACTCCTGTATGCTTGCCTGGAGAATCCCACGGGCAGAGAAGCCTTGTAGGCTACACTCCATGGGGACGCAGAGTCGGACACGACTGAGCGACCTCACTTTCTTTTCACTTTCACTATACTAAGGTAGTGTTCGCCTTGCCCAGTATCCTGCATTGGTTATAAATGGTGCATATCCAGATCTAGTTTGTTTTTTGTTCTTTTTAGCCGCACCCTGCGGCACGTGGGATCTTAGTTCCCCGACCAGGGATTGAACCTGCACTCCCTGTATTGGCTAAGTGTGTAAGCCAGAGTGTGCAAGGCAGAGTCTTAACCACTGTACCACCAGGAAGTCCCCAGATCTGTGTAATTACAAGGCTTCTCCTCTAGCTTTTGTAGTGGTGGTGGGTAGGGGAGGGCTGAAGCACCTGAATACGGATAGGAGAGCATAGTGTGATAACCACAAAACAGAAGAATGCAGAACACTTCACTGAAGTGGAGCCCTTGCTCGATCTTGGAGGCTGGATTGAGAGGATTTGAAATGGTTTACCGACAGGACACAGGGCTTCCCAGGTGACACAGTGGTAAAGAATTTGCCTGCCCATGCAGGATGATGCAAGATGACGTGGGTTCTGATCCCTGGGTCAGGAAGGTCCCCTGGAGGAGGGCATGGCAACCCACTCCAGTATTCTTGCTTGGAGAATCCCATGGACAGAGGAGCCTGGCAGGCTACAGTCCAAGGGGTGGCACAGAGTTGGACACGACTGAGCACACACATGCAGGCAGCTACTCACACCTACAGGACACAATGGAGGTGAGTCTTGAAGGAAGAGTAAGAGCTACTCTGACACTTAAGTGGGGAAGGAAGAGGCTGCTAGTCCAGTGCCCAAAGGTGACTGGAGCACGGTTCATTCTAGGCACTGCAGAGAATCCAGTGGTCCATGCAGAGAGCTCAGACCTGATCCAAAGGGCTGCAGTCAACTGGAGAGGGACCACATCCCTGCTCTGCTTAAGGGAGGGCTCATTTTGCTTACATAGTATTTCTAGTGCTTTATTCTTAGATTATGAGCAGCCAGATTCAGAGGCAAGTGGCACTGAGTACACAGGCTTCTTCCTGCTGCTGTGCCTCTACCTCCGAAGTTCTTCATGGAAAGCCCACGTGATTACGTGACTGACGCTAAAACACAGGTGCTCTTGGATCAAGCTCCCAGTTAAGAGTCTCCAAGAAAAAAAGGCAAAGCTGATTATGCCAACTTCAGGCTTAAACATTTCAATGCTTCCACGTTGCCCTCAGGATAAATTCCAGCTCCTTAACAAGTAAACAAGGTTTTCAGCCGACTGCCATCAACCCTCACCACCCTCACCACCCTCCCACCTCAAACACCCTGCTCCAGCAATGCTGAAATTATCTACAATCTGCAGTCTTTCTAGGCATTTTTTTTTTTTTTCAGTCTCTCTAGGCTTTTGTGAACACTGTTTCCTCAGGCTTTGGGGATCTCCCACCCTTCTCTCATCACCTCACTCTCACCTTCACTGGGGCCCTCCTGCTCTTTTTTTTAGTTTCAGGGAACTCCCCTTTCTTCCTTAGTGGGACATCAGAGGCCCTGAGCTTGCTTACAGCAGCACTTACCATGCTGCTCTGAAATGTCCTGTCTCCTGCATGCCCCACTACTAGCCTTGCTGTTCTTTTAATATATAGTGTCATTTTCACCATTAGAAGATTAGTTTTTTATGCAAGGCCTGCAATACAGCAGGAACACATTAAACATTTGTTCCACGGCTGACTAAACCAGTATTATGTGAGGGCTGGTACAGTGTTCATTTTCACCCAGAGGAACGATGAATGTTTAACTGTTTAATTTCTGAATTAAACAGTTTTTTCACGGAGAATAGAGAAAGCATTTGTATGAAGATTCAGTAGTTCTACATGGAAAAAATAAAGAGAAATAGCAATCAGAGGTGTTACTAGCTGGGGGAAAAAAGGACATTATTATCCCAACGTTAAACTTAACTCAGACAAGGCAAGTTGGAGGTCATTTCCCCCAGAAAGTGAGGATACCCATGACTAGGACAGGAGATGAGGAATCTGGAAAGTAAGAGCAGGGTTTCCCTGGTGGCTCAGAGTAAAGAATCCATCTGCCAGTGCAGGAAACACAGGTGTGAATGTGGTCCAGGAAGATCCCAAATGCCACGGAGCAGCTAAGCTTATGTGCCACAACTCTCAAGCCTGTGTTCTAGAGCCCAGGAGCCACAGCTAGTAAAGCCTTAGTGCCTCGAACCTGTGCTCCACAAGAGAAGCCACTGCAACGCGAAGCCTGCGTACTGCAACTAGAGAGTAGCCCCCGATCGCTGCAACCAGAGAAAGACCCAGCACAGCCAAAACATAATAAATAATGAGATCAGGAATTCACAAAAAAGAAGAGCAGAAAGGGGGCCTTGGAAAACACCTGGCCTGTTGCTGGTTTTTAAAAAGGACGAATGACTTGTTCATAGACACCAGGGCTCGGTTCAAAGGGCAAGCAGGATAATGGCCCCGAAGATCTCTACGTCCTAATCCCTGGAACCTGTGAGTGTTACCTTACACAGCAAAAGAGACTTCATAATGTGATGAAGAACCCTGATGAGGAGCTTAGCCTGGCTTATTTAGATGGATGCAATCTAATCCTTTGGGCCCTTAGATCAGAGAATCTTCCCCAGCTGTGGTCAGAGGGAGACATGACTATGGACAGAGGAGCAGAGGGGAGCAAAGTGAAAAGGAACCTGACCTGCCATTGCTGGCTTTGAAGACGGGTGGCGCCATGAGGCAAGGAGTGCAGGTGGCATCTAGAAGCTGAAAGAGGCAAGTGAGCTGCTCCTCCCCTGGAGCCTCCAGGTGAAGGCATCCAAGCCAATGTCTGGGTTGCAGCCCAGTGAGACCATATGGGGTTTCTGACATACACAATTGTAAAGTAATACATTTGTCTGTTTTAAGCCACTGAGTTAATGGTAATTTGTTATAGCAGCAAGAGAAAAGTAATAGAGGCTACACATATCATAAGCAGGCCAGATAGGCAGGCTTCTCATCTCTACTTTCTTCTCACTCTTCTGTAATATTATTACCCTTTCAGAGATCTTTGGGGGTTATTTAATCCCGTCTCACTTGGGTTGATCTGTCCAGATAGGAACATACGGTTTGCAGAGTGGTTTGCTGTTTCGCATGCTAGAAATGGCAGAGCCATGACTCACCTGGGGATCCAGTAAGTGGTTAAGACTCTGAGCTCCCAATGGAAGGGGCCTGGGTTCAATCCCTGGTCAGAGAACTAGATTCTGCATGCTACAGCTAAGAGTTTGCATGCCACAATTTATAAAAAAAAAGACATGGCATAGCTGAATTAATTAATTAAAATACATTAAAAAAAAAGAAATGTGGCAGAGCCCTTCCCAGAAGAATTGGCCTGGAGCTTATGCAACACTTTGTGAGGCCAGATCGACCAAGAGCAGCCCTGCGCCAATCAGTTTAGAATCTAGAGAAACAACATAGTCTTTGCTGGCCATGGGACAGGCCTAACACTGAGAGGCTATTGTTATCGACTGGGCAAACAGCCATGGAGGTCCAGGAAGAGGGAACTGTGGTATTTGCACAGGGCTTTCCAAGAGCAGGGCCTCTGCAGCGTGCATTGTGGTCCTGATAGGGTTTCTTATGAATGCTTTATATCAACCCTATGTGTGGTCTGTTATATAACCTTTATACCACACTTTATACTTTATCATCACTGAGATATTTATGGAAATATCCTGACTTCCACTTCATGAGTATGGTATCAAAACTGCTGATCTGAGAACCTGGACAGTGCTTAAATTAAGTCAAATGAATACTGAATGAGTAAGGATGTGTAAATTCAGATGGGTGTTTTCTTGGTGAGCTCACACAGATGTCTAAAGAAGACTGGAGTGTTAGAGGCCTTATCTGACATTCCCTTCCTGTTCAGCCTTGGGGCTGATGGGATTTGAATGCTACCCAGACCTTGAAGCAGCAATTGGTGCTGCTGGGTATCTAAGCTAAATAACTCCTTGCAAGGTCACTCAAAAGGGCAAAATGTCTCAGAAACCCTTTGGTTATTACCATGATTTCTGGGAAGTAAAAAAAATGCCAAGGGAGACATGTGGCAATACCTTAGATATATGCAAAGTGAAAAATAACTGTGGAGATTGATTATTAACAAGAGTTTCTCAGATCAGTGGAATGCTTTGAGCCTGACTTGTGGTTGCATCTAACATGGACAGATATTCTGAGCCTTGGCTTGTCCAGTACATTTTGGGAAAAAAATTGTTTGGCAGTGAGCAAAGTTCTAAGTACCCAGGTGAAGTTAGCTGACATGAACTGTAGTAGGCCAAGTAGCATGGTTCCATAACTACTTTAAAGACATGTGATCTTAAGGAGAAAAAACTGGGGAAAGCAGACTAAGGATTATTCTGGGTTGACTAACTGGATGCTACACAAGGAAGTCTGGAGTATCAGGGTCTTGAAATAGTGACTTACAGCATTGCACAGGTAGGGGCCAGGACAGAATTAAATGTACCCAGCAGCTACCCACCCCAGAGTGTTCTGGTCTGGAGAACTCATGGACTGTAGAGTTCATGGGGTCACAAAGAGTTGGACACGACTGAGTGACTTTCACTTCACTTTCAGGAGCAGGCTAGTGGACCTCCTGATAAAGGAAAGTTAAGAAAAAATTAAAGGTATCACTGAAGAGAAGGGAGGGGAGGAAAATGAAGTTAAAGAAACAGGCTGGGTCTGGAGTAGTGGCTCTTAAAGGATGGTTCCTGAACAGCAGCAAGAGCTGCTGGGAACTTTTTGGAAATGCAAATTCTGGGGTGGGTCTCAAGCAGTCCCTATTTTAATAAGTTTCATAGGTGATCCTGTTGTATGTTAGAGAACAACTAGTCTAGAAAAAGGAAACAAAGTTGGAGATCTCAGAGACGCCCAGTGTCACCTGAAAAAGAGGCACAGAGCCTGTTGTCCTGGCAGATGGCTGATGTGATGTGGTGATGAGAGTCAGTGACACAGAAGGAGATAAAAAGTGATCCAGTTGTTCATATCATCAAAGAAGGTGAAGCTGAGTCTTAAAAAGGTAGTTTGAGTAGGTGAGGAGGATTTGGAGCAAATAGTATAATGAGATATCAAATGAAGCAGACTGAGAATTGTGATGGATAAAAAGTTTAGCTGTGACAGTAGTGAGCATGTACCAGAACAGCCCCTATTCCTCTCCCCTTCAGTTGGGAAAAAAACTAAGTAATTGTTCCACCAGCCAAAAGAGAAAGGAGCCAAGAAGTATGTGCCTGACTGGGAAGAAGAGGCTGCCTGGGAGAAGAGGGGTGTAAGTTAAAGAAGGGAAGTGAGGATAATGGGAGTTTTAACCCATACACTACAGGGGTTCTTCAGTTCAGTTCAGTTGCTCAGTCATGTCTGACTCTTTGCGACCCCATGAATTGCAGCACGCCAGGCCTCCCTGTCCATCACCAACTCCCAGAGTTCACTCAGACTCACATCCATCAAGTCGGTGATGCCATCCAGTCATCTCATCCTCTGTCATCCCCTTCTCCTCACGCCCCCAATCCCTCCCAGCATCAGAGTCTTTTCCAATGAGTCAACCCTTCGCATGAGGTGGCCAAAGTACTGGAGTTTCAGCTTTAGCATCATTCCTTCCAAAGAACACCCAGGACTGATCTCCTCCAGAATGGACTGGTTGGATCTCCTTACAGTCCAAGGGACTCTCAAGAGTCTTCTCCAACACCACAGTTCAAAAGCATCAATTCTTTGGCGCTCAGCTTTCTTCACAGTCCAACTCTCACATCCATACATGACCACTGGAAAACCATAGCCTTGACTAGACGGACCTTTGTTGGCAAAGTAATGTCTCTGCTTTTCAATATGCTCTCTAGGTTGGTTATAACTTTTCTTCCAAGGAGTAAGCATCTTTTAATTTCATGGCTCCAATCATCATCTGCAGTGACTCTGGAATTCAGAAAAATAAAGTCTGACACTGTTTCCACTGTTTCCCCATCTATTTGCCATGAAGTGATGGGACCGGATGCCATGATCTTAGTTTTCTGAACGTTGAGCTTTAAGCCAACTGTTTTACTCTCCTCTTTCACTTTCATCAAAAGGCTTTTTAGTTCCTCTTCACTTTCTGCCATAAGGGTGTTGTCGTCTGCATATCTGAGGTTATTGACATTTCTTGGACTAGATCTGATAGATAGAGTGCCTGATGAACTATGGATGGAGGTTCATAACATTGTATAGGAGACAGGGATCAAGAGCATCCCCATGGAAAAGAAACGCAAGAAAGCAAAATGGCTGTCTGGGGAGGCCTTACAAATAGCTGTGAAAAGAAGAGAAGAGAAAAGCAAAGGAGAAAAGGAAAGATATAAGCATCTGAATGCAGAGTTCCAAAGAATAGCAAGAAGAGATAAGAAAGCCTTCCTCAGCGATCAATGAAAAGAAATAGAGGCAAACAACAGAATGGGAAAGACTAGAAATCGCTTCAAGAAAATTAGAGATACCAAGGGAACATTTCATGCAAAGATGGGCTCGATAAAGGACTGAAATGGTATGGACCTAACAGAAGCAGAAGATATTAAGAAGAGGTGACAGGGGTTCTTAATCTACTGCTAAAAGAAAGTAGGCTTGGGATGAGTGAAAAACAGTTTATTGGTAGAAGTTCTCCTGAGTAGCCAGTATAACAGAAGTGGCTCAAGAGAACAGTAGGCTGGGAGGTCAGATCAGTGATACAGCCACGAGAGCAACATTACAAGAAAGGATAATGTCTAGAGAACAGAGAAAACACACACGTACAAGGACGATACAGCATAAACTGTATTGCCACAAGCTCTTCCGCTAAGAGAAGGAACAAAACGGTGGCATGGGAACTTGGTCACTCTATCTCTACAGGTCACAACCACTGCTTTCAGAGACCACTTAGAGGACAATAAATGTTTCTGATGGTGGAGGTAGGAACAAAGATAAAGCCATACTTAAAATCTGAAGTTACTGTTTAAGCAAGGAGACATGGTCAAAGTGAGTTCCCACTCTAATGAAGTTAGGACAACCTCCAAAATGCGCAGGTGACATTCTTATTTAAGGCCCTATATTTTTATGATATTAATTTGTTTAATACAGAGAAGGGAAAAAAGAGAGAGTTGTGTAATTCAGTCAGAAAAATTACACAAGATAACTTTATTTCCACGGATTTCTAAAATTAAATGCTTTAAAAAAATCTCTACCTTAATCAATTTACCCCCACTATATAATGTATACTATTAAACCAATCAAATTGACATAGTAATTGCTCTGGAAAGACAAGAATGGATTGTAAGGGTGAATTATTTTATAAAATATAACAGATTGTAACCAATTAGTTAACAAGAAGAAGAAAAACTAAAGAGCCTGACCCGTTATAACAATTTATAGAACTCTGTTTAACTTACTAAGAAAAATCTGCTTTGGGTAAGGCATTGCTTCATCACTTCATCACTTCTTAGAGATTAAGGCACAAAATCACCAGCATTACAAACTCAAACATGTAAGAAAATCTGAAGACAGCAGCTGGTACAAATGCTACAAAAACAAAAACAGGTGCTTTGGGGGCACCTGTTATATCAAAGTAACATTAAACTGCAAATGTAAAGCTTACAGCAACTCAATTTTCCTTCTCCAATGAAGGTTAATTATTTTTAACAGAAGATCAACTTAAAGAACAGAGGAAAAAGCCAATCTCTTAATACTACCTTTTTTGGAAAAAAAAAAATTGTCAGTATTAGGCACATTTTTCAGAAATGACTTAGCTGGTATAGTATTTTAGAATAGCATATAAACAAATTGATAGCAACTAAAGCAATTATAATGGCACATTCAGGAGCTTACATTTGAAATGACATTATTGGTTAGGTCCTTTTTTGTGAATTCTATGGTGATGGGTCAAGTATCAATATTTTGTTAATGTTAACTTTAAACAAATATTTTGTTAAATTTAGTTATGTTTTTCAAAACAGTTAAAACTCCAACACATGAGATTTGACGGCAAAGATACTAAAAAATAATACTTCGGTAGAATGTTACTACAGCCAACACATTATAATAATTCCCCAAAGTTATTTCTGAAACAATAATCTAGGTCTAACGCTATTGTCTTTTAAGAATATTATAAGTGCACTAAAGCAGTTTCTGGCAGTAGTCACAACTCACTAAAGCACTTGGCAAATGAGTCAGGATCAAAATATATAAAATGAGGAAACGTTAGCATTCATTATACATCTTATTCATAATCTCATTTACTTTGCCCATTTTCTTGTTTCAATATCTCAGGAAAACTTGGAGCCAAATAAAATGCTAACATTTCACAAATTAATCATCCTAAAATTTGAGCTGTTTTTCATCAGGAAATGAATTACCGTAAAGGTATATTTCCAGAAAACTTAGTTGGATGTTAATCTAATAATATTAGTAAAGCCAGATAAAAAGAAATAATAAAATATACCACTGAGTGAGTGAAACTCTGATATTACACTACAGTGTTATAGAAGAAAGGAATACAACAAATACAGATAATTTTTTAAGAAATGTACATGCCTCCTGAGCAAGAGGATTTAGGAATTATTATAATTACTATAAGTACCTAACATGTGTTTTAAATTCACTTTAATGTTGGTTGTCATTGTCTCAACCAGTGGTTCTCAAAGACTGCCACGTGGTTATCTCACACATCAATATGAATTCCATGTTTTGAAGACATCATTTGTCTGGTCCCTGTGAAATACATAACGAATGAACAGATGTGAGGTAGAGATGATGTGATTATTACATAAAGCCAAAATGGCAAAGGAGAAGTTTTTCCAAATGGGCATATCCACAAGCCATGGCGAATTCCATCTCGGATGTGGTGTGAGGTCCAGGATATAAATAACATCCAGGGAAGAAAGCACCATGAGTCTTTGAGCTTGAAGAAGTGCATTGTAAACTTTAGGGTCAGAACCACAGTGGGTATCACAGTAGAACAGTGAAGGAAAGGGCGTCGTGGAAGACTCAGAGCAGCCTGCAGGGAGAAAGCGGTAGCTAGTATCATCTCCTTCTTGGCAAACAACACTTTATAGATGCTGCCTAACATCATAAGTATGTTTTCCTGCAGGCTACTGGAAATGCAAAGGGAACATTATCTATGTCACCTCCAAATACACTCTGCACTAAAAATGAAATCAAGATCTCAAGAACATGTGACTTTTTAAAGTTTCCTACTATGTGCTTAGAAAAGTCACAATACAATTTATATCCTAAATGTATGGTTAGAGTAAATTTGGAGTTTTAAAGAATTGTTTGGGGCCCTGCTGCTGCTGCTGCTAAGTCACGTCAGTTGTGTCTGACTCTGTGCGACCCCATAGACGGCAGCCCACCAGGCTCCTGTCCTTGGGATTCTCCAGGCAAAAATACTGGAGGGGGTTGCCATTTTCTTCTCCAGTGCATGAAAGTGAAGTCGCTCAGCTGTGTCCGACTCTTTTTAACTGCATGGACTGTAGCCTACCAGACTCCTCCGTCCATGGGATTTCCCAGGCAAGAGTATTGGAGCGGGTTGGGGCCTCTAAAAGCAATGAAAAAGTCTCACAATTGAATAAAATACGCTTCAATTAAACATAAAAAACTGTGAGGTATAGTTGATTTACAACGATATATTAATTTCAGGTATACAACATAGCTATACAATATTTTTATTGGTTATATTCCATTTAACATTGTTATAAAATATTGGTTATATTTCCTGCTCTGTATGTTGCATCTTTGTATTTTAATTATTTTATACTTAATAGTTTGTACCTCTTAATCTCTTTCTCCTATTCTGCCTCTCCCCCACTCCATTCTTCAATTAATAAATACATAAAGGGGAGTATTTTTGTTGTAACTATTTTATATTGGCCTTGAATATTTTCAAATTTATTTACAAAAGCATTAGAAAGAGTGTATTATTTTAAACATGATTTGAAAGTTGCATTAAATAAACCAACAGAATCTCTAAACTATTGTAAAAATGTAATCAATATCTAAACAAATCAAGTTTTTCAGGCTTAATTCATGAATGATCCATGGGAAACTCTTGGAGATGATATAAGGACAGGGAAGCCTAGCGTGCTGCAGTCCATGGTGTCGCAGAGTCAGACATGACTTAGCAACTGAACAACAACAACTTGCTAAACATCAAACAGTTTATTTATTCTACATTCTTATTCCCTCTCCCTTCTCCATATTTTTAGTTGCCTATTTATATTTTGTCAAAACATAAAACATTTCTGCATTATGCCGTTTTAGTCTCCACCTCTGTTTTTAAGTTCCATGCTGTGCTGTGCTTAGCAGCTTAGTCATGTCCAACTCTGTGACACCATGGACTGCAGCCTGCCAGGCTCCTCTGTCCATGGGAATTCTCCAGGCAAGAATATTGGAGTGGGTTGCCATGCCCTCCTCCAGGGGAATCTTCCCAACCCAGGGATGGAACCCAGGTCTCCTGCATTGCAGGTGGATTCTTTACCATCTGAGCTATCAGGGAGCTACTGGAGTGAGTAGCCTATCCCTTCTCCAGGGGATCTTCCTGACCCAGGAATCAAACCAAGGTTTTAAGTTCTATACTCACAGCATAACATGCTCCCCAGTAATAGGGTGGGATGGGGGCACCTATGGTAGTCACTGCTTGGAGGAGAGCAACAGCTCCTGTTGAGATGATTAGTAGTTATGCTCTGGATGTGTGGACAGATATCGACTATTTATATTAATAGTTTCTAAGGAAGAAACTTCCCTGGTGGTTCAGACAGTAAAGAGTCTGCCTGCAAGGCAGGAGACCCAGGTTCAATCCCTGGGTCGGGACAATCCCCTGGAGAAGGAAATGGCAGCCCACTCCAATATTCTTGCCTGGAAAATCTCATGGACAGAGGAGTCCACGGGATAGCAAATAGTTGGACACAACCGAGCGACTAACACACATACACAAAGAGGAAACAAGATATTTCTGTTGCTTGCCTGATTTCTAAAATGTTCATGTAGAACCTTTATTCATAGATAAATAATAAAAGAAGGATATATCATAAAATCATAGAAGTAAAAATAGATAGGTCTTCCGAGGTTGCACCAGTGGTAAAGAACCCACCTGTAATACAGGAGACTTAAGAGATCCAGGTTCCACCCCTGGGTGGGGAAGATTCCCTGGAGAAGGGCATGGCAACCCACTCCAGTATTTTTGTCTGGACAACCCCATGGAGAGAGGAGCCTGGTGGGCTACAGTCCATAGGGTCACACAGTCAGATATGACTGAAGTGACAGCTTGCCCGCAAAAATAGGTAAATTCCTACCAGTCCTGCTCTAGGACGTGATTTTTCCTGGTTCTGTTCTTCACTTACTTCATATCCTGTGCTTGTCAGAAGTATGTGAAATGCTGCTCAGATATTATTCAATTAGCATTTGTCTTATACTTGTGCCCTTGCTTACTGCATATGTCACTTACAGAAGCAGTTTGAGAGGCTCTGCAGGGCTGGAGAGAGCATGCATTCAGGAGGCCTGTGTGCAGTCAACAACACCAGACACATGCCTTATGAAGGTAGTCAGGAGACAAATCTATGGGTTTGCTTCTCCACATTCTGATACCATGAGCTAATGGGGACAAGATTTAGGGGGTCTTAGTGTGCTAATGGGCTTTCCAGGTGGCTCAGCGGGTAAAGAAATTGCTTGCAATACAGAAGATGCTGGAGATATGGCTTTGCTTCCTGGGTTGGGACTATCCCCTAGAGGAGGGCATGGCAACCCACTCCAGTATTCCTGACTGGAGAATCCCATGGACAGAGGAGCCTGGTGGGCTACAGTCCATAGGTTGCAAAGAGTCGGACAGACTGAAGCAACTGAGCACAGCACAGCATAGAATTTAATCTTTCCTTCAAGACTTGGCTAATGGATAACCAACAATGTCCTAGTGTACAGCACAAGGAACTCTATTCAGTATTCTGCAATAAACCGTAATGAAAAAGAATACTTAAAAAAGAATGTATATATATGTTTAATGATATATGTTTAACTGAACCACTTTGTTGTACAGCAGAAATTAACACAACATTCTAAATCAACTGTACTTCAATTAAAGAAAAAAAAAAAGACTTGGTTAAAACATCTTCTATGAAGCCGGAATGGAACCCCTCAGTTACAATCATTGAACTTTGCTGTGGGCACATCCACAGCACTTCGTGATGTGATATAATGTGGTCAGTAGCATACCTGAACCCTCAGGAAAGTGTTTGGTGCTCCGAAAAATTGGATGAATGGGCTTTCTTGTTTTAAAATAAGGCTAATCTTCTCTAGCTTTAACTAAACTAATGCTATAAATATCAATATCATGGCGTCAAAGAAATCAAAGACCAGAAAAATTAAACATATACGCTTCTTACCTTTAAAGACATGGATCCAGATAGCAAAAAGTGGTCTATATCAATAACAGAGGCTAAAAATCCAGCTAAAATGATTTCTCCAAAGTCAGTCTTCTTCCTGATTCCAATGACTATTGCCCATGACCACATGCCAATCACGCAGTGTACTGAATTATCTGAAAGTGCACGAAGCCAGGCATTTTGTTGAATGATGGGAAACTGAAGAAGTCTGTCAGCTACTGTGCAGAATAAGCCCAGACCAAGGCTGGAAAGAAGAGATTCAGTGCTGCACGACTGGAGTAGAGCATGAGTCTTCTCAGTCTCTGATGCCATTGCAAACAGTATGTCAGCACATGCTAAAAGCCATCACAAAACAAACAGCTTGTTCTTGTTTACATTCCCAGTCATCCTAAAATTGAAAGAGAAAAATACTAATGAAGACTATGGGATGCCATATGATTTGTAAATGAAAAAATTCCAGCAATAATTCTAGAAGTATAAAATCAAGTTGTAAACATTGGCATTTCTTCAACTGCTGGCTTAGTTTTGGCTGTGCTGGGCCCACATTGCTGCCCAGGCTTTTCTCTGGCTGTGGTGAGCGGGGGCTACTCTCTAGCTGTGGTGCAGGGGTTTCTCATCGCGGTGGCTACTCTCGTTGTGAAACTCAGGCTCCAGGCACCTGGGCTTAGTTGCTCTGCAGCATGTAGAATCTCCCTGGACCAGGGATCAAACGAGTCCCCTGCACTGGCAGGTGGATTCTTATCCACTGTACCACCAGGAAAGTCCTTTTTTCTCTAACTGTTACCTGTGATTTCATTTTTTCCCCCCAGCTTTATTGAGATATAACTGATACACAGCACTGTGTAAGTTTAAGCTGCAGAATGTGATGATTTAATATACATATATGTCGTGAAATGATCACAATACAGTTAGCATATCCATTACTTCACATGGTTACCTTTGAGTGTGTACAGTGAGTACATTTTATGATATACTGTCTTAGAAAATTTCAAGTGTTGAAAGAAATAGTATTTCTTAAGTTTATATATAATAAGCCACGTGGCCCAAAGAGAACAGATTAGCCTTGTAGGAACAACTGTTTAGATGGTAGCATGTATCAAGGGAAATTTAAGAAAACCTGCTGACAGATTAGTATTACTTTGAAGTCATCAAATCTTTCTTTTAGCAATGTGTACTACAGAGTAGTGGGCATCCACTCCAGCAACTGCTTTTCATACTTTTTCTGATAACAGCATCACCTTCCTTTGGGAAAAGTGCTCATCACAATACCCAGAGTCTGGAGCTGACCAATTAGAACTCCCTGCCTCCCTTACTAGTAGTAGTGATTAAATAGCAATGACTAATTAGTAATAATTTTATAGTAGTGAATAGCAGTGATTACTCTGCTGATGAAGGTGACCCCAGCTAGGCCAACTGGACTCCTTATCAGAATTTTTCCAAGTGGAGCTGATGGAGAAAATTCCTTTACTTCTTATAGAGCATGGACTCCACTACATGGAAGAGCCTAGGAAAAAAGAATCATAAGGACATCAAGTCCTCAGGACCAATCTCTAAGGTTCTCAGAGCAGCCCTGGTTTCTGCAACTCACCTTTCACTTCTATGAGCTACTTCAGGATTTCCTCAATAAGTCCCCATTTCCTTACTATTATTCCTAACCAAAGGACCTTAACTGGCATAAAAAGGCAACCATAATTCTGAGTGCTCACCTGGCATACAATATTGAGGTCACTTATCAAGTTATTAATATTGTGTGATACCTGAAGTTTTTGATTTGTATTGTTGTGTCTAGTTCTGAGCATTAAAGACTAAATGATTTATTGAGAATGATTCAACTTCCATTCTATAATAAAAACTATACATAGATCACTGTATATATTCTGTATCTATATATTCTAACAGTTTATAGAGAAATGCAAAACACCTAGAATAGGAAAAGACCTTTAAAAATGTCTAAGTTGAAGGACTTGCATCATCTGACTTCAAGTCTTACTATAAAGTTACATAACCAAGAATGTGGTGCCATTATGAAGATGGACAAATATATCAGTGCAACAGAATAGAGAGTGGGTTCAAACAGATCCACACACATGGTCAACTGATTTTTGACAAATATGCAAAGGAAAGTCAATGGAGAAAAGACACTCCTTTCAACAAATGGTGCTATAACAACTGGATATCCATATGCAAAAATAATGAACCTCAATCCATACCTTCCTCCCTATATAAAAATTAACTCAAAATGGATCACAGTAAAAGTAAAACAAATCTATAAAACTTTTGGAAGAAAACACAGGAGGATATCTTTGTCCTTGGGTTATACAAAGAGTTCTTGGTAGCAGTATCAAAACTCCATTGTTTAAAAAAGTTAATAAATTGAGCTTCATTAAACTTAAGAACTTCTGCTCTTTGAAAGACAATGTTAAGAGAATTGAAACACAAGACATAGATTGGGAGAAAATATCTGCATATCTCATATTTGATAAAGGATTTGTATACAGAATAAAGAATTCTCAAAACATGATAACAGAAAAACAGGCTGATACAAAGATGTATCAAAGATTTGAAAAGGTACTTTATAAAGATGATATACAAATGGTCAATAAGCACATGAAATATGCTCAACATCATTAATTATTAGGGAAATGGAAAGTAAAACCACAATGAGATTCCAAATGTAACTATCAGAATGGATAAGATTTAAGGCTGACCATTTCCAAATCTTGGCAAAATGTGGAGCAATCAGAACTCTCACACATTATTGATGGAAATGTAAAATGATACAACCACTTTCCAGTTTCTGAGAAAGTTAAACATACTCCTACCATATGACTCAGTCATTCCATTCCTAGGTATTTACCTAAGAGAAATGAGAGCAAACATCCACACAAAGACTTGCACATCAATGCTCACAGCAACTTTTTTTTTTTTTTAACCTTTAGCTTCAAACTGGAAAAACCCAACTGGAGAAACAAAATATGGGGGGGGAAAGCCTACAGTAAAAGCCCATAGGGTGCTTCCTAGGTGGCACTAGTGGTAAAGAACTCACCTGCCAATGCAGGAGCCCTAAAGAGATGCAGGTTCCATCCTTGGGTCAGGAAGATCCCTTGGAGGAGGGCATGGCAACCCACTCCAGTATTCTTGCCTAGACAATCCCTTGGACTGAGGAGACTGGCATACTATAGTCCATGGGGTCACAAAGAGTTGGACACGACTGAAGCGACTTAGCACAAAAACTTACAGAACTGTACAAAGAATGAACCCTAATGTAAACTGTGGACGTTAGTCAATAATAACATATCGATACTTATTAATTGTATCAAATGTGTGTGTGAAATGTAATGTATGTGCATGATCAGTTTTGTCCAATTCTTTGCAACCCCGTGGACGGTAACCTTCCTGGACTGACCCAGGAAGATCTGTGTCTCCTGCATTGCAGGCAGATGCTTTACCGCTGAGCCACAGGGGAAGCCAAATAAACATGCCACACTCTTGGAAAAAGTTAATAATAGGGAGAAATGTGTAGAGGAAGAATGGATATATGGGAATACTTTCTACGCTGCTCAATTTTTCTGTAAACCTAAAACTGTTATAAAACATTTTTAAGAACCAAATAAAGTATGGGAAAATATTATAATTGTTAAATTTAGGTAATGAATATACTTTAGTTCATTATACTCTACTTTTATGTTTGAATTTCTTATCTAGAACTGTTTTTTTAAAAAGTACCTAGTATGATCCCACTTATATAAAATTCTAGACAATGCAAGAAAGGAGGGGCAGGAAGGATTAAAAAGGAACGTAAGAAAACTGGTAAGACAGATTCATTACTTCATTACCTTGACTGTGGTAACAGTTTCATGGTTCAGAGTTTCATAGCCACACCAAAATGTATCAAACCGTACATTTTAAATATATGCAGTTTATCATATGTCAATTATACTCCAATAAAAATGTTAAAAAGTTAGGAAAATATACTTTATTGTCAGTAACAATAGCAACCTTTCATGTAAGGAGCAATCTGAAAACAAGGAAGAGATTATGGAAATAAAAAACCTGACTGCCCAAATAAAAAGTCAAAACAAGCAACTCATAGTAAAATGAATGCTTCAAAAAACACAATTAATAAAAATACATTCAAAGAATTTTCTAAAAGCTTGAGGGAGAAAAAAAAAAAAAGGACAAAGAGTTGGACATTGCCCTCGTGGTCCAGTGGCTAATACCCCACGCTCCCAATGTAGGGGGCCCAGGTTTGATCCCTGGTCAGGGAACTAGTGGAAAAGGAAATGGCACCCCACTCCAGTACTCTTGCCTGGAAAATCCCATGGACGGAGGAGCCTGGTAGGCCTTAGTCCCTGGGGTCGTGAAGAGTCAGACACGACTGAGCAACTTCACTTTCACTTTTCACTTTCATGCATTGAAGAAGGAAATGGCAACCCACTCCAGTGTTCTTGCCTGGAGAATCCCAGGGACGGAGGAGCCTCATGGGCTGCCGTCTATGGGGTCACACAGAGTTGGACACGACTGAAGCAACTTAGCAGCAGCAGCAGCAGGGAACTAGATCCCACATGCTGCAACTAAGATCCTGAGCAGCCAAAAATATAAAAATAATAAATATTAAAAAATAAAGATAAAATCCTTAAGACCCAAAACAGCAACAACAGTTACCTGCAAAAGAAACAGAGTGTAATTTACCCCAACACTGAACACTGTGGGACAATTACAGAGCTCTGAGAGAACAGGACTACGACAACAGGGACTCTAAACGTAACTAAATCATAGCATCTATGTGACAACTGTGAATTTTAAGATTTTTGCCTTAGAAATTATAATACTTATATATAATTTTTTGGGAAAAAATAATCAAGGAGCAGGTTTTAAAAATTTTTATGGGAAGAAGAGAAAAACACAGAAAACTTGCTCAATATAGCAAAGTAGAAAAGTAAACTATCAAGACAATTTTACTCCCAGCCTCACATACCAAAAAAAAAAAAAAGGAAACAAACACGTCAAACACAAATACTATAATAGATGTGAATGTATTAAATTTCTCTATAAAGAGACAGCTTGGAAAAGAAAGAAACATCTATTAAGTTACTGTTCATAAGAAAACATCTCAAACAAAAAGTCTCAGCAATATTGAAAATGAAGAGCTGAGAAAATATCTAGAAAACACAAATAAAATTAAGCAGCAGTGGTATCAGGCTGGGGCAAAAGTAACTGTAGTTTTACATTGTTGAACTTTGCCATTTGATGTTGGAATACACTCTTAAATGTGGTTATGTTATATACCATTTTAATGTACATTTCTCGCTTTGTTTTTCACCAGTGACTTATTACTTGCTGTTTATTTTACATTTATTTTAGACTATGGAAATGATGTTAGACAAAAAGCAAATCTGAGTGATTTTTAAAATCGAGTTCCAAATGGGTCGTAAAGCAGCAGAGACAACAAGTAACATCAACAACACATTTGGCCCAGGAACTGCTAACGAACGTACAGTGTAGTTCAAGAAGTTTTGCAAATAAGACTAGGGCCCTGAAGCCAAGGAGCATAGTGACCGGTCATCAGAAGTTGACAGTGACCAACTGAGAGCTACCATCAAAGCTGATTCTCTTACAATTACGTGAGAAGTTGCTGAAGAGCTCAACATCAACCATTCGACAGCTGTTTGGCATTTGAAGCAATAAAGTGGGTGGCCTCAAGAGCTGGCCAAAAAAAACCAAAAAACCAACACCATCATTTTGAAGCGTTGTCTTCTTTTATTCTACGCAACAACAACAAACCATTTCTCAATCAGATTGTGACCTGCAGGAAAAGTGGATTTTTTATGAAAACCGGTGGTGACAAGCTAAGCAGCTGGACAGAAAAGCAGCTCCAAAGCACTTCCAAAAGCCAAAGTTGCACCAAAAAAAAAAGGGTCATGGTCACTGTTTGGTGGTCTGCTGCCAGTCTTACCACTATAGCTTTCTGAATCCCAGCAGAACCATTACATCTGAGAAGTATGCTCTGGTTGTGGATGCTCAATAAGTATTTGTTGAATGAATTAATGAAAATTCATCATATACTGTATCTAGTATCCACCAGGTATTGCCTAGTAAATGCTTAAATGGCATTTAGTAAAATGCAGCATTTTTTCCTGGAAATCTCCATTTTTAGCAAGTGTGAATACCAGGTAATTCTTATGTTCACTAAACATTAAGAATTGCTAGGTTATAAGAAACCAAAATGAATGAAAACCAAGAAACATTACCTTTAAAGTCAGACACAGTACAGCTATTATAATACTGTTCTGGCATTTCTAATCAATGCGATGAAGCAAGCAAGTGTTGACTTAAAAAACAGTCACAGCGTAAAAGTTGAGAGTTACGCTTTATTTGGTGGGGATTTTTAGGACTTCAAGCCCAGGAGATGGGCATCCCAAGTAATCCTGTGAGAACAGCTAGGCTTGAGGAAGAGAGGGGCGGAGCCAGGTTATATAGAAGTTTTACAACAAACGGCAGGTAGTCTGAACATCAAAAGATTACTGTTAGTTAAACCAGATATTCCAACTTAAGGAATTTAGTGCTTTTCTATGTTTGAGAAGATGCAAGAGTCTGGGCTTACTGAAATCATTCATTTGCATCGCAGCAATCCTGGGCCAGTATCCTGTGTTTTTCACATCTTGAGGTCTCTTGAGCTGACTCTAGGGAGTGGCTGCAATCTGATGGGTATGAGGTTGCAGGTATTCTCTTTCCTGAGTTCCTTTAGGGCTCAGGAATTCACAGTGGAGAACGGAATGGATGATGACTGTGAAATCCTTGTTTACTGGCAGAAAATACTCCATTTCTTGGGGCTTCCATCTGCCTGCAATGCAGGAGACCAGGGTTCGATCCCTGGCTCAGGAAGACACCCTGGAGTAGGAAATGGCAACCCACTCCGGTATGCTTACCTGGAGAATTCTAGGGACAGAGGAGCCTGGTGGGCTACAGTCCATGGGGTCACAAAGAGTCGACACAATTGAGAGACAAACACTTTTACTCCTTTTCTCAGAAGAGATAGAGGGAGGGAGAGTGAAAATGTATCATTACCCTCCTCAGGAAGAAAAAGACAATTACATTAATTTGTGAGTGAAATGACTGACTATTCAAGATAATAAATTGAAAACTGTGAGAATTTAGAGCTTCTTAGATCTCGCTAGTGGTAAAGAACCTGCCAGTCAATGCAGGAGACAAAACAGATGGGTTCGATCCCTGGGTTGGGAAGATCCCTTGGAGGAGGGCATGGCAACCCACTCTAGTATTCTTGCCTGGAGAAACCCATGAACAGAGGAGCCTGGCAAGCTACAGTCTATAGGTTGCAGAGTCAGACACAACTGAAGCAACGTAGCCTATCCTAGAATTTAAGTTGCAAAAGGTGGCTTAGCCAAGCCTAGAATTTAAGTTGCAAAAGATGGCTAATTCAAGATAAATTATACCAGCAATAATCGTAAGGGGAAAGTGCAGGAAAATGAACATTCATAACAGCAATAAAAACTCAAATATCAAGGATAAACAGATAATGCACCACACGTGACGAAAATGACAGAACTGTATTATGTTAATTAGCTTTGTAGAGCTCTGTGGCTTTGTGCTATGTTCCAGCTAAGCTGGAAGTACACTTCCCAGAACCCCCTTCCTCGGATGTGTAGTGCCGTCTGTAGGAGACTCTGTACATGGAACTTGGAAAGCAGAAGTGAAGCAGCAGCCATATTTTTAAACTCTGAAGGTTGGTGCTAGACACACTGTGGAGGTTGCACATGTTGTTGCTGATCTGTCAGCTCACCTTGCTTGTGTGAGCAGGCTAGGTAGGCCTGCAGTTCCTTCAACTCCCACCATATCTTCCTTCACCCTCTCCAAGTCCTGGGCCTCTCCTGCAGGTCACCCACAGCATCGAAACTAAAGCCGGTGAGAGGCCAATGCAGATTGCAATGTCCTTGTTCTCACCACATCCACCTTCCCGTCCCAGCTGTCTAGCTGACATGCTTCAGGCCCAAAAACAGACTCAGAGGCAACTGCCTGCTCTCCCAGTCCCTACAGTCACAGGTCTTTCTTATTCATTGGCATGCAAAGTGGTTTTGCTTCTTTGATGGAACTTCACTGATAACAAGAGCCAGACCACTTTACTGAGTAAGAAGACAACATGGATGGTATTACTGTCCTCATATTAATCTATAAATTTAATCTACCTCTAATCAAAATCATAACAGGGATTTTCTTTTAGCAGCTTCACAGACTGTTTTCAGACTGGCATTCAACATCAGGTGGTGCTAGTGGTAAAGAACCTACCTGCCAATGCAGGAGACATGAGAGAAGCAGGTTTGATCCCTAGGTTGGGAAGTACCCATGGAGAAGGAAATGGCAACCCACTCCAGTATTCTTGCCTGGAGAATTCCATGGACAAAGGAGCCTGGCGGGCTACAGTCCATTGGGTTGCAAGGACACGACTGAATAGACTTAGCAAGCAAACTTTCAAAAGAAGAGTGATATGAACACTGAAAGGTGAACACAAAATCTGAGACAGATCAAGTGTGTGTTTGCAGAAGGGGGAAATGTATGTACCATTCCAAATTGGTAAGGAACAATTATTATTTTACTCAGATCCTATGTCAGTTAGGTTTCTTAAGTACATGGAACAGAAAGCAGTCTGGCAATAAAAGTAAAAAGCATTTATTAAAAGGATATTGGGAAATCACAGACTTGCCAGGTTTCAAGAAACAAGTTTCAAACTATGCCTCAAGCACCTCAGTGCACATGACACCAGACACTTGCAGTGAAGACCTCCCTGCCCCTGAACCCAGCTTACACTGCTTAACCCATCACCAGATATTATCACTGGCATTGCTGCTAGTTCTGCCTCATCTGCTGCTGTTATAAAAAAATTCTTGGAGTTCTGTTTCTTTGCTCTCAATACAAAATTCAGAGTTGGGCACTGCCTGGGCCTAGATCACATGCCCATTCCCGAGCTGCAAGGGAGGCTGGAAAAGACAGTATTTGGCCTTTTCCGCATAACTAGTAGAAAGTGGTTCTTTTCTCCTTCTACATGTGTTAGAAGAGGAATCTCAAATATATACTATACTGAGCAGGATAATGACCAGTCTGCCATGGTAATGGGTTCTGTTACAAAAGGTTTTAATTGCTAAGTGGTCCTGAAAAGGCAATCATCAGGTGAAACCTGAGACTGGATCATCTGTACAATGCTCATTTTTAAATGGCAGAGTTGTTTAAACAACTTTAGATTTCAAAATGTCACATTCACACGGATTAGAGTGTTATATTAATAACACAGACCATTTCTCTGGTTAAATTAAGAGAGGGAATCAGTTTGACTGACTAGCTGCCTGGAAATTTTCCATGGTCAAGTGAGCTTTTGTAATCAGTTTGGTACCAAATTTGGGATATTTACATGAATTTGTAAACAGACTTCTACATAGTCCAGCTGGCTAGACTTTTAGAGAGGAGCTCAAAAATATTTTAAAAATACTGATAGACACTATTGTATAAAAACGTAAACTGCATGGCAAAGTTAAAGACTAATACATGAAGGAAATTTTGAAAATTTATGATGGAGAAAGATATGAAGCCTTACTTTACAAAGAGTTTTTAAGATTAATGAGAAGATGGGATGGCCCAGTGGTTAAGAATCCGCCTTGCAGTCCATGGGATGCAGGTGCAGTCCCTGGTCAGGGGGAACTGAGGTCCCACATGCCACAGGGAAACCACGCTCACGTGCCACAACTGCTGAGTCCACGCGCTTTGGAGCCTGCACACCACACACAGCTAGAGTTTGTGAGCCACAACGCAAGACCCCACATGACACAATGAAGACCCTGAGCGCTGCAACTAAGACATGATGTAGCCAAATAAAGAAGAAAAAAAGATTAACAAAAAGAAAAAATAAGTATCTCAATGATAACATGCCTATGTCTAAGAAAAGGCAATTTGGAAAAGGAAGAAATACAAAGATCAAGAGAAGTATTAAAATATTTCAACTTTATTGGTAATCAATTGAATTTAATTTAAAACAATGAGATTTCAATCTAAGATTGACAAAAGATCACTAATGATCTGTTAGTGATGGGGAAATGATCACTTTATTATAATAGAGTATCAGCAATTGTATAAATTGGCATAACTTTTCTCAAACAATTTGACAATATGTACCAAAAATGATTAATAAATGAGCAAACACTTTTGACTCAGCATTTCCATTTCTACAAAATTATCCTAAGAAACTAATTCGTTATATATAAAGAGTTACATGTGGATGTTCAGCATGGCATTGTTTATAAGGAAAAGTTAGAAACTATATGTCCAAAATACAGGACTACTGAAATAAATTCCATATTATTATGCAGTCATTAAAAAATACTTATTCCCAATTTACTGACACACTAGATATTAAAATTTTAAAGGTATCCTATAAAATAATACATAAAATATTACATTTTTGTTAAAAATATGTACATCATGTAAAAAATCAGGGAGACTGTTCATTCGACTGGTGGGCTTACATGTGATTATTTTTTTCCTTTCTTTGATTTCCTCCAAATTTTCAATACCTATCATGAACACAAAACCAATAAAACTCCTTTGAAAAGTTAGTTAGAATTAATTAAACTCAGACCACAATTTTAAACGCAGCTTCATAAAAGTGTAATTTTTTTAATGCAGAAATATATATATAGCATTATAAATGTTAATAAAAATATTAGACTATACAACATTGAAAAACATTAATAAACATGAATAAAGTCGTATGTGTGCATGCATGCTGTCACTTCAGTTGTGTCCAACTCTGTGTGACCCTATGGTCTGTAGCCTGCCAGGCTTCTCTGTCCACAGGATTCTCCAGGTAAGAATACTGGAGTGGACTGCTATGACCTCCTTTAGGGGATCTTCCCAACCCACGGACTGAACCTGTGTCTCTTACATCTCCTGCAATGGCAGGCAGGTTCTTTATCACTAGTGCCACCTGTGAAGCTGTAAAGTTGTATGTAAATCTCATAAGTCCAATTTATAGTATAATATAAAAATAATGTATTTACATTTATGTATTGGTTGGCACATGAAGTCTGTATGAAAGATTTCTATATCTCTAAATGAAATAAATTTATGAAGGTTCCATTAATATTTTTAATTAATTTAAATTATTATTTAATTTAAATAATTTAATTAATAGTGTGAAGAATACTTGCTTTGTAGAGAACAGCTATTTTGTTAATGATATTGGACCCTAAAACAATCCTCAAATTCTTTTGTTGTTTAGTCCCTTAGTCAGGTCTGACTCTTTTGTGACCCCCTCATGGACTACAGCCCACCAGGCTCCTCTGTCCATGGGATTTACCAGGCAACAATACTGAAGTAGGCTGCCATTTCCTTCCTCAGAGGATCTTCCCAATTCAGGGATTGAACTCTTGTCTCCTGCATTGGCAAGCAGATTCTTTACCATTGAGTCACCAGGGAACCCCCCTCAAATTCTTAGTCATTTTCAAAAATGAAAATTGTTCTCTAAAGCACAAATATTGAGTTATAGTCTACAGATTCTTCCAGGATTAGGAAATAATGATTTCAAGGTATTTTCAACCAAGAGATACAACCAAAATGCAAAAGAGACCTCCAAGGTCATAATCCTTTCTATATACCTTAAGATTTATAGCTCCATAAGTCATGAATCATTTGTTTCTACTTTGCAAAGTAAGCATTTGACATCTGAATGGATAAAGAAGTCAATGTGTTTAAAGGCTCAGTATATAGAAAGTTTATAAAATATTCCTTGAACCAAAGATAATGTCATTATCCACTTAGCTGGATGGAAACTGGGACACACAAAGCTTGAATTAATGACCAAGCCAGAGATGTGCCACAGCATCAAACAATATCCCCTCCTTCAGTAAGCTGTGGCCTGTAAATTAGCCCTAAGGAGAAAGGCAGCCAGTCAGGTGGATGAGTGCGAGGAGAACGTAGGCTGTGCACAGTAGGCACAGAGTCCTAACGGAACAGCTCTTCTGCCACTCAGACTTTGCTTCCATATGCATTTAATTACAGATTCACTGTCAAATCTCATCCCAGAAAGCACACAGAAATAAAAGGTCATCATCCACCTAACTGCAAATTGCATGATGTCTCTGTAAAGCCATTTCATGACATTCATTTTTTTTTCACTCACTAAACAATTTTCACACCATCAATAAATATATTTAAATGTTACTCACCGTATACTTTACTTGATGAGTTCAGATACAAAAATGATCAGGTAGCTAATGAAGTGTCATGACCAAAATAAAACAAGAAAAGATCACTTAAAGTATTTAGATGATGATCCAAATTTAAAGTGATCTGAAAAAGAAAAAATTGTTTACAAAATAACTATATAGTAGTTTATGAATGGGAACAGATACACATAACAGGGTAGCACAAATCGCATTTTAAATGGAAGGTGTAAGCAGCTTGCTTGATGAGAGAGGAATAAAAAGCACACTTGAGTAAACTCCGAAACAGATCCTTCAGCCGCAGTCAAGCCTTCAGATGCCTGCAGCCCTGCCAACATCTAGAACTACAACTCTGAGACTCTGAGCAGAACCACCAGCTAAGTCTCTTCCAAAAGTCCTGGCCCAAAGATACAGTGAGGTAGCAACTGTTTACTCTTTTAAGTCTCTAAGCTTTGGGGTAATTTGTTTTGCAGCATGGATAGCTAAAACAGTAGTTTCTCTTTTCAAGAAAGGTATAATTATGGCCCCAGAAACACACAACTTGAACATCTATTCCACTGCAACTACTGGTGCAGATGTATAGAAGATTCTGGGTATGAGAAATTTAATAGGTGTACTCCCTCTTACTATCTCTGATTAGAACACTCAATCCATGGGGTCGCAAAGAGTGATGCAGTCCATGGGGTCGCAGAGTCTGACATGATTAAGCGACTGAACTGAGAACACCCAAGTGTCCCATTTTTCATTTCCCTTCCAGTTTCCCCACTTCCTGCTCCTCCCCCATAAATAGAATGGGCTCTAGAACCTCTTAAACTGTAAAATAGCTTAACGTTTATTTTACATATTCACTTTTGTTGGGCAAGTTCATTACAAGAATTGTAATTTTCTCTTAAACTTGTCATGCATGAAGCTAATGTGCTCAAGGTGTTTAATAGGTCATTATACTAATACAAGGGGGAAGCAAGTTAGCAATCCTCAGCCTGTGAACTAAAGATATTATTTGTAATGATACCTGCCATAACAGCCAGTTATCCAGATCATCAATTTCCATGACTTGCAGGAGACACTTTCTGCAACAGCCAAACTCTACCACACACCATCTCCATTACAGTATAATGCCATCAACAATGGGGCCTTCAGGGCTTCCCAGGTGGCGCTAGTGGTAAAGAACTCGCTTGCTAAACCAGGAGACACACGAGATACAGGTTCAGTCTCTGGGTCAGAAAGATCCTCTTAAGACACGGCAACCCACTCCAGCATTCCTGCCTGGAGAATCCCGTGGACAGAGGAGCCTGGCAGGCTACAGTCCAAGGGGTCGCACAGAGCCGGACACGACTAAGCGACTAAGCACTTGAGCCGGGGGCGCATTAAGGGCCCTCGAGCCCGGTAAGGATGGCAAGCGGCAACGCAGGCAAGAGCGCCGGCACCCCGCCCAGACCCAAGGAAACGCAAGGGGCGCGGAGCTTAGGTGAGGGCTGGACGCCTATGGGACCTAGAAGGTGCGACAAAGCCGAAGGGCTCCGGGCCACTGCCGGTCGAGCACATTCCACCTACTCCCGGGTCCCATGCGCCTGCCGCCCCGGCACGCCTTCCCCACCGGGAACCTGGATCTTCTAGATTTTCAGATTCAAGTGGTCCCCGCTTCCGGCCTCCCACCTCAGGACGCAGTTTCGCGGGGTCCATACAGTCTGTTCGTCGCTGAGGACCAAAAGCAACCACCATCTGCTCCGCCTGCTGAAGAAAGCCTGCGACGCGAACGGCGGCCCCGCCCCCGTATACCCCCTCCACCCTCCCGTCGGTACCATAGAGATGCCGGCCGCAGGCCAGAGCGGTTACATCACCCCCCGGCTACGCTGTTACGGAAGCCGAGAGGACGCCGGGATACTGGTTCCATCCCCTCCGACTGGAACGCTACTTGAGTGTTCGTTAGCCGCGAGGGTGGGTATCTCGTGTTAACCTCGAAAGTCGTGCTCCCCAAAAGGAGACATTTGGGCCAATGGGGTGGGAAGTGAAAAGTGCCTTATTGGTTTCCATCTTCAACATGAGGATTCGTTTTCGGCTTAGCCGGAGATGTCCACAGCCCACCCAAGCTGCGGCGGGAAGCGGGGACACATAGTTAACCTCACCAAATGTGGGAAGCGTGGCCTTCGACGCTTGAGCTTGGAGACACCGGCTGTCCCGGATGTATTGAGATGTTTCCGATTTCTTGCAAGGGATCCTTTACGGCTGGCGTAGTAGTTTATCACTCCGCGAGACCGCGCGACTTTGCAGGCCTGAAGCTCTTTTGTGGCGCTCCACCGCCCCCTTGGGGAGTTCTTGATAGTTACTCTGCGTTTGTACAGTGGACTTTGGGGGCCGCTCCTTGTGGTCGACAGTGACAAGGCTAGAAGGCTTAATCGTAACTGTTAATTCCCCCGGGTTGAAAAAGAGACAACATAAAGGGTAGCTTGACCTTGATTAACTGGGCTGACAAGGTGCAGGTGTTTAGTAGGTCTGACCAGTTCCCATCCCGACTCCCTGCCTTGAGAGTGGTGGGTGCTCTCCAAGCACCAAGGAGACATCTAGCTTGACATTTGACCCTAGGAAGTACTGGCCCAAAAGAGGGGACTCAGAGGAAAATTTCTTTCTCCTTACCTACTTTCTCAAAACAAGTGTTGGATGTAGTGCAAGGGTAGCAGTGGGATTGTATCAATACTAATATATGGTTGAAGGAGACGGTAGAAAATTGGAATCTTCCATCTTAAGCAAACTTCTAGGTCTCTCACAGATCCTTAAGGTGTGGCTCAGTTTTTGCTATAGAAGTTTACATTGCTTGACACACGCTTCAGTTCAGTTCAGTCGCTTAGTCGTGTCCCACTCTTTGCGACTCCATGAATTGCAGCACTCCAGGCCTTCCTGTCCATCACCAACTCCCGGAGTTCACTCAAACTCACGTCCATGGAATCGGTGATGCCATCCAGCCATCTCATCCTCTGTCGTCCCCTTTTCCTTCTGCCCCCAATCCCTCCCAGCATCAGAGTCTTTTCCAATGAGTCAACTCTTCGCATGAGGTGGCCAAAGTACTGGAGTTTCAGCTTTAGCATCATTGCTTCCAAAGAACACCTAGGACTGATCTCCTTTAAGATGGACTGGTTGGATCTCCTTGCAGTCCAAGGGACTCTCAAGAGTCTTCTCCAACACCACAGCTCAAAAAGCATCAGTTCTTCCGCGCTCAGCTTTCTTCACAGTCCAACTCTCACATCCATACATGACTACTGGAAAACCATAGCCTTGACTAGACGGACCTTTGTTGGCAAAGTGATACTCTTGGTTTTGAGCTAATGGGAATGACTCAACTGAGGGAGGAAATTATACATATTTTACCTGAACAGCTTAAAAGCTTATTAAACGTATTTATCGCTGAATACATTAACCACAGTGCTTTTAGTCATGTTACGGAGTTTTTTTTCTCTCTGAATGCAGTAACAATTTGGCATTACCCTTATGGCAGCATGGGTACATGTCTTACTATAGTCGAGGCTTTCTGGAGTTATTTAGGGACGACACAGATGGTTTCCTGCGACCAAAACGAAACTGTTATTTCTGTGGTCAGTGTACTGCCCAAAGGGGCTATTCATTTACACACACAGAGTGTTCCCAACATGCCAGACACTATGCTTGTTAATAAGACTATAAAATAACATTATGGGGCTCAAATTCTAGTGGAAGATATAGACCACAAAAAATAAATATGGTGATGTACTAGTAACTGGGGGAAGCCCCTCTGAGGGATATTTGTGCTGATACTTGAAGGTGGCAGGGAGCCCAGTGGGAGGAACTGAAGAAAGCATTGTGGTCAAATTGCTTACATTGTATCTCCTAACCTGTTACACTCTGCTTTTTTCGCACTGTTTTTCTTGTTCCCTCTGCTGCTTCTTCCCTTTTATGTGAAGAGGCTGGTCTCTCAAGAAATCTTAAGTTAATTTGAACATTTCTTGTTACATTTGGTATAATCACGAAGTCTTTTTGGAAGTATGGTTTTGTTCTTTCCCAATAGACAGGTGCAATAAACAGTACTTTTGGTGAGCTTATTTCTCTTTTGGTTTCATGTATTTTGTAGCATAAATCTTTTGAGGTGTTCAAAACAAATGAAAATATTTGGTAACATGAGACAAATTCAGATAAAATTTAGTCTTAGCTGAAGTGCTCCATTCTTAGCTTGCAGCAATACTGCCCACATTAAGGTGTGTGTGTTTTTTTTTTTTTTAAAGAGCTGATTCTCTTCTCATAGATCTGCTGAAAAATACTTGGAGTAGAGAGACTAAATAGCAAATGACCAATGCACACAATTCTGCATATTAAAATGAAAAAAAATCTTGATTAATAGTGAATGCTCCACAAGACAAAACAGCAACAACTCTAAAGTTTTATAAAACTTTCTTCTCAAATCTGAGATAAATTGTTCAGATTTCTTAAATGGTTCTTTATTAATAATATACAAATATATATTTTAAAATTTACAAGTTAGATAAAACACCTCCAAAGTTAGATATCATTTCTCATATAATCATTGTACACAAGTCATGTATATATATAATTTCTTGGCTTTCTAATAATATTCTACCAATCACTTGAAATAATATCTTCAGGGTTTAATAATATATTATACTAATTCCATTTTTCACCATTTAGAGTTTGATAGAAGATTGTCAATATCCTGAAGGATTTCAGAGGTTTTTTTCAATGCCACTGATACACTCTTTTCATTAACTTCTTTTAGCAAGGTTTCTGAAGATTTTGGTTTACAACAATCCAAAGACTGTTTGTTTTTCTTGTTAGAAATCTGGTTTAGGACACCACTATTCTCCAATAACACTAAGTTGCTTTGTTAAGGAGCTTTCCCCCTATACAGAAAACCTAGCCTTCATATTAAAATATTATTTTTCTATTGGGAGGAAGATCTCTTGGATTCATAATAGAGTTGGGACATCAGAATTTATCAAGTCTATCCCTTATATAAATGAAGAAACTAGAATATAAGAAAGGGAAAGGAAAAGACAGTATGTATGTCTGTGTTTGGATGGAAGTTTGGTGACAGGGAGGAAATAAAAGAATTAAAATCTTAGTAACATTTCTTGAAGGGCTTCCAGGTAGCTAAGAATCTGCCTGCAATGCAGGAGACCGAGGTTTAATCCCTGGGTAGGGCAGATCCCATGAAGGAAATGGCAACCCACTCCAGTATTCTTGCCTGGGAAATCCCATGGACAGAGGAGCCTAGGGGGCTACAGTCCATGGGGTCGCAAAAGAGTTGAACATGACTTAGTGACTAAACAACAAAAACATTTCTTTAAGTGATGAAGTGATTTAGGAATGAAAGGGAACAAAGTAGGGGTGAGAGGAATATGAACAATCTGTACAGGGTATTTTTAAATAAAACATCTAGAATGAAAATAAATGTATCCGCTATTTCAGAGCTACTTTATTTGAATACGATTATGGAAAAATAAGAGGATAAAAGAAATTTAGATGAGTGGGGTAGGAATGCACAGAACAAAAGGTCTAACAAGAAAAAGAAGTAGGAGTCCAGTCTAAGCTGGTAACAGAGGAAGTTCCTGAACTCACCTCCTCCCACAAACACACTGAATCTATGCTACATACAGAGCCAACTCTCACTGTCAGAAATGCAGGAACTACCCAAGTGACTGCTGTACACTTCAGTGACTGCTGAATGAATAAGAAAACATCCACAATGAAAGAAATGGGTAAGAATGAGACAGGCTTTCACTATAAACCCCACCCTCAGCACAATAGGGGGGAATTCACAGTTCCCAGCTTCACCCCGAGGAGTAAAGGGTTTGGACTCAAGATCTAATGCTTCAATTTTTTAAGACTTCCAAGTGTGGGACAGGCCCCTAAAACTCCTAGCTCTGAGCAGACAAACACTCATCTCCCAATCTTTCCCTAAAAGCAGCCTATCTGCTACTTTAAAAGCTTCTAGGACTTCCCTGGTGGTCCAGTGGCTAAGACTCCATCCCTTGTCAGGGAACTAGATCCCACATGCCGCAACTAAATATCCTACATACTGCAAAAAAGATCAAAGATCCTGCAGGCTGCAACTAAGACCCAGTGCAGACAAATAAATTTTTAAAAAGTTTCTAATTTAGCACACAGCTAGGGGCAGAGTATGATGCCCCCCAGAGGAAGGCTGGCAGGTGATAACTCCATATTCCTTCTCTGGCCTGCTCTAGGTTGTTTCTGTCTCCCTGAAAGGAGCTTATACACAATAGAAAAAATCAATGTAAAAAAGCTGGCTTTTTTTTTGCAAAGATAAAATGAACAAAACTTTAGCTAGACTTATCAAGAAAAAGAGCTCAGATTAGTGAAAGAGGGGAAATTACAACCAATACCATATAACACAAAGGATCATAATATACTATGAACAATTATAGACCAACATACTGGACAACTTAAATGGATGGATTCCTAGAAACATACAACCCATCAAGAATGAATCCAGACCAAATGCTAGTAAGGAAATTGAATCAGTAATCAAACACCTCCCAACACAGATGGTTTCATTGGTGAATTCTACTAAATATTTAAACCAATCATTTCCAAAAAATAGAAGAGGAGAAAATACTTCAAAACCGATTTTACAAGGCTGGGATTACCCTGATAACCAGAACCAGATAAAGACACTACAAGAAAAGAAAATTACAGGCCAATATCCCTGATGAACACAGATGCAAAAGTCCTCAACAAAACATTAGCAAATTGACTACAATAATATATTAAAATGGTCATATACATGATCAAGCAGGATTTATTCCAGGGATACAGGGACGGTTCAACATATGAAAATATGAACACCACATGAAAAATGAAGGATAGAAGTCATATAATCTCAACAGATGCAGAAAAACACTCAACAAACTGGATACAGAAGCAACATACTTCAATATAATAAAGATCATATATGATTAGCCCACAGCTAATATAGTCAACAGTGAAAAGTATACCACAACAAAAGATCCTCATGCTGCAACTAACACCAGAGGCAGCCAAATACACAGACATTTTTAAAAAAGAAAATAAGAAAAAAAAAATATATATATAAAAGACATAATGAGTGTTGATAAGGATGTGGAGAAAAGAGAACCATTGTGTACTTTGGGAGAAATATAAATTGGTACAGCCACTATGGAAAACAGTAAGGAAGTTTCCTCAAAAAATTATAGACAGAACTACCATATGATCCACCAATCCCACTTCTGGTTATATATATATCCAAAAGAAATGAAAACAGTCTGAAGAGAGATCTGTACTTCTATGTTCACTTTAGCATTAATCATAGTAGTTAAATATGGAAATAACCTATTGTTGTCCATTGTTGGATGAGTGGATAAAGATGATGCCCACATATATACACACAATAGAATACTATTCAGCCATGAGAAAGAAGGAAATCCTGCCATTTGCAACAACATGGATGGACTTAGAAGGCATTTTGCTAAGTGAAAGAAGTAGAGAAAGACAAATATCAATACTACATGGTGTCGATCATATGTAGAATTTTTTTAAAAAGTCAAACTCATAGACACAGAATGCAGAGTAGTAGTTGCCAGGGGCTGGGTGGTAGGGAAAGAGGGAGAAGTTATTAGAAGCATATAAACTTTCAGCTATAAGATGAATAAAGTCTGAGGATCTAATGTATAACACGATGACTGTAGTTGATAATATCATGCTGTATGACTGAAGTTTGCTGAGAGGGTGGAAATCAGATGTTCTCATCCCTGTTGTCCCCAAGAAAAAGAGGTGGAAGATATGTGAAGTGATGCTTGGGTTAATTAACAAGATAGGGTAATCCTTTCCCAATGCGTATGTGGGTCAGGTCATTGTGAGGTACTATTTAAATACCTTATAGTTTTTTCAATTATACCTCAATGAAGCTGAAATTTTAAAAAAAAATAACAGTAAATAAAAATCATACAGATTTTACAAAAGAAAGAAGTCAGAGGCAGTTCTCAGTTATAATGTTAGAACATAATTATATAAGTGTGAAAGTCTCCATGGGCTAGCTTAAGCCTACAAGGGAAAGAGAGAAATTGTGCAGGACATTACATTATATTTAAAGGATACAATTAAACTTCTGTATCTTTTCAAGTTCAGAAGCCACAGACCTATGCCAAAAAAAAAAAAAAAAGGTTAATGCCAGTTGTCCGATTCTCTTATATCCACAATAGTTCAAATAAGCATAGTTAATTTTTTTCATAAAGATTAGAATTTTTAACAGCGAAGAACCTAGAAATTAAGAATTCTCTTTATATTGACTTTATTTAGCCACAGATCACCTTGACTCAGCTGATAGTCTTTCACGAGTTAGGGGGCTTCCCAGATAGTGCAGTGGTTGCCAATGCAGAAGCTGTGGATTCAATCCCTGGGTCATGAAGATCCCCTGGAGGAGGAAATGGCAACCCACTCCAGTATTCTTGCCTGGAAAATTCCATGGACAGAGGAGCCTGGCAGGCTACAGTCCATGGGGTTGCAATGAGTCGGACACAACTGAGCGATTGAGGATGCACCCAAGCATGAGTAAGGCAAGTGAACAGAAATCCTCCATCCCAAGGACTTCTGAATTCAGTACAGAGGTTGGGAGGTAATGAGCCTTCCTGGTATAACTCAGTACTGATCTGGCATACCTTCTACTTTCCTCCACAAGGTTTACTCAAACTTTAAAAAATCTACTAAAATCTCATCACTTCTATGAAAGAAATGCTCTCTCCTTGAATGCCTATACCATTATGTTAATTAATCATAAACTTCTTTGTAATGCCTTTTCTTGAACAATTTTAACTTTTTAATCTTCATACCTTGATAGTTTCTTTGGAGGAGAAGGGATCTTACACATACAGTAAAACCTCATTTATATGGAACTTTTAGGGAATGGATGGTCTCTAGAGCTAACTTTTTATACAATTGAATTAGGTGTCCAAACATAACTATTTTCTATTAAATTTCTTCTGGAATAGACTAATCATTTCGTTGTTTTCTTAAACAAGTATACTAAACATTCTTTTCTCTTTGGCTTGAAGGGTTAACACTGACTGTTACCATGTTCCATAGAAACAGACACTGGCAACCAGTATTGGGTAGAGGGCTGAATGCATACAAATCCAGGAGAACCTTTCATGTGTATGTTGCCTGTTCCCTCATCACTAGATGAAACATGAGCACTGGCATACAACTAGAAAATAGTGTAACTGTACTAGCTCTCTGCAAAATTAATGAGGACATTCACGTCTAAAACATCTCTCTATCCAAGTCACTAGAAAAGTCTTTTCACAGTTTACAAAAGGGTGTAAGACTTGTCTGCTTTACTGACTTTATTATATACAATGGACCACATGCACCTTGTCAGCCTGCACTCTTCCCTTGTACTCCAGCCTATGGATGGAGAATAAGAGAAATATATCATCATTTTAAGCATCTGTAGTAAAGACTTGGATGTGACTTACTCTAAAACCTGCTGACTCTTCATCATTGCAAAACACACACTCCCTCCACCCTTTCACACATGAGAAACATTTTCTGGGTGTAAGCAACAACACAAACTACCTTTAATGCTGTTTCTCATACGATAAGCCAATCTCTTATGAAATATCTCCTATTTTTTGACAAGCATCCTTATTAAAAAGTTGAACCAGTAAGCTAATAATAGAAGTTGAGTTGGAAAAAAAATACTGAAATACAATTTAGATAGTTGTTTATTATGTGACCTCTTCTCTTCCTTCAACCCTTTCACTTTTATAAGAAAACAAGAATCACAGTGCAGACGTCTTAGGCTTTGCGAGGGGAATGGAGCTGTTGCACGCGCTCTATTTCCCTTCCCCACTCCTCAATTTCTTGTCTCCCCTCTGCTCTGCATTGCTTCCACCCATAGCTCCTTTCACCAATCTGTACTTCTCTCAACCGCTCAATTCTCAGTTTGTCTTGACAGCTACCCTCTTCTAAGCTTTCATACAAAAAGGCTAACGTTTTACAAATTTTAACAGCTAAGCAATAATGAAGTAACCAATTTTATAGCAATTTCCTACATAGCTGAAGAGATGGACCAAAGCTGAATCCTTAAGATACCTGGATATTCAAATAACATCCACTGATTTGATTGTACCTCTTTCTCTAAGTAACTCAGGAAAACGTTATCACCTTAATGTTTATATTTTTCACCATACTATGCTAACTACCTTACAACTTAAGTTTATTTTTTGGCCACACCACATGGCATGTGGGATCCTCTTCAACCAGAGATTGAACCCACACACCCTGCAGTGGGAAGCATGGTGCCTTCCATTACTGGATGGCCAGGCAAGTCCACAACTTACTTAAATTTAAAGCCTCCTAAATTTTTCCTGATATCATTCTTTTGTAATATACCCACAGTGACACTAACTTTCCTAAGGATCTTTCTTCTTGTCATTTTTTTCCCCATATCAGTTCAGTTCAGTTCAGATATAGGAACTTAAAATTCTGTGAAGTCTGAATTCCCCTTATAAGATCTATTCCTATCCATCAAGGTCACGCCACACCCAAAAGACAAGTGTCTGCTCCACAAAAACTTCTTACTGTCTCCACAAGCCAAAATATCCTTTTTCATTTCTACACTTGCTTCCTCTCTAAAACTCTTAACTCCTTCAAAGCCCAGTTCCAGTCCTCTGCACACAGAAAGGCACACAGGAGGGACTGAAATCTTGCTTTATTAGTTGATTTGTCAATTAATTTGAGGGAGACAATATAATAGAAATTATTTAAAAACCAGTTTTTCCTGAAAGCTTGTTAGTCAACATTTTATTTCCTTTAATATTACTAAAATATAAAAAAAATCTCCCCTAAAGTTTTCTATAAAGTATCCAAGATGAATTTTTTACACTAAGAGTCACCCATTTTAATATGAAGTTTTCAATGCAGTTTTCTGATCTTTAGATGAAACATACTATGATAAAATATAATAAATGAGATATCCAATTAAAGATAAATTATTGCCAAGATTTAAGCTAACAAAAAAAAATCATACTGGTTAAATATATTTAACTAAGAGAAAGTTTTCTTGGGAAGAAGAGTCAGTTTACCATTTAACATTCTAATAACTGAGGATTAGTTGGCTCTTCTACACAGATTAAGTTTAAAATAAATATAAATACCAGCTTTCTTCAGGAACAGAAGATGAAGGATGTATGGGTATTTCTTGCTGACTAATCTGGGTCAGCCTTCTGCACCATGATATTACTGTTGTCACATATCTAGATTGAACACATTAAGAGAGATGTTTGAAAAATGAAAATGTAGAATATTTATAAAAATCTTCAAAAAATTATTAATTTGGGGAAAAAATTCTAAAGTAGGGTTATTTGAAAATTTTTTTTCATTCGTTAAAGGCCAGTTTTTCTCATTCATGATTAATAAAAATGAGATTTAAGAATCAGAACAAAGGTAACACTTAGATTTAATTCAAAGTTCAAATGCCTAAATTCTCCTTTTAATTTCTAAAGTAAAATGAGTTTCATTAAATTTTATCACGAAAATATCTCTACATATATGACTAAGTGAGTATTTGCTTTCTAAAATTTAAACCAGAACACACCTATTAACACACACACACATTCTTAATTATATGTAACTCACTGGATATACAAAGTAAGTATCAAGTTCAATAAAATGAATGATCTGGAATGACTGGCTGAAATAAACAGTATGCTTTCTAAATACAAATTTGCTTATCTTTTGAGGCAAATTATTCAAACTACCAATAAATGTTGGAGCATTTAAATTAAAATGCAATAAATCCCAACAGGAAAATAAATTAAGAGGTAAAACAGCAGTTGTTTTTTTGAAGATCCTCAAGTAAAACTACTAACATGTCAAGAACATCACAAGAAAAATGATTATTATAACAAATTCCATAAGCCAAAAAAGAAAAAGCACACTCATGAAAAAGCTGATTTCAATAATCTCCATTTTAAAAAATTATTTATTTATCTGCTCTTAGTTTGCAGCATGTGGGTTCTAGTTCCCTGAGCAGGTATCAAACCCAGGTTCCCTGCGTTGGAAGCACAGAGCCTTAGCCACTGGCCCACCATGGAACCCCTAATCTTTTCTATTTTAAGAATAATCATCAGCTAGTTTATTTCTCTTTATAGAAATATACATAAGTTTAGCTATTTGTGGCTCTAAACCTTATTTCAAATCGGTTAGCGGATTAATGGGCTTCCCAGGTGGCGCAGCGGTTAAGAATCCACCTGCCAATGCAGGAGATGCAGGAGACATGGGTTAGATCCCTGGATCAGGAAGATCCCCAGGAGTAGGATATAGCAACCCACTTCAGTATTCTTGTCTGGAAAATTCCATGGACAGAGGAGTCTGGAGGGTGACAGTCCATGGGGTTGCAAAGGGTCGGACACAACTGAGCATGCACACACTAGGGGAGTAATTAGTTAATTCGTTAACACAGCTGACCACAGTCCAACCTCTGTAACAAGCCAGTTATAACATATTTATTTTGAAAAATCACTAGAATACAAATGGAAATGATTAAAGCTGACCTGATCTATTTAGTTATGCTAGAGGACAATATAATTGTAAATTCTGAAATCTGCTGAAATGACTTCAAGCCACATGGAAAAACTAAAAGTATATATATAATATTTAAATGTTTATATGCTTCCTCTTGGTCTAAAACTAAGTTAAATAATATAAATGCTTCTTCCATCTAAAAGGAAGATATTTACTAACATGAAGTTATTTTTTTTAATTGTTTTTTAGTACCTTTCATATGGTCTGGGATGTTGAATTTGAATTAACTGATTTTGTCCATCAGGAAAAGTTAACTTACACCAACCTAAGGTGAGACCTTGATTTGCCTGAAGAAACAAGGAGGAAAGGCAAGTTTTATTATTCAAGAACTGAAAAACAAAACAAAACTTCCTTCTTACTTAATTTTCAATTAAAATAAGAAAAGTAGATGAATCATTAAAACTTTATTTTGACTAACTTAAAAGTTATATTTTATAAGGGATATGGATATTATTTAACCACCACTCTTATATAGGTGATTATCAAAAGAACAAAAATACTAATCCTTTTCTCTATAATGAAGTTACCTTTATAAAAACAAGGATTTGTCATACTTTTTTTATTTTTGATAGGAAATCCAATGAGCTTAGTAAAGCCTCTTGACAGATTTTATACTTCAAAAAATAAACTGAGATAGTGTAGAGTACATCATGTTTTCTTTGCACTATTTCCACAGATTTAAAAAAAATGATAAAAGAGAGATTTCAGCCTGAAGTATAATTACCTGTCTCTTTTCAATAAAAGAGCCAAAATTCCAATTCAGGGTTAAAGTAATGCCATCTAAAAAGATAGCATGTACTTTGTCATCTGAGTATGCAAGAAATCTTCCCACGCCGGGCACGAACGATTCTCTCAAAAGCAAAGGCAGTACACTGCTGTCATTTATCCCAGGCACCTAAAACCAGAAAATAAAAACAGCAGGAAACAGTTATGCACTAACAAGACTGAAATGATAAATGAACTCTGAGCCAACTTCAGATTCTCATTCAGAAGGTGAATATTGCAGAATTCTTAGGCATGTTCTGACTTTCCAGAAGTGGCTATCCAAGAGTCCATTATAAACAGATTAAGTTCTAGTATCTTTCGAAAGTCACCATTCTGTTAAACTTTACATAGAAAATAGACAAAGAATAGGAACTAAAGCAACATAGAGATTTATAATCAAAGTAGTATAAATATAGAAATCAAGGTCTGAGAATCACTTCCTCCAAGTCAACATTAAAAAAACTTACTTTTACAGTTATGAACATAGAGTAGTGTGATATGTTTTAAAAGAACTGTTTTTACATACTTCAAATCCAATCAAATCCCCTGCCCTTCCCCCTCTACTAAGAAAGAAGAAACAAAAACAAACTATATACAGTAATAGCATAATACAACAGACCAATTTTGTAGTGTTTATTAAGTGGATTTTTTAGTAAACCAGTATTAATGTGACAAAGAATTTCTCACATGACTTGGATGAAAGTAATTTGAACTTATAAATATGTACACAAATAACAAAATGATTAAAAATATCTTGCTTTTAAAATAAGATACCATTTTCCAGCAGCATATACGATAGTTATGGCTTAAAGAGAGCCTCATCTTGGCACAATGCTGAAGAATTCTGTGAACAAGAAAAATACTTAGACATTTCCAAATATTGTCGTTTTCCAATTCTAGCAACCCATTCTCACTGCTATACAACTTGAGGCAAGTAACTCATTTCCACAAAAATATGTTTGGACCTCTTTTCTTCCTTAAAGGGAACTACTTATTATTGCTTCTCTTTGTGCTAATCTTACACAGTTAAGGTTATTCCTCTAATTTTGGGCAATGAAAAAAATCCAAATGGAGAGAATTTTCAGAATTTGCTCTTTTTAAGAAGCGACAGACGCACAGTACATGAAAGGTTTGGTATAGACTAAGGGTGGTGGGGATGTGAATCAACTGTCCCTGGAAAATCAAATGACCAATTCTGTTCCTTCAAATCTACTTTGGAAGTTGCTTAGACATAAGTCTGTAAAAGCAATTTAGTTGAACGATCCACATTAATCCCTCTAGGCACCACAGTCTGATTAATTAATTAAAAAACACATGAGCCAGAGAACCAAACTACAGTTCGTCTTCTGTTCACTCTCAGAAATCAAGATCACTTCTAGGACAGTAAAGAAGTATGAGAACTTAGAAGTACCATCACACCTTCAGCTTGACACTGAGGGGCAATAATGATGCCCCAAGCGCCCAGAGAAAAGGCACGTTTTCTACTAGCAGTTGCTCACCACATATGGATGTTTCTCATATTTAACTTCAAAGCCAGAAGTACTCTTACAATGACATCGTGAACACTTTATTTTATAAATGATGAGACCAGAAAAGCTGACAGATTTTACTGAAGACATTTCTGCTATACCTATCAATTCTTAACCTTTTCCTAAGCACTAGAAAATGCATCATGTTTCTCACACATACAACACCGAATTCAGCTGAACAGGAAGCACTTACCTGATTGCCTGTTTAATCAGAGAACACACAGAAAATGGACTTCCTGGCCTATCCGGAGGAAGGTTATTTACTGAGTAAGTTTTCTCTTCTCTCTGAAAATTAGGTTAAAAAAAAAAAAAACACAACCAAAAACCTCAATAATAAAATTTGGCCATTATTACTTAGCTACTTTTTTCTTGAAATATTTATCTAGATAGTGACAAGGCAAGCAGTTATTTTAACTTAATCAAAAGCCCATAAAAGGTAAATTTTAAAGGTATTTTATGATGCTTTTATACTTTCCCAATTTTTTTAAAGTCTAAAATTCCTATCAAAAGTCATCCTATATAAAAATTATAGTCTAACAGCCTATAACTTACTGCTCAATTTAAATCTTGGCTATACTCAAATTAACAAACTAATTTCCCTGTGCATTAATAGGAAACCTATGTAAGTACACTTTTCTCTTTAGATATACCCAAAAGGCTATTGTATAAGCTTACAGAACTATTTTAATTGAATGAATATATCATTTTGTCATTAAAAATTGTTTTTTATTTATTCGGTTGAACCAGGTCTTTCTCACTGCAGGCAGGACCTTTAGCTGCAGCATGTGTGATCTAGTTCCCTGACCAGGGATCAAACTGCACTGGGAGCACAGGAGTCTTAGCTTCTGGACCACCAGAGAAGTTCCCATTCTGTTGTATTTTATTAATGGAAGAACAACTGCCAGTTTGTGTTAGATAATAAGATAATATTATTATTTACAGGCTCAACTTCTTGAATTAGAAAAAGAATGGTTTTTGTTATTCCTCTGAATAAATAAATATCACAACAGCAACAAGTAATATTTATTAAACAGATACTATGTGCTGGGTGCTATGCTATGTAGTTTGCAAAGGATCATCTCATTTACTCCTCAAAAAAATCATGAGATATGAACCTAATGCTGGAGGGCAAAGTAGCAGTGGAGATCTTAACTAAACCACAAGAGAATGTAGCTCATACTTTACTATCAGTGAGAGAAGATGGGCTTTGAAGTCAGACAGAGCTGGATTCATTTCACAGGTGTGCCACTCACTAAACTACAGTGATGGGCAGGTTAGACAAACTTTTGTAAGCCTCAGCGCCCACAACCTACGAAACAGGAATACTACCTACAATCCAGATTGTCCCAAGGATTAATGAAATAATGCGTTTACAAGGCACCTGGGACAGAATTTAGCCTACAGTAGGTAGTCAAAAAATAGTCTCTCCTCGTTTATCCTGGACTATAGACTCGAGTATCTAAGTCTCTACTGGATATCACAAATAATTTTCAGCTTCAACATATCAAAAATGAAATTACCTTCACTTCAAAACCTGCATTTTTTCCCCTGCTTCTTGGTTTTCATTATAATCTCAATAGTTTTATACTTAATGGTGGTCTGCCTGGCTAGAATGGAGCTCCATGAAGGCAGGGGCTTTATCTGTTTGCTGACTTCAGTGTGTGCTGTGCTTAGTCGCTCAGCCATGTCTGACTCTTTGTGACCCCTTGGATTGCAGCCCACCAGGCTCCTCTGTCCATGGGGATTCTCCAGGCAAGAATACTGGAGTGGGTTTCCATGCCCTCCTTCATGGGATCTTCCCAACCTCAGCATCTATTAGCACAGTGTGCTAAGTCACACGGTAGGCACTCAAAGTATCGCCCTTCAATTATTTATGTTTTTTTCTGTTGGATATTGAGTCTCTTGAAGGTGCTTATCTTTCCTACTGCTCTATTTCATTAATTCTAAAATGCTTACTTTTCACAATTTAACCTCTCGGAAATAAAGACACATCTTATGAGTTTCTTACAACTGCTATCATGAAGATGGGAATGAGATATTACAGAATTTAAATCTCTTATGGACATCTCTTGGTAAGACCAAAAAGTGCCATCATCAATACACTTTAGGTTTAACAAGTTTTTGATTTAATCTAGTTCCTGGTACCCATACTCACTGATTAATTCAATAATTTGTCATTATTTTCAACTCCCTCCTCATCCCCAATATCCCATCAGTCCTTGATATTTCTTGGGTCCTTTCTTATCTTTCCATTCTCATGACCACTGTCTGGCCCTCGCACTTTCTTGTCTATACTATTACAAATGTCTTCCAACTGGTTCTGTATCTTGAAGTGCACTTCTTCCTCACCTCATCTTCCTCTGAAAACAACCAACAAAAACAGTATGTCACTTCCCTACTTAAATCCTTCAGAGGCTCTCTAAAAGCAATGCCCCATTTATGAACTGGCTCACCTTAGGGTCTAATCCCTTCTCTGGACATTTCCCCTACTATCCTACCTCTGTTTTAGTCTACTACAACCTACCACAGCATTTCATTTCTTTCAGTACTCAATACTCGCCCCCAGACTCTTGCCTCCACTTAAATGACATTTATCTACCATTCTATGCACTAGCAAAATAGTGTGTTGAACAAGACAAGGGTTACCTCTAGGTGGGTAAGTTAGTAAACAAACATCAATCAATATGAAAACGTCACAAAGTACTAAATGCCCCAAGAAGAAAAAAGAGGAAGGTAACCTGATAGGGAATTTTAGGCATAGCTCTGATAGGGAGTGTTAGGAGTAGCTTCTTTAATTTGGACAGTCAAGAAAAGCCTCCTTAAGGTGCCACTTAAATAGAAATTCTAATGACAAGAAGCCAGCCAGCCAGAACTAAGCAAAGACAGTGTTCCCTTAGCTATATGCTCCTCAAACTCTGCCCTCTTTTGCATAACTTCTCCTTTAGAATGATAAACCCTGGCTTAGCAGAGACTTCCTCCAGAATGCTTTTCTGGAACCTTGGAAACTGGTCAGGTACCCCTCCTTATGTGGTCGCAAAGCACCAAGGTTTTATCTCTATGGAGGCACTTACATTGTGAGTTCCTATCAATCTTTCCTCTTTAATTTTTTAATTATATAAGCAATGATACATTACTATTTTTTGGTAGGGGGAGAGGGAAAGAGTTAAAAAATATAAAATTTAAGTCCCTCCTGACTTCTCCCTCACAAAATCCCAGACTCCTCACCAAAAGTAACCACTTCAGTTTTTTGTTTAATCTGCCCAGACCTTTCCATGTGCACTTACACAGGTGTTATATATACAGTAATATAACTGGGTTTGGAGTTTGGTTTTTGTTCTTTATGCAAGAGATATCATAGTATATATGTTTTTTTCTTTTTGGCCACTCCACATGGCTTGTGGGATCTTAGTTCCCTGATCACCAGGGATTAAACCCTGGTCCACAGCAGTAAAAGCACAATCTTAACCACTGGACCACCAGGGAATTCCCTGTACATATTCTTACGTAACTTTTTTTTTTTTTTCACTCAACAGCGTCTTGGAGATCTTTTGATTTCTGTCTCTCTATGTGTCTACATCTTCCTCATTCCTTTAAACTGTCTTGTGGCATTCCCACCATCTGCCAACCATAGCTTAGTTCACTATTTTCCTACTGACGAACATTTAGATTGCTTCCAGTGTTCTGCTACTACAAACAAGACCACAATTCACATCTTTGGCCATGCTTCTCCATATATATGTGCTAATATTTTTCTAGGATAGATGTCTAAGAAGAATTTCTAGCCAATTTCACTTAATACTGTCAAGTTGGCCCTCATGAAGGCTGTAAATTGACTGATGAGAGCACCCCTTTCCACACACCCTTGCTGGCAGTAGATATTATCAACCTTTTGACAATTTGATGAGTGAAAAATGTTATATCATTGTTATCTTAATTTGCATTACTTTGATGCAAGTAGTAAAGTTGAACATGTTTTCAAATACTATGGGTTACAAAGCACAACCGTTCTTATTCTTTACTCATTTTCTATTAGGTTTTTTTTTTTGGTCTTTAGCCTTTTAATCCATCTGGAATTTATTTTGGAGTGTGTGTTCAAGTAAGGAACAAACAATTTTACTCCAAAAGGAAAGCCAGCTGTTTCTAGATCTTTTCACTCAGGTAGACAGAGAAGAGTGAATGTGTTGTATACAGGGGTCTCAGATGTGAACCCAAAGCAGTCCATCACAAAGGCACAACTTGTCTAGAAGTTCTGTTTTATCCCCAAAACACATGCTGCTACTCCATGATACATTTGCTTCATTATAAAAATTATCAGCCCCTCCCTATGATACCTCTGAGTAAAACTGAAGCTCCAGGAAGATATTCTGCATTTATCTTGTAGTTTTTTGAACTCTGATAGATGGAAGTCAGCAGGGTAGATATTTATGCGTACCACTCTATTTGCCTGTTAATTATCTTATGCACTACATGTGTACATACGCACACACACACACTACTGGTCATGCTTTCATCTCATCTGCCCGTCTGCCTACTGACTAGACTGTGGGTTCTTGAGGACAGGAGCTCTTTGTCTCTACCCAGTACTTAGAAGTATCCTGCCTTTGAAAATTCAATTAGTATTTACTGAATAAATAAATACTTTCCTATAAATAGACTTCAGGAGGGAATCTGCTCTAATATAGAGTAAAATATTTATGAATGAAATGATTTGAGGTATATTTACTTAAAAATAAACAGGGAGTAGAAGGGGCAGCAGGAAGTACGATGGAACATGCTGGGTAATGGGTCATGAAGGTCAGCTATACTTCTCTTTCTACTTTTGTATATACTTGAAATCTTCCCTAGTTAAAAAAACAAACAAACCTGCTTAAGTTTTAAGTCTTCTCCCTAGCAATCTAACCACTCAAATACTCCACTCTGTAAGTACAGAAAACATATTGTATTCCATCCTGCAAAGCAAAGCTGTGTGATACTATGGTGACCCTTATAAAAGGGTGGATTTCAAGTGTCAGAATGGGAACAAGTAAATTTAGATTATTAACAAAATTTCCACATGATTATATTTTGGCCTGATATATTAAATATATGATGCTGTGTTTTAGTGTTTTCAATGTCAGAACAATTCTGTTCAACTTTCTAATGGTATATGAAGATTTAAGAGTTAAGAAGTGTTTTAAGTACTTCTGGTGGGGGGAAAAAAGAATGTGCTTCTTAACGTGCAAATATTAATTCCAAGAAGTATCTGTCCATCTGTCCTAAGCTGTGTCCAACAATTTGCAACCCCATGGACTGCAGCCCACCAGGCTCTTCTATCCATGGGATTCTCCAGGCAAGAATAATGAATGGGTTACCATTTCCTTCTCCAGGGGATCTTCCTGACCCAGGGATCGAACCTGCCTCTCTTAAGTCTCCTGCACTGGCAGATGGGTTCTTTACCACTAGTGCCATCTGGGGAGCCCTCAAAGAAGTACACTGATTCAAATACCACTAGTTTCAGTGTTTCAGTGACTAAGCAGCAAGCAGCAGCGTGACAAAAGAATTACTGGTAGTAAAATTATATTAATTCTCTAGACTAAGAAGTAGTAGCAAGAAATGCTATAGAAGATCAAAGTTCCCATGTATATATTCAGTATTATTTGGAAACAGCTATCTATCAAAAATCTTCTTGGACCTCCCTGGAGGTCCAGTGATTAAGACCCCTTGTTTCCACTGCAGAGGGCATGGGTTCCTGTTTGGGGAAGTTTCCCATGCACACACTGTGGCCAAAAAGAGAAAAAAAAATCTTATTGATCTTATTGTCAACATACCTCTTCTGATTCTTCTCGAATGGAATAATATGTAAAATAGTTCCCCAAATAAGCTCCTTCTGATTTGAAAACAGATCCATCTCCAGGATAAATCTCTATTGAGTTCACATGTTTATGGGTTAGTCTAGGGAAAAGAAATATCATTAAAAAAATTTTTTTTTTTCTTATTGAGATTAAAACATACATGAAGGCAATTTATAGAAGTCAGGCCTCTTGGCTTATCATCCTGGTGTCCCACTGACAGTCATAGTGGCTGGCACAGTAAAGTCACCAAAGCAATGCCTACTGCATAGGAGTTAAATATGACAACTCTAGAACCTAAAAATAATATTCTGTAATAACGAAACTAGTAGAATCAATACCTGATGAATCAGATTAGCTATGTGTAAATGGAGCCACCCTAAAAGAAGGTGACTGACTGTACCTGGAGCAGCCGGGTACAATAAAGGTATTGGGTATATAATGCATAAAAACTCGAGCCAAGTCAATTTACTGAAGCATGTATAAAGAATATATTATCATAAGTGGGTGGGTTTAGGTCCCATTTGTTTATTTTTATTTCCATTACTCTAGAAGGTGGATCCAAAAAGATATTGCTGTGATTTACATCAAGAGTTTTCTGCCTATATTTTCCTCTAGGAGTTCTATAGTATATGGTCTTACATTTAGGTCTTTCAATTCATTTTGAGTTATTTTGTATACAGTGTTAGAGAATGTTCTAATTTCATTCTTTTACATGTTTTTTAGCACCATTTCTTGAAGAGGCTGTCTCTTCCGTTGCATAGTCTTGCCTTCTTTGTCGTAGATTAATTCACCATAGATGCTTAAGTTCATTTCTGGGTTTTCTATGTGTTCTAGTGATCTATGTGTCTGTTTTTGTCAGTACCATACTGCTTTGATTATTGTAGCTTTGTGGTATAGTCTGAAGTAAGGAACCCTGATTCCTCCAGTTCTGTTTTTCTTTCTCAAGATTGTTTTGGCTATTTGGTGTCTTTTGTATTTCCATACAAATTTAAAAATTATTTGTTCTAGTTCTGTGAAAAATGCCATTGTTAATTTGATAGGGATTGAAAGTCAAAGAGGAGAGTGAAACAGTTCGCTTAAAGCTCTACATTCAGAAAATGAAGATCATGGTATCTGGTCCCATCACTTCAAGGGAAATAGATGGGAAACAGTGGAAACAGTGTCAGACTTTATTTTTTTGGGCTACAAAATCACTGCAGATGCTGACTGCAGCCATGAAATTAAAAGACGCTTACTCCTTGGAAGGAAAGTTATGACCAACCTAGACAGCATATTCAAAAGCAGAGACAATACTTTGCCAACAAAGGTCCATCTAGTCAAGGCTATGGTTTTTCCTGTGGTCATGTATGGATGTGAGAGTTGGACTGTAAAGAAAGCTGAGTGCCGAAGAATCGATGCTTTTGAACTGTGGTGTTGGAGAAGACTCTTGAGATTCCCTTGGACTGCAAGGAGATTCAACCAGTCCATTCTGAAGGAGATCAGCCCTGGGATTTCTTTGGAAGGAATGATGCTAAAGCTGAAACTCCAGTACTTTGGCCACCTCATGTGAAGAGTTGACTCACTGGAAAAGACTCTGATGCTGGGAGGGGTTGGGGGCAGGAGGAGAAGGGGATGACAGAGGATGAGATGGCTGGCTGGCATCACCTACTTGATGGACGTGAGTCTGAGTGAACTCCAGGAGTTGGTGATGGACAGGGAGGCATGGCGTGCTGCGATTCATGGGGTCGCAAAGAGTCGGACACGACTGAGCCACTGAACTGAACTGAACTGACACTAAATCTGTAGATTGTCTTGGGTAGTATAGACATTTTAATAATGTTGATTTTTTAAATCCAAGAACATGTTTGTGTCATCTTCAAATTCTTCAAAGACACGTTCAGTGACTTAATAGTTTTCAGAGTACAGGTCTTTTGTATCCTTCAGTTCAGTTCAGTTGCTCAGTCGTGTCCGACTCTTTGCGACACCATGAATCGCAGCACGCTAGGCCTCCCTGTCCATCACCAACTCCTGGAGTTTACTCAAACTCACATCCATCGAGTCGGTGATGCCATACAGCCATCTCATCCTCTGTCGTCCCCTTCTCCTCCTGCCCCCAATCCCTCCCAGCATCAGAGTCTTTTCCAATGAGTCAACTCTTTGTATGAGGTGGTCAAAGTACTGGAGTTTCAGCTTTAGCATCATTCCTTCCAAAGAAATCGCAGGACTGATCTTTAGAATGGACTGGTTGGATCTCCTTGTAGCCCAAGGGACTCTCAAGAGTCTTCTCCAACACCACAGTTCAAAAGCATCAATTCTTTGGCGCTCAGCTTTCTTCACAGTCCAACTGTCACATCCATACATGACCACTGGAAAAACCATAGCCTTGACTAGACGGACCTTTGTTGGAAAAGTAATGTCTCTGCTTTTCAATATGCTATCTAGGTTGGTAAGCATCTTTTAATTTCATGGCTGCAGTCACCATCTTCAGTGATTTTGGAGCCCCCCAAAATAAAGTCTGATACTGTTTCCACTGTTTCCCCATCTATTTCCCATGAAGTGATGGGACTTAGGTAGGTTTATTCCTAGGTTTATTCTTTTTGATGTGATGGCAAATGGGATTGTTTCCTTAACTTCTCTAAATGAAATTTCTCTAATCCTAATTAAACATAAAAGGTTTGCAGAGCAAAGGAAATCATAAACAAAGTGAAAAGATAACCTATGGACTGGGAGAAAATATTTGAAAATGATGCTACTGACAAGGGATTAATTTCCAAAATGTACTAACAGTTCATGCAGCTCAATATATAAAAAAATAATGACCTAGTCAAAAATGGGCAGAAGATCTAAGTAGACATTTCTCCAGAGAAGACATACAGATGGCCAAGAAGCACATGAAAAAATGCTCAAGATTGCTAATTATTAAAGAAATGCAAAACTATAGTGAGATATTACCTCATAGCAGTCAGAATGATCATTATTTAAAAAATGACCACAAATAACAAATGTTGGCAAGGATGTGGAGAAAAGGAACCCTTATACAATGTTGGTGGAAATGTAAACTGGTATAGCCATTATGCAGAACAGCATAGTGGTTCCTTCAAAAACTAAAAGTAGAGTTACCATATGATACAACAATCCCACTCCTGGGCACATGTCCCAGGAGTAAAGATAAACACACCCCAATGTTCAATGCAACACTATTACAATAGCCAAAACATGGAAGCAACCTAAAAGTCCATCTACAGATGAATGGATAAAGATGTGATCTACCTATCTGTCTATGTATATGCAATGAAAAAGAATGAAATATTGCCATTTGCATCAACATGGATGGACCTAGAGATTATCATACTAAGTGACATAAGTCAGAGAAAGACAAATACCATATTTTTTTCACTTGTATGTGAAATCTGAAAAAAAAAAAAGATAGAAAGATACAAAGGGACTTATTTATGAAACAGAAATAGACCCACAGACATAGAAAACAAATTTATGGTTACCAAAGGGGAAAGAATCAAGGGGGTGGATAAATTAGGAGTTTAGGACTAATAGATACAAACTACTATAATAAAATAGATAACCAACAGGGACCTGTTGTATAGCACAGCGAACTACACCTAATATTTTGCAATAATCTGTAAGGGAAAAGAATGTGAAAAAGAAAAAGAATATATACATATGTATACTGAATCACTTTACAGTACACCTGAAACTAATGTAACATTGGAAACCAACAGCACTTCAATAAAATTATTTTAATAAATTTTTTTTAAGAGAGAAGGGGGTGGGTTTTCATGCAGGAAAACAACCCAAAAGAAGAAAATTTCACAAATTTCTTCTAGCATTATTTACAGAAGTGAAACTCTGAATCTAGCCAACACTAAGTACTCCAGTCACTAGAGGTATACTTTGTGGTAGAATAGGGATAATTCTATAGAATAGTTTAGGTACAGAGGAGATAGTCAGTGAATATTTGCTGCATGAATGATGTCTAAAATCTCTCCTGGGCTAGTGAACTTCTTCCCTAATTCTATGCTCAAGAGGCAACCCTCTGATATGCCTAAGATGACAAGGTCCCCTTTTCTTAAAAGGAGTATCCTAAATAACTGGCAAAACATTTCATTCTTAAGCAAAACGAATCCCTCACTGGCTTTGGTGCTGTCACAAAAATCTTGTGATTGTGGTTAATGTGAATCAGTCACAAAGCCCCTAGGTGCACTATGAGACCTGAAAAAAATTGGGCCAACACAGGAAAACAGTGGTCCTGGCAACACTGTATCCTCTTGGGGGAGTCCATCTCGGAGGCTAGTTCTATACCCTCTGTGATATTGCTAAATAGTTCCAAATTAACACAAGAGTCTTACCTATAGGTAACACCCTTGTACCAAACCACTTTGACTAGTTCATGGTAGGAATATTCTTCTTCACCAAACTGTTTCTGTGAAAGTGAATCAGAAAAGTTCCACCTGTGAAGGACAAAAATCCAAACTATTAACTCTGGCTGCTTGATAGAATTACCTTTCAGTTCAGTTCAATTTAGTCGCTCAGTCACGTCTGACTCTTTGTGACCCCATGAGTCACAGCACACCAGGCCTCCCTGTCCATCACCAACTCCCGGAGTTCACTCAGACTCACGTCCATCGAGTCGGTGATGGATGCCATCCAGCCGTCTCATCCTCTGTCATCCCCTTACCTTTAGAAGTCAACAAAACAGTGCTGCTGTAAGACTTATTTCTTGCTTATATTAGATTAAAAAAAAAGTAAAAATACAAAAGTACCTTAATGAAATTTAAAACTACAGTTGACCCTTGAATAACATGGGGGTGCGGGCACTGACCCCAGTTGTAGTGAAAGAGCAAATTAGCCAAGATGGCGCGGTCAGGCTCTCTCACCCCATGGCCTCTTGCTCTTGTGCCATTTTGTAAATAATGATTATGTAACAGCTGAGATCATTTATAATGCTGTGCATCAGGAGGTGCTTGCTTGGTCACGGGTTACTCTGTGCCACATGCCTGTGTGAGCTCCACCATGAAAGCCCCGGCTGCTGTTGGACCAGGGTTACGCTGGAGTGGCATTCACGGTCACGTCATACGAGGTTACGTTATGCCTGTGTCATGGCTACTACGGTTATGTTATGGCTGCTACTCCGGCTGCCGCAACAGCCAGGAGAGGCGCTAGGTCACGCGAGCCAGGAGAGAATAACATGTCTGCAGTTCATTCCTACAGCTCCTCAAGTCTTCTTCCAGTCTCTTAGCTCACGCCTTGCCTACCCTGGGTTCAGCAAACAGTGGGAAGAACAAGACAACTGGTGCTGTGAACGGGATCAGCGATACACCAGTGCAGTAGGAAACCAAGTACTATTATCTCTGTTTCAAAGACAAAGGAGCTGATAAATGACCTACCCATGGGTAGGAAGCTGAAACACTTTGGCTAAAATCAGGACTCAAACCCTAGTTCTGCTGATTCTACAAACTGTGATCTCTAGTTAAACACAAACTCTCCCCCATATTTAGTAATTTAAAGATGGAAAAAAAAATGCAGGTACTATATTTATTGAAAAAATCTGCATATAAGCGGACTCACATAGTTCAAATCTGTGTTGTCCAAGAGTCAACTGTAATCTTATTTTTCCACATATTTTCTTAGTATTTTTAATAATCTCACTATTGAATCTCAGCATAAATATATGTTAAGTTTTACTAACCTTAAAAATTTAGAATTCAAACAATAAATATTTACTGAAATACTTATGGTGGGCCAGATACTGTGCTACACACACTGTGGATATTACACTCAAGAAAGCAGACATGGTCCCTGCCCTCAGTGGAGAATTTTATCTAGCTCAGATATTAAACAGTAGATACTGAACATCAAGAACTGCTGGATGCTGTGGGTTGTATGGGCTTCCCTGATGGCTCAGCAGTAAAGAATATACCTATAATGCAAGAGACCCGGGAGATGTGGGTTTGATCCCTGGGTTGGGAAGATCCCCTGAAGGAGGAAATGGCAACCACTGCAGTATTCTTGCCTGGGAAATCCCACGGACAAAGGAGCCTGGTGGGCTATACACCAAATGGTTGCAAGAGTCAGACACAACTGAGCACATACACACTTTGGGCTTCTCTGGTGGCTCCGTGGTAAAGAATCTGCCTGCTATACAGGAGATGCGGGTTCAATCCCCAGGTCAGGAAGATCCCCTGGAGAAGGAAATGGAAACCCACTCCAGTATTCCTGTCTGGGAAATCCCATGGACAGAGGAGCCTGGTGGGCTACAGTCCGTGGGGTCACAAGAGTCAGACACGACCTAGTGACTAAACCACCACCATGTACTGTATACAGTCTAGTCCTATCTAAGAAATAAGGCTTATGCTAAGACCTGGAAATGAGCATAAGTTAGTGAGCTTAGAGAGAGAAAGGGAGTGTTCCAGGCACAGGAAAGAGCAGGTGGTAAAAGAAAGTGGTAAAAGAAAGCTTGGGGAAGCACTTGAGGGATGGTGAGAAATTCAGTTTAGGGATTTCCCTGGTGGTTCAGTGGCTAGGACATCATGCTGCCAATTCAGGGACCTGGATTCAATCCCTGGTAAGGGAACTAGATCCCACATGCTGCCAACTAAAAAGATTCAGTAAGCCACAACTAAGACCCAGCACAGCCAAACATATACACACATTAAAGTCCAGTTTAGTATAGAGAGAACAAGGGCAAGAGTGGTGAGGATTACAGATCCAGGAATGGACCAGATAATGGAAGGCCTGTTAAGTCTTGTTTAAGGATAATCAAGTTATTGAGAAATTATTCATTTAGAAGCATTAATCTCTTCTCATGTATACTAACGATACTGGAATTCCCAATTCTAACTAGATAATCATGACAAGCCTAAAAATAAGTCCTGGACTTTGTTTTTCAGTAACAAATAAGTACTCAGAAAAGGACCTGAGATCATATCCCAATTCTATAAGCACCAGCTGTGAGACTTTGGTTGGGTTAACATTTCCATGTCTCAAGTTTCTCTACAGTGTGGGGGGTGATAATAGTACTTACCTTAAGGGTTGACTATGAGGATGAAATAGCTAAAGTATAACTGCACATCACACAAAGTAGTGGTTTGTGCTAGCTATTATCATTATTACCATACTACTTATACAGAGTTCATGTTAAAAATCTGTAACCATTAGGTTATTCATCTCTTAGTGATGGTAAAAGGTTTGTTCCTAGCCATCCAGAAGTCTCTCCATGTTTATCCCTTTTGAAATGGACATATTCATGTATGCTGCACACGTGCTAAGCCACTTCAGTGTGTCTGACTCTGTGTAACCCTATGGGCCATAGCCTGCCAGGCTCCTCTGTCCATGGGATTCTCCAGGCAAGAATACTGGAGTAGGCTGCCACCTTCTCCTCCAGGGGATCTCCCCGACCCAGGTATTGAACTCGCATCTCTTATGTCACCTTCACTGGTAGGCAGGGTTTTTACCACTAGTGCCGCCCGGGAAACCCAGACATATTTACACTGAATTAACCAAAGACAAGGGTATTCTCTGAGGCTATATATGAACAAGGAACCCATGATCACAAACTTGTCAGGTCCATGCTCTAGCAACAGAAGTAACAGGGTCCACTGAGCAGCAGCTGACATGTCTTAGAGCTGGTTCCCACAGAACTGTGTGCCATCACTTACTGCACTTTATCAAAATTTTTGGTGACAAGGATCCTTACTAGACTCTAAGCTCCTAGAGAGCACAGACTCTTAGTCATCTCTACAGTCTCCGTGCTTAACAAAGTACCTAGTGTAGTATATAAAGGAAGAAACATAAGTAACACATTAGCTAGGGACATTATTTCCTATCTGTTATAAGCAAAGTTTAAGATCAACTGAATTTTCTTTATGCATGGTATCAGATGATTCAGATAGATAAACGATCCTTAGGTGAGGTCTGGTTTTGACAAAAGTATTAGGACAAATAAGTCATTCTTCCATTACCTGTGCAAGTGTGGGGCAGGACAGCTCAGTAACAGGGCCCTAGGAAGAACAGAAACTTCTTTTCCTCGTTCCTCAGAAACATCAGAAGTTAACATTCTCTTCTGGGTGATATCTGCATCAATTCCAGACATACTGCTGATTTTATTATGAAAACGAAGTGCTAAAGACAAAGGGTATTTCCATTTCTCCGGACAGGAGGCCACAGACCAGCACTGCTTTACCCATGTGTATACACATGCGTCCTTCATACGAGGTGAAGACAGCACTTCCCTCCGTTTGGCTCCATTCACACAACTCTTCTCTGAATGTTCTTTGGATTTCATGATCTGATGATAAAGTTCATTTTCTTTATTCTTCAGTCTCTGTCCTGATAAACTTCCATGTGTACAGATTTTTCCAGTTTTTTCAACTTGTTTGTCCTTTTTGCCTTTATTATTTTTTTCAGACACTTCTATAGATGAGTCTGGCTGCTGGCTTACTTTACACAAAAAATGTACTGTAAATTCATGCTGAGATTTGGGCAGGCAAAGGTATGCGTGACCATCTAAAGATGATATCCTCACAGTGCCACTCTGCATACACGTCATGCCATCATCAGTGTCAAGACCAGGCCATCTTACTTCTGAGACATCAATCAAGATATGCTGAGACGAGGGGAAAAAAAGGAATGGTATTTTTTGTTAACAGTACACGTTTTCCATCATTTGATACTTAACATATTATGGAAGAAAGCTCTTAAAAGTTTTGTCCTTTACCATTTAGAAAGAATGAAAAATGTCAGTCTATATATGGTTTATATATGTCTATATATGTCAGTCTATCTATCCATATATAGATATTATTATCTCTCTCAGAAAAGTAGAGACAAAACACACACACACACTGACAAACAGGACAGAAAAGAAAAAGAAAAATCATCTTGATTATTTTTAATGACAAACATATTCTGATTTAAAGTGTACAATGCATCAGAGATAAATAGATTTGCAGCCCTTCCCAAAAAGTCTACTCTGAAAAAAGAATATAAATGAGAGAAGACCAGCACAACTGTATGAAAAAGCAACCATACCATAAATGGTATGGAACTAGCACAAAAATCATCAACAGAACAATTTAGAGAATAAAGAAACAGACTCAACCATATCATAAAATGTTATATATGGTAACATAAGGTTTTCAGAACAAGGGGGTAAAGGGAGAATTAAGTATTTAACAAATGGTACTGAAATTATTCAATAGCATTGGAAAATGCTATCTCAAACAATTATCACATGGACTAAATAGGATAACATGTATTAAGGTACTTGTCCTACAGAGGTACATCACACACTAAAGTAAATTCCAGGTGCCTTAAAAGGTAACATAAAAAAAAAAAATCAAATTGCTCAAAGGTAAACTGCTCTGAACCAACAGCAAACAGATTTGCAATAGGTAACAGAGCCTGCTGCATCTTTTCATATAAGATAAAAACAGTGAGTGTCATATAACAGACTTTTAATCAGTTAAGCTTGCCAAATCACACATTTCATCTTCCATTTATATAAAACCTTAAAACTTACAAAAGCCTTGTAAATTTACAATGCTGTCTGTGTGTACAGATGTTAGTGTGCTAAAATTAAGGGTAGTAATCACGTCATTTGCAGCAACATGGATGCAACTAGAGACTGTCATACTAAGTGAAGTAAGCCAGACACAGAAAGACAAATACCATATGATAGCACTTACATGTGGAATCTAAACTGTGGCACAAATGAACCTATTTACAAAACAGAAACAGACTCACAGACCCAGAGATCAGATTTGGTGAGGGAGTTGGGGAGAGATGGACTGACTGGGAATTTGAGGTTGGTGGATGCAAATTATTACATTAGAATGGATAAACAATGGATACAGCATAGCACGGGGAACCATAGCCAATCTGCTGAGATAAGCCATAATGGAATAGAATATTTTAAAAGTGTATATATGTGTAAAACTGAGTTATTTTGCTGTACAGCGGAGACAGCAGAGACTAACACAATATTGTAAATCAACTATACTTCAATTAAATATAAAAAAAGCAAGGCCAGTATTCATTGATGGCAAAGCTGCTTTATAAGGATGATCAATTAAGACGACTATTTTTTCTAGAATTAGACTATCTAATGCAGCATCAGCAGCAAGCTATGTAGTTTCAGTGAATTATTACTCAAAAGATATAGTGGAAAAATGGCCCTGTAAACAAAGTTACTGGCTTACAATTTTTGACTCCTTTGCCATAAGACAATGTAATAGAAAATTACTCAGCAGGCAAGCAAGCATCATGTCTACAGCAGAAAGTGGTTAAGAGCCACAGTCTTCAGAGTCAGACAGACTGGGTTCAGATCCTGACTTTGCCATTTAGAAAAATTTCATGGACAAATTAGGTAAACAGTCTGATATTTAGTTCTCTCATCTGTAAAAAGGGGCTGGTAGTAGTCAATATACCTGTTCTGACTGTTTGAACATCCATTTTGATTAGCAGATACCCATGCCATACTGAAGCTATTAAAATTTTTCTATATCATTCCCAGAACTTGGCACATAGTAACCCCTCAAGAAATGATGGTTACTATTACTCCTAAAAGTTGAAAATAGAATAAAAGAATAAAACACATATACCCATTAAGTAATTACACATCTCTCCTACACATTAACTACACATAAGCTACTGAAAATGACCACATAATTTAATTTTGATACCTTTGAGAATCAGAAAATCACCAATCTATAAAGTTCTGAGTATAATCCTCTGATACAAAAAAGAGAAAAGGGAAAAAAGGCACAGAGGTACACTATGTAACTTCTGTGTCTCAAGGAACAAAATATCAGTTGAAAATATCAGTCTGTTGAAATGTACAGGCCTATGCATTGGATAGCAACATGTCCATGCTCAGTGACATGAAGAAAAAAACCTAAATATTAAACTACCTGTTTGTAATCACTTGTCCTCAAATATTTGTTTAAAAAATATTACCGTTTTCATTTCAGAAGGTATGATGCTTTCAGATAAAAAAGGACAGGTAGCAAAAGAATTACGAAAATCGAGGGCTCGTTGTAACTGCTCCTACAAAACAAAAACACAAAGTAATTTTTAAAAATGACTTGAAAATCAATTTAGAATGACAGTAATCCAGAATACGAGCCACTTTCTATATTCTGGACACCTCAACAATATTTTAGTATGAAAAAGAGTAGTTTTTGTGTCATCTTTACTTACTCGGTAAGCGCTAATCACAAAGTGTGTCCTTTGGCGAATTCTTTCTGGCTGTTGTAAAGGATGTGCTGAAACAGGAGGTGCCTTTTCAAATAAAAATTCAGAGCCACAGGGAGAAAGCTGCAGTCTGGAGCCATCAACATATTGCACTTGCACTGAATCATCTTCATAAAGTACCATTTGCACTTCAGCTGCCATTACTGAGACTGTGGATAAAATGTCCTTCCAAGGCAAAGGCTGAAGGAAACAGCAAATACAGTAGCACCAATACTCTTCGCGTACAAAAGTTCTATCAAAATAAATGGATGAACATAAGCACAACACACTGCCACTGAGCTTACTTTTTTGGATGAAAAGTGATGATCTTACCCTGACCTGACCTGACTGCCTTGATTAATCCTGAGGGCTTTACCTCAGTAGTGTGGGAAGATAATTGAGAGGGAGAAGACAGCCCACCAAGTTATAACTGCCCTTATCATTTTAGTAGCTTTACTTCTGAAGTTTAACTTCTGAAAATTGGATGCTCAAGATCTCACTTCAAATAACAAGCAAATTCCATCTTTGCAAAAAGAATACAGTAAATCAGAGACTTCCCTGGTGCTCCAGTGGCTAAGACTTCATACTCTCAATGCAGGGGTCCCAGGTTTGATCCCTGGTCAGGAAACTAGATCCCACATGCTGCAATCAAGACCTGGGGCAGTCAAATAAATAAATAAACATTTTTTAAAAAGAAGAAGAAAAATGTAGCAAATCATTTGTAGTACATGTAAAAGGCAGGCCAAAAGTTAACTATTTGGCCCACTTGAAAATAACACCTGGATTCCTACCACTAACTAGGGCTTCCCTGGTGACTCAGAGGTTAAAGCGTCTGCCTCTAATGCGGAGAGAGCTGGGTTCAATCCCTGGGTTGGGAAGATCCCCTAGAGAAGGAAATGGCAACCCACTCCAGTATTCTTGCCTGGAGAATCCCATGGACAGAGAAGCCTGGTGGCTACAGTCCACCGGGTCGCAGAGTCGGACACAACTGAGCGACTTAACTAACTTTAGCCTGGCATTATGGAAGTAGCTCCATGTCACAACTCAGAAAGCTAACTAATCACCTAGTGAATTAGATTCATCTTATTCACTGAATTCAATTTCCTCTTCTTTACCTCTAAACTGTCTCTGTATTTCCACCTATGCTTTCCACATAGGTATGATGGAAGGGGAATGAAAGGGTTGGGTTCCATTCACACTCTATCAGTTCCTAGCTATAAATCTCAGGTTGGTTGTTTCCTTATTTGTAAAATGGGGGTAGTAACAGGATTGCTGTGAGGATTAAATGAGACAACATATGTAACAGTGCCACTAGTGTGAATGCTGCTTTGCAGGAGCTCAATAAATTTTATAATTCTTTCTACAACTAACTGCATCCCCTACTAGGACATTATCTCCTTCTGTTAACCAGGTGATCAAGTTTCACCTGACCGGAAAAAAAAAAAAAAAAAAGTAACTTTCCATAGATACCACTTTCCCCAGCTTACCTCTGTTTCCTACCAATAAACTTCTCAGGTGTAGTATTCACTCAGTGTCAACTTTGTCTTTTTTTTTTTTTTTTTTTTTTGGCCGAGCTTCGAGGCATGCAAGATCTCAGTTCACTGACGAGAGATCCAACCTAAGCCCCCTGCATTGGGAACACGAGTCTTAATCACTGGACTGCCAGGCAAGTCCCAGCGTCCACTTTCTCTCCCAACAATCTTCAGTGCATTGCAATCCAGCTTTCTCTGTCACCTCACTACCGAAATTGTTTCACAATGGTCACCAGTATCTTCCTACACACAGTGACTTCAGTCTTCATTCTACTTAACTAGCCAATATGTGACAGTGTTTTCTGCCTGTCTTTGCACCAAACTCTCTTCTTCTGCCTTTTATGTAAAAGGGGTGGGGGTGCCATGGTTCGCCCCCATCCCCGCCTCTATATCTGTTCTTCTTAATAGTTTAACCATTGCTCTTCTTCACCATTCTCTTAAATCAAGGGATTCATCAACACCTGACCTTAGTTAGTCCCCATTTTCTCTCTTCTTACTAGATACACTTATGTTGTTTTTATGCCCACCCTTAAAAGGTTTTTATGCCTTTTAAAAAAATCTTACCCATTTCACTGTATGTAATTAGCTACATATGATATAGCCTACAATCTTTGGCAGAGTATGTCAATATATAAATATTAAACCACATGATCTCTCCTGAGGAAGTTCACACAACTTTAATCATTCTCTTTCTCTAGAGAACTTCCAAATCTATCTGACCTCTCTTCAGAGCATCCAGCTGCCTCCAGGAGCTCTCTGCATGTCCTGGTTCCACAGATAAATCAAACTCAACATCACTTCCACTCAAGGAAGACTTCTGTTAATACCCTCGAATTCACTTTCATTCTTAAGGCCAATCTACAAACAGTAGCTAGAAGGACCTTGTAACATAAAAATGAGATTTAACCCTTCTGACTTAAACCCAACATTTGCACTTAGAATAAAATCCAGATTCTTAACCACAGCCTATAAAAGCCATACAATCTGCACCTATCTACTTCTTCAATGTCTTCTCCTAACTCTCTCCTTCTTCAGGACACTTTAGCTACACTGGCTTTTTAAATGTTTTTTTTTTTAGGAAGTTGTAACGCATCTCAGAACCTTTGCACTGTTCTTTTTGCCTACCATGCACTTTCCCCAACTCATCACATCTTTGGCACCATTAATATCTCAGCACAAATATCTAACTTCCTCAAAGGCCTAACCTGACCAGTTAAAAGTTGTTCCCAACCATGACATTTTATCCATTTCATCATTTTTCTTCATAACATCTATTACTATAAAAATGGGTTCTATTTATGTACTTGCTTTTTGTCTTTTTTCATGGGACCTCCCTGGTGGCTCAGATGATAAAGAATGATAAAGGAGAACCGGGTTCGATCCCAGGGTCATGGACAAAAACTCAAGGAGAGCAGGGACTTCATCTTTCTTACTCACCGTATCCCTGGCATCTAAAACAATATTTGGCCAATAATAATAAGGGCGCAATAACTATTTAATCATAAATATATAAGTAATATATAAGAATATAAACGTAAATTTTAAAATTCTTGCTTCTCCTGAATTTGCAATTTGAGTCAATGGCATCTCAATTTGACTTCTTAGTGTTTCCCTTCACACCCTTGTGACAAGTCCTGTTGATTTTGTATGTCTCTCCCATAAATCTGGCTCTTACTTTTCTATTTCTGGTCAACTTTTCCCTCCACTCCTGTAAACTGTCTGGGACCTTTTCCCAGTTTTCCGCCTCTCCAATCCATTTCCAGTATTCCCCTCGTTGGTAATCTTCCACAACCCAGACCATACCAACCACTTTACATCACTTGTTTACATACTTGTTAACTGGCAATAAATACTCATAGCATTAAATATATTTATATTGCGGCTATATGTATCCTATATACATACGAGGTCCACTTGCTATTTCAGAAAAAACAGGTGCAGATACACAGCCGAAAAATATACTTTTCTCATACCAGCTGGAAAAAAGCCTCTATCTTAAGCCAAGAATTTTTTCCAACAGCTTATTCTGGTATAATTGTTACTTAGATTATTTAAATAATCAAGCAGACACAAGAAACAGTGAGAATATCCCAACAGCTTATTCTGGTATAATTGTTACTTAGATTATTTAAATAATCAAGCAGACACAAGAAACAGTGAGAATATCCCAACAGCTTATTCTGGTATAATTGTTACTTAGATTATTTAAATAATCAAGCAGACACAAGAAACAGTGAGAATATTCCAACAGCTTATTCTGGTATAATTACTTAGATTATTTGAATAATCAAGCAGACACAAGAAACAGTGAGAATATCTTAAGTTCTTGCCATCACTAATGATAATAATAATCTGGCTCCAACCTACATTTCCAGCGTCTTGTCTACTTTGATCAAAAATTTTGTTCTCGACATTAACGGGAACTTCATCAAACGCCTATCTACAGAAAAAGCCTCATACAATCAACGTCTTCGACTCACACAGCAAGCAGTTCTGAGCTTTAAAGTCGTGGAAACGAGACCAGTCAATGGCCCTTGTGCTTTAGTTTGCCAAATACTCGGAGTAGCAGCTTGCGCTCCTGCCTACGACGCTTCTCGTGGAGTATTTCTTGAATTTGACAAGTTACCAGCAAGTGATGTTTCTCGATGAAAGAAAAGTCATAACCGAGAGGAGTTAAGGCTACAGGGAGGAGGTCTGGCGGTCTCTCGTCAAGTCCGAGTAGCCAGGGACAGCGGCAGCTGCGACCGCAAAGACAAACCAGAGGCAAACGGTCGAAATTCAAACCTTCCCGCACCCTAGGAAACTCGCCAGTTTTACAAAGGAAGACCGGAAGTCCAGACCTAACTGAGCCCTCCTCTCGCAAAGCAGGGCGGGACCGGAAGTAGGGGAGGCAGGGGCTCTCAGTACGGAAGTTAGTCGTCTACTCTCCAGTTTTTACTTCCGGCACCTCCCCAAGGAATTGGCCAGACCTGGTTGTGATAAAGCTGGTGAGGACGGGCATTTTTGATGCTCTAGCCGAGATAGCTACAGATTTGGAATTTAGTGGAGTGATACTGTTTAAATGATCTAAACAATTATACGTCAATAAAGCGGTTAAAAAAAAAAAACTTGACCGTAGAGACGTCTGCTTTCCTAGTTTGATGTCAGAAAATGTCGCTCAACTGTTTCTTTGCACCTTTAAAATTTTTGTTACAACAGCAAATGGACGCGTCTGCTATATTTTATTGCCACTGAAACAAACATTTGTGGAGAGTCTACTATGTACTAGGCGTGCGCCGTGGATAAAGCAGGGAATGAGATCCAGGGTCGAGGATGGGGGCTGGAGATCAACTGGAAAGAAACAACTAGACAATAATTTAATCACAAGTTTGGTAAGTGTTCCTAAAATAAAATACAGAGGTCTGTGAGAGTTTTATGTGTGCGAGTCATTCAGTCATGTCCCACTTTGTGACCCCGTGGACTGTAGGGCTCCAGGCTCCTGTCAGTGAAATTCTCCAGGCAAGAATACTGGAGTGGGTTGCCATTGCCTTCACCAGAGGATCTTCCCCACCCAGGGATCGAGCCAGAGTCTCTGCATTGCCGGTGGATTCTTTACCGTCTGAGGCACCAGGGAAGCCCTGCTGCTGCTGCTGCTAAGTCACTTCAGCCGTGTCCGACTCTGTGTGACTCCATAGACGGCAGCCCACCAGGCTCCGCCGTCCCTGGGATTCTCCAGGCAAGAACACTGGAGTGAGTTGCCATTTCCTTCTCCCTGGTGAAAGTTTATAGTGGGCAACCTAAACCGCGGTTCCCTGGTGGTTCAGCTGGTAAAGAATCTGCCTGCAATTCGAGAATCTTCCTGGGTTGGGAAGATCCCCTGGAGAAGGGAATGGCTACCCACTCAGGTATTCTGGTCTGGAGAATTCCAGGGGGAATGTATATAGTCTGTGAGGTCCCAGGGTTGGAAACCACTGAGCAACTTTCACTTTAATCCAGGCTGAGGAAATATTTCCACTGAAATCCAAAGAGTAGAAATGAAGTTCGACTCTGCGACCCCTGGACTGTAGCCCACTAAGCTCCTCCGTCCATGGGATTCTCCAGGCAAGAATACTGGAGTGGGTTGCCATTTCCTTCTCCAGGGGATCTTCTCGACCCAGGGATCGAACCCAGGTCTCCCACATTGCAGGCAGATGCTTTAACCTCTGCACCACCAGGGAAGCAGCTAAATACAGTAGAGGGGGAAAGTGTTTCAAGGTGAGATTATGGCATATGTTAAGGCCCTGACGCCCAAAGGAAAAATCTGGCCTCTCTCTTAAAAGTATTGAAAGAAAGCCAGTTTGTTCTAAGTATGCTTAAAGAGGAAAGAAAGGCTCTTCTTGGGGAAGAGAAGCTTGAAACTGGATTATAGAAATAGGCAGTACGGGTTTATGAATTATGGACTTTATCTTAAAAGCAGTGGTAAACTACTACAAGGGCTTTAAACAACGGTGGCAGCACTAAGGGACTGAGAGAAATATAACTCCTTAAATTCATCTCCATTTTAAAAAGTCTGATATGCAAATTGACTTCAGTCTTTTGTCAGGTGAAATAACCTCAGATAACCATGATCTATAACCTGTTTTATTACACACTGCTAACTTAGGCCCTATCAAACCCCCATCTTTTCCCCTTCCACTGTGTAAGAACCTCCTATATATAAATTTTGTCTACTACAGAGGGGTTTTGTGGTGCTTTTTGCATTGGATTTTTTTTTTGCCAATCCAATACTTTAGAAAAATTCCTGCAAGTGCTGAATGGAGAGTGAATTGAAGCATATGAGAACAATGTGTGGCTCTTTCAAAAGGCTTTTGAAAGAGCAACAGCAGAGACGAGAGCAGTTCAGACTCAAGACTAGACAGTGACAATGGAGAACACAGTTCCAGTATTTAGGAGATCAACTCTTAAATCTTGGAGATGACTGAACAGTGAGAGTTAAAACAATTCCAGGGGTTTCTGGATGGGGAAAGTGGATAGGTGTCAGTGCCCTCAATGAGAGGTGGGTGTTTAGAATAAGTTCAGGGTACAGTATGACATAAATTTTGTGAGACCGCCCAGTGGAAACAATAAAGGTCTAGAATCAGGATATTAGAAATAAATATGGAGGTCAGCAGTGATATTGACCTCCATATTTATTTGAAAGTGATAGCTGCTAATTGAAGCTTTGGGCCGACATGAGAAAAGAATGCTTAGGATTGAGCTTTGAGGAACACCAGTACCAAACCCTGAGAAACAGCACAATGCTATGGAGGAAGCAAGCCATTGTATTCTAGATGCGTGTGTGTGTGTATTAGTTGCTCAAGCTGTCTTTGCAACCCACACGGACCAGAGCCCATCAGGCTGTCTGTCCATGGAATTCTCCAGGGAAGAATACTGGAGTTACCCGTGCCTTCCTCCAGGGGATCTTCCCGACCCAGGGATTGAACTCCCATCTCCTGGGTCTCCTGCATTGGCAGGCAGGTTCTTTACCACTAACGCCACTTGGGATGTTTTCAATTTTGGTGTTGACAGTGTCAGATATTGCCTAGAGAACAAGCTAAACAATTAAGTGTTTATTCAATTAAATGGCATGGATGTCATCATTGACTGTAATAAGGGCTGTTGTATACACTAGTGGCAGAATATACAGTGGGTTTGAAGAGCAAATAGGTAAGAAAATGGAAAAAAAAAAAGAATACTTGGGAAGTCTGATGAGGAAGCAGGGACAGGACTGTTATTAGGGAGAAATGTGAGGGCCAGATTTCTTTTGATGAGAGGAATGGCATATTCAAACTCATGCAAAGGGCCAATGGAGAAATATTAAAAAAAAAAAGAAACAGACCAAGTAACAACAGAGTTTGTGAGAGTGAGAGGGCATGGAGTTCAAGCACATGTTGAAAATTGTTCTTTAATAATAGGAGGGATACTTCCTATAGGGGAAGAGGAGAGATGAAGTGTATTCAGATGCATTTGTGAACATCTCTCCAGTGATCTTTTTTTTTTTTCTGTGAAGGAAATCATCAGGGAATAAAGAGGCAGACAGAGTACACACGGTTTGAATTGAGCAAGAGAATGAAGAAACACAGATTACTGGCAGCCTAAATGAAGGTGACTATGGATTGACAGTAGTACAAGCCTAAAAGAAGTGACCTCCCACAGCCTGGATGCAGCAGCAGCGTCCAGTTCACTCCAGGCTGGCGTTTGCTAGGCTGACCCAATCCAGCCGTGGTGTACATGCCCTTAAATGATTTCTATCTGCTAAGGTCTAGTCAGCTAAAGACCACTGGGCTCAAGCCTGTAGTCTGACAAAATATTTGATGTGTAAGCAAGAAAGTACACTTCAAATGAGGCTCTCCACAGGGGAAGGAGCGCATCTTCGTTGTAAGGTCTAGGTTCCTGCTGAGGAATTCTGAGGAAGCTCTAAGGGGAGAGAGACCAGTTCCTGGTTGGATGCTCTTTCTGTAGCAGGATTAGAAACAGGGTTTAACTAAGGGACTGGCTGCTATCCTGAGGTGAGGGCAGTTTAGCAACTGGGTATCCCCTAAAAGATGGACAAGAACTGCAAAGCAGGTCTGAAAGCATCAGTGATAACAAAGCCCTGGTCTCACACACACACACTGGGGGTCATGACCTTGGGAAAAACGTTGTCTATTACGCTGCAGCTGGCTTTATCTGTGTCTGACCTCCCAGCTTGATTAACAGGCAGGGCTGCTGCTTTTTCAGTTTAAGCTGATTTTCAATCCTTCAGCCCAACAGTTTTTTACTCTACACCAAGCATCCTCTTAATAAATGTGACAATTAAAAAAAAAAAAAGACAACTTAATCCATACCCTACTATCCTCATGACAGATAAGACTGAATAAAATACCTAATCATAGAATTCCCCTAAAAAAAAAAGAATTCCCTTGCTTTCTGACAGCATCCATGCTAGAGCAAATCTCCAGTTTCTTAGGCCCTCTCCCAAATTATCCAATCAAAGCCCCAATCCTATAATAGGTTCTTGTGAACACTCTTATTGACATAATTGCAACCCACTCTAGTGTTCTTGCCTGGAGAAGCCCAGGGACGGGGAGCTTGGTGGTCTGCTGTCTATGGGGTCACAGAGTCGACACAACTCAAGTGACTTAGATGGTGGATACTCTGCCTCTCAACAAGTACTAAACTCAACATATTCAGGTACAGGTGTGGCCCTGGTAGTCTCTGGCTGCAGGGCACTGACAATACAGACAGAGGGTCTGAGTTAATGACACAACTTCCAAGACTAATATTTGCACTTTGTTACAAGACTAACATTCACTGGCACCTTTGTGTCCTTGCTCATTAAAGATTTGTACTAATAATCCCTGTTACAAAAGATGAACGGATCTGTGTTTCTGTGGAAGACATGGCAATCCTAAAGGCCAACTCTTCCCTTTCAGTATTTAAAACATGTCCACACATTCCTTGAAGGCCTCCTATCTGATATGGCTTTTTAGTGAGCTAATCAGAACCCAAAGAGACTGTAGCAGAAGCAGTGCTGCTTGCAGCTTCTGAATGCAGCTTCTTCCTGGGTCTTTACAATGCCCCCTCTTAACCAGCTGCCATGTTGTGAGAAGTCTAAGCCACGTGGACAGGCCAGGTGTAGGTGCTTCAGGTCAAGGATGGCTTCAAGTCACCTCAGCCCAGTCATCAGCCATGTGCATGAAGACAACTCTAGAAGATGACAGCAGCCAGCTGTTCCAGCCACCCCAGTCCTTATTTTTCCCAAATGTTGCAGACTAGAAGAATAGTACCCTCTCTTGTACCCTGTCCAAATTCCTAAGCCACAGAAACATGAGCATGATAAAATGGTTATTGTCTGGGTGGTTACTTAAGCAGCACCAGTAACTGGAACATACTGATCCTACTGCTAGCTGTTGTAAGCATAGTATATTAGTAACATTTAGCAGATAAAACTGGGTGGTTATTCAGAGTAACTGCACAAACTTTAAAGTATATTCAGTGAGCATATTCTTGGCCCCAGCCTAACGTCCAGCCTTTTTCCTACACGCCCTTCCCCTCATCCCTGAGATTCATTCACAGTGAGCATAACCTCCAGAGAACTTCAGATTGAGGCAATAGCCACCATGTTGAAAAAAATTCTATTATTACATATATACTTGCCTTTTACAATAAGAACACTAAGAGTTTACATTTCATAATTGCTAGTTTTTCCAAGTAGATGTGAATGTTTATTGAAACTCATTCAACAGACATTGAATATCTATCCTAGTAGTTTGATTTCAAATCTTAATTTTATGATGTCATGTAAAAAAATTCAATAGAAATTCTTTAGAATTCGAGGATACTACTCCAAAAACTTAGAGGAAACAAAACTATTTAAATTTTATTTTTAAAGTCTAATTTTAATCCAGACCAAACAAACAAGCCAAAAAGTGAGAAAGCTAATTAGCAGACACAGATGTACCAAATGTAAAACAGTGGGTTATTAACAGAACTATTTACATGCATATTTACAGGCAATCTTTTTGTACATAAGTTTTAGTTAGCTGGAAAAAGATTTTTGACACAGGTAAAAATATTACTAAGGTAGGGCTGAGGTGGTACCACGTTATAGTAAAAGTATTAGAAAAGTGGTTCAAGGTTCATTGATTATAAAGCAGATGAAAACTTGAGTGACAAAGATCTAGTAAAATTCTCTAGTAAAAAAGTCAATGCAACTTATGCTATAAAACAAAAATGAGAAAGCCATATAAATGAAGCAGAATAATATTCTAGGTTTTTAGAGTAATGAAGTTAGGTTAAAAAAAAAATTCTAGAACTGCAACAAATCCTCAGTGAAGATCTTGGTTGTTTAGTTGGGAGTTCTTACTTTTTTTTAAAATGCCATTTTAAAAGCCCTTGGTATCAAATAGCATCTGGACATGTAAATCAGTTGTTAATGACATTTCTAAGACTTCAAGTCCTAAAGATATTTGTGACTGTGATTCATACTTGAAACTCAATTCTTTGAGACTAAATGTAAAACTAAGTGAAAGCTGTAATACTCATATCTAAGAAAGGATGCTACATTTTGCAGTTATATGTATTTTCAGACTAAGAATTTTTCCCTCAAGAAAAGTAGAATTTAAAGGATAAGCTACTAACCAGCTAGCAAAATTTACTTTCAACATTTTTCATTTTTTTCAAAATCGATTTTATTGCAGCCAAAACAGTGGAATTAACTGTACATAATAAACTATTATATATATATACACATTTTAAGTTATAGGGAATAAAGTTTATTTTGGCAGAGAGTGTTAAACAAAATTAAAGTTGCATACATTAGTAACATAACTCAACACCCTTAATTTGGTATAAGTGTGACACATTTTCTTGCTTTCCTGTGTTCTGCTAAATCACCATAACCTAAACTGCTTTATAAAATGGATACGCTGAAATTTAACTTTACTGTTTTCGCTTACGCTCTGATTCCAAACAAAACTTTTCATAAGCTTCTTCTATCTCTGGGTCCATCTCATCATCAATATCATCCAAGTACCTGTGAAAGCAACACAGATGAGGTTTATTTTTTTAATTCAGAAAATGTCTAAGATACTAAGTCATGAAAGTGTGTATCTCCCCACCCCCAGGACCCTTTCCACCAACACGTGACAAAATTATCTTGCCAGTCCTACCAATTGCTGATGGGTCTTTATCCTTCTTCCCTCATTTCTAGTACAAGGCCACATACTGAAATGCCACAAGTTCATTAGGGCAAAGAGAATATAACGCTTACCAAGCTAAACTTTAGAGATAACCTGACATTTAATGGCAAGGCCAACTTTCAGTTTCCACTGGTGCTCTCAGCAGGGTTGAACCTTCCTAACTGCTTGGAAGCACATCCCTGTATTTTTCTCTATTGAGCTAGTATATAAAAGTATGACACTATCAGAAAATCAGACATATTTAAAATACACAAAACTGTACAAAAAAAGATCTTCATGACCTGGATAATCACGATGGTGTGATCACTCACCTAGAGCCAGACATCCTGGAATGTGAAGTCAAGTGGGCCTTAGAAAGCATCACTACAAACAAAGCTAGTGAAGGATGGAATTCCAGTTGAGCTGTTTCAAATCCTGAAAGATGATGCCGTGAAAGTGCTGCACTCAATATGCCAGCAAATTTGGAAAACTCAGCAGGGGCCACAGGACTGGAAAAAGGTCAGTTTTCATTCCAATCCCAAAGAAAGGTAATGCCAAAGAATGCTTAACTACCACACAATTAGACTCATGTCACATGCTAGTAAAGTAATGCTCAAAATTCTTCAAGCCAGGCTTCAGCAATACATGAACCATGAACTTCCTGATGTTCAAGCTGGTTTTAGAAAAGGCAGAGGAACCAGACATCAAATTGCCAACATCCGCTAGATCATGGAAAAAGCAAGAGAGTTCCAGAAAAACATCTATTTCTGCTTTATTGACTATGCCAAAGCCTTTGACTGTGTGGATCACAATAAACTGTGGAAAATTCTGAAAGAGATGGGAATACAGACCACCTGACCTGCCTCTTGAGAAATCTGTATGCAGGTCAGGAAGCAACAGTTAGAACTGGACATGGAACAACAGACTGGTTCCAAATAGGAAAAGGAGTACATCAAGGCTGTATATTGTCACCCTGCTTACTTAACTTATATGCAGAGTACATCATGAGAAATGCTGGACTGGAAGAAACACAAGACGGAATCAAGACTGCCAGGAGAAATATCAAACACCTCAGATATGCAGATGACACCACCATTATGGCAGAAAGTGAAGAGGAACTAAAAAGCCTCTTGATGAAAGTGAAAGAGGAGAGCGAAAAAGTTGGCTTAAAGCTCAACATTCAGAAAATGAAGATCACGACATCCGGTCCCAACACTTCATGGCAAATAGATGGAAAAACAGTGGAAATAGTGTCAGACTTTATTTTTGGGGGGCTCCAAAATCACTGCAGATAGTGACTGCAGCCATGAAATTAAAAGACGCTTACTCCTTGGAAGAAAAGTTATGACCAACCTAGATAACATATTCAAAAGCAGAAACATTACTTTGCCAACAAAGGTCCGTCTAGTCAAGGCTATGGTTTTTTCTGTAGTTATGTATGGATGTGAGAGTTAGACTGTGAAGAAGGCTGAGCGCCGAAGAATTGATGCTTTTGAACTGTGGTGTTGGAGAAGACTCTTGAGAGTCCCTTGGACTGCAAGGAGATCCAACCAGTCCATTCTGAAGGAGATTAATCCTGGGATTTCTTTGGAAGGAATGATGCTAAAGCTGAAACTCTACTACTCTGGCCACCTCATGTGAAGAGTTGACTCACTGGAAAAAACTCTGATGCTGGGAGGGATTGGGGGCAGGAGGAGAAGGGGACGACAGAGGACGAGATGGCTGGATGGCATCACTGACTTGATAGACATGAATCTGAGTGAACTCCAGGAGTTGGTGATGGACAGGGAAGCCTGGCGTGCTGTGATTCATGGGGTCGCAAAGAGTCGGAAATGACTGAGTGACTGAACTGAACCTGGAGAAAGAATAAATGTGATTCTTTTTTTTTAACCTATAATACATGAGATGGGGTAAGAAAAAATAAAGTCACAGATTTATTTCTGCCCTCTGCTTATGAAGAGGAGAATCTAAGTAGCCTGTTCAAATTCACATGAATTGTTAACAGAACTGGGACTAAACCTCAAGTTCCTGGTCATTCTATATACAAATGTAGCATGATCTAATGATAAGTGAACAATACAATAAAAGTTTCTTTTGTCATAAAGAATGGCAGGTAAAGACTGAGATATGGGATATAGGACTGTAATTTATAGTTATCGGTGTTCTAATTTTAATCCCTTAACAGCCAAGCTTTGAGACTTTTACTGTGTGCCAGGTAGCTACTCCAAGTTATTTATGTATCTCATTTAGGTCTCAAAAAAATTCAAGGAGGGGTACTACTATTCCTATTCAATAGATGGAGAAAAAGGCATAGAACTTGCCCAAGATCTTATAGTATTAAAGTTAATAGAATCTATTTTATAAAAACTGTTTGAATATGCTACATTACTAGTTTTTTCACGTTAACTATATTTAACTTTCAGTCATAGTGTTTTCTCTAATATGATTTTCTGAAAGTTTCTGATAAATAACTACTACGTATCTACTACTTTAACATCATTAAATCAAAATGCACATTCTTTCATCATCTTTTCTAGTCTATAGACTCCATCCACAAACTATGGCCACAGGAATTCACAAAGAAAGCAGCTAAATATGGAAATTTTCTGGCAGTTCAATTTTGAGGACTCCGTACTTCCACTGCAGCGGGGCTGGGTTCAATCTCTGCAGAGGGAACTAAGATCTCGCCTGCAAGCTGTATCACATGGCCAAACAGAAAAATGAAAACAAAAATTAAAAAAGAAACCCAAACCCTCAAAACAAAAAAAGGATCTAAAGAACTTACGGATCACCACCCCCTGATAAATCTGTTCCATTTTCTTCATAATCTGGAAAAAAGTCTTCTCTTTCAAGTAACTCTTGATATTTCTCTTGGTAATCTATAAAAAAAAAAAAATTTAATACTGAAAAATATTTGTATGAAACAGCCAAGTTACCCCTAAAATTTTTTTTAATATTATGATTTTTAAGTAGATACATTTAAATAGCAGTTAAGGTTCCATCTACATATTTAAGAATATCTTTTATACAATTTACATTTTAACTGGCTTGCTTTATCTCTCCCCTGTACACCACGTGCTCATAAATTATACAATTGACCCTTACTGGTCAGTGACCTTCTACACTCTCAAAAATCCAAATGTAACTTAGTTGGCCCTCCTTATACACGGTTCCTTTGTATTTGCTGATTCAGCTAACCCTACATAAGTACTGTAGTACGTATTTAGTGAAAAATAATCACAGACACAGACCTGTGCTTAAAGCTCAACATAATTTTAACTATAAGATGGTCCTGCAATAAATAAAGCAACAGATAAAACACTCTCTTAAATGTATGAATGAGTTCACATTCACTCACTTACTCATACACACATCTGCTCACGTCACCAGATGACATAACTCTTACAGCTGGGAGGCTGGCAGACCTAGTGGTCTTAGGAACAAAAGGGTTGGATTTTAAAACCCACAGATGGTCAGAAGGCAAGGTCTTGAGTCCATGTGAAATAGGGAGATGGAATTCATGCCCCACGTCCATCTCACCTACACAAACCCAGGACAAACAACTGGTATTTCAAGCAAAAGGTGAACCAAGAAAACAACCTCAGCTGTAAAGGGAGATGGCAAAGAAGCTTGGCTGTCCCTGCCTGCATCTGGAATCAGGACAGAAGCACTGTGAAGAAACTGGTTCCCTGGATAACTTTTCAAAATTACTTTTAATTGAAGGATAATTCCCCAGAGAATTTTTAACAATGGGTATGCATTTCAAATTTCTATTATCCACATAAAGAATCTCTATGACAAGAAAATAAAAAAATGTGTTCCAAGCCAGTGTTACCCCTGTGGCTCCTGACACAGCAAATACAAATTCCCCTTGAATACATGTTCCTACAATCCAAGTCACAAGGCTTTTTCATAAAGAACAACAAACAGGCAGTAGTTAGAATGCTGGAGCAGTCATGAAAGGGCCATAATATATGTAACTTCAAATGATTTAAGGAAAAAGAGTGAATGTGGAAAGAACAAATGTTAAACAGAAAACACTGTTAACCACAGAGGTACATCTGAGTAAAAGGCAGACAGATGGGTGTTCTTTCTACTGTTTTTACTTTTGTAGCTTTACAATAAGTTTGAAAACATTTCAAAAGTTTAAGAAAGCTAAATTATGAGATTGCAAAAAATATCACAATATAAAGAAGTAATTTTGTATATGACAGAAGTAACAGCAGGGTTAGAATTAAAAATATGAAGCAAAACTAAGCCTATTTAGAATAATGTGAAAAAAGGCCTTGAAACTTTAAGATCAAGATACTTTGAACAAAATTCAGAAACAATCCTGTTTGAAAACTAAAATGAATTTCCACAGTCATCAGAAATAACTAGGAAAGACAGATTAGACAAAGAAGAAGATCTAAGAACCAAAATGAATCAAGGCAGCTTCAAAGAATAAGGGGAAAAAGGAAAATCTGTCTCACCAGACACAGCAAGATTTACAGTATGTTAGAATAACTAAGAATGCAGTATTGGGACTATCCTGGTGGTCCAGTGGTTAAGAATCCACCTGCCAATGCAGGAGACACAAGTTTGTTCCCTGGTCCAGGAAGATCTCACATGCTATGGAGCAACTAAACCTGTGTGCTCTAGAACCCCTGAGCTATGAGACAAGCCACCACTCCCCGCAACTAGAGAAAGCCTATGCAGCAACAAAGACCCAACAGAGCCAGAAAATAAATAAAATTTTAAAAGAATGCAGTATTGATGTCAAGACAAATAGAAGATCCACACTCACAGACACAGGAATAAGACACAAATTTATAGGGAGTTACATGGTACACAGAGGGATATTTTATCCAAGAGAGGAAGCATCCTCTGTGTTGACATGAGGAACTACAGAATATTTAATTCCTACCATATCTCACATTCAAGAGTTAGCCAGATGGATTAAACACCTAAATATAAAAAAACAGGGTTTAGAACACAATAGAATTTGCCTGTAGTAAGGAAACTAAGTCATAGACACACATAAGACTCTTAACACTCAAAGCTTCTACATAAGACAAAAAATGGAAAGATAGCACATACTGGCAGAAACTAAGGATCACTTTCCAGACCATGTAAATAATTACAAATCAGTAAGAAAAACAAATGATTCAACAGAGATATGTGAAAAGGACACAAGCAGGTGATTCTCAAACAAAGAAATCAAAAGGTTAATAAAATCTGTTATTATAAATAACAAACAGAAAATGTTATTAAATGTTATTAACAGCTATTAAAATGTTATTTTAATAAAACAGAAACCAGAAAAAGAGGTCTGGTGAAAGAAAAATAAGTCTGGTAACAGTAAGCGTTACCAACAATGGGAAACAGGAACTTTCATATGCTGCTGGTGGGAATATTAAGCTGTATAATCATGATGGAAAGCAGCTTAGCAACATCTAGTGAAGCGGAAGATGTATATTGCCTATAATCTAACAATTCTACTTCCTTACCCTAAGGAAATTTCTCTATATGCAAAGATTATTAAAGGTTTGTTTGCATGGTATTATGGGTAGTAATAAGTGCGAACTACCCCCCATTGTAAAAAATGGGGGGCCCCAAGGGGGAGGGAATCTATAAATTGTGGTTTACTCTCAGTAGATCATCATTTGGCATTTATATATATCAACACAAACAAATACCAAAAATACTGAGTAAAAAAATAAACTGCAAAAAGACATGCACAATAAGGTACCTTTTAGGTTAATACTACTGTGTATGGTAATGCCTGTAACTTACAGAAATATGAAGTAAAAAGACAACACAATGACACCAACGTTAGGATAGTAAGTACCCTAGGAGGGAAATTATGGAAGGACTGGACTTGGGGGTGAAAGATCAATTACAGTAACAGAAAATGGCTTAGTATTATCTATATAGTTTTATTTCTTTGAAAAGACCCAAGATATATAATGATATAGTGAAATCAGTTTATCTTGACAGTGAATCAAACTGGCCAGTTTTGAAATACTCAACAATATAAAAACCAAAGAGGTCAAAAGAACTGCTTAACTTTTCAACTTTAAATTGTACTTATGTCTGTAATTCATAATTTAAAGCTGAAAAGTTAAGCAGTTCTTTTGACCTCTGTGCTAGAGGCATAGGATAGTCAGTGTCTGTAATCCAGAGGAAACAAATGAGAAAATTCTGATAAGCTGGCTGTAAGGTTGTATTAAGTGGGAAAATTTTCTTTTGCTCACAGTTCAGTTCTGTTTACCACAATTAAAGCAATCATTTTACAAATGGCCCTTTTCTGGAAGGAGAAGTGTGCACAGATTTAGATTTTAATTAACTGACCCAACTATTAATAAAATCCACAATTCTTAACATCTGCAAGTATTATCCTGTACCAATGAAAGCTGCAGACTACATAGTGAACTAAACCATCCTTCCCTTTCATTCTAACTACCTGAAAGTTTAGAGTATTAAAGTATTAGAGAAAAGATAAAAATGGTTGCATTTAATTGAGGGATTCTTCCAATCCTTCACTGTTAAGGTGACAAGGTACTATATACTGAATCAGATGTTCAACCTGAAGTGGTTCCAAACAGTAACTGTGAGAATATTCTACTGAGACAAAACTTTACCCTTTATTTTACAATGATGTGAATTCTTAAAGCTACAACTTCATGCCGGTGAGGGTATGGTTTTCTATAATTTAATATCTTACCAATCAATGGGCAGAAAATGCCTGAGATGACATACCTGGATCAGCTGCAGTGAAAGGAATACCATCAGATGTATAAAATGTTGGCTCATTCTAGGAGGAATCAAGAGTGATTAAAATATGTTATTTCAGAATTGATTTTTTAAAAGCACATTAACAGAACATGACTGAGGACACTCAACTGTACCTGATAATGCAATAACAAGCAAAAAACTTCCTAGCAGCCATTTCCATTTCACTGCAAAAGTCGACAGTCTTTAGAGGACTATTTCCTTGTCTCCAGTTCCTATGTCTAACCCTGTCTACTGCCTGTCACACTCTAAGTGAGTTGGTCTGTTGTGCATTGTGACTTAAAGTCAACTGATTTTTAGCTGTGGTTCCCACCACCATTTTTTCTTTAAAGCCATCTCCAAGACTGGATTATAATAAAAGCATTCCTCCATGGTTTCTTTATGCCTGTCCTATTGAGAACTTCAGAGCATCACTGGCCTGGTAGCCATCTTCATTTTCTTAATTTACTACAAAATGCCAGTAAAAGTTTGAAATACAGGCCTTTTATTTCCCTTGCCTTTAAATGGCTCTTTCTCTAGTCTACCCTTTCACTGAGGATTCCATGGCTTCCATGTGACCCTAAATCAGTGAAGAACTGTTATATTAAATTCTGAGAACTGCTTTATGTAACTTATCTACAAATTACCAAAATCTGAATTCAAGCAATAACCAAACTTAAAATGCATCCACTGGCATACCATAAAATAATTAGGATCATTTTCAGGTGTTGCTTCCCTGTATGTTGAAGCTGCATGGACTCTACCCCAGTTACTTGACCGGAGTTCTACAAGCTTCAAAAGCATCTGTTTTACATCTCTGCAGACAAAAGTTAAAAATGAGTTAAGGTGAGCAAGTGTTACCATTCTCTAATATATTACAGATGCTTAAAACTTTGTTTAAAAAATTTAACATGCACTGATTTTGTAGACATTTCCTATAATGAAACAAATTTATCTCCTTTAAAAAATGAGTATCACTCCTTTATTATACTGATATGGAAATAAAACAATTTGGTACAGTTATGCTCAAATGAGTTGTGGGCCCAAGTGGCAGGCCAAGCAACTGGAACAAGATTCAGAAATCAGGGCACAGTGAAAGACATACTTGGACTTGATCAAGAGGCATTTCACTGCCATAAAATAAGGAGGGGAGGAATTCTAACTTACATCAAAGCATGAAGTTCTTACACCTTAGAAGTTAAGGAGTTTATCCCATGGTGGTGTAAGGAATGGCTTATTTTGTGATGACCACATGTGGTAATATTGCAATTGCCACGAGAAACCCCAGAATGTTTTTAATTATATAACTTTTTGTAAAAATAAAGACAACACAGAAACATTCAGGATCAATCCCAATCTCCTGGAGCCAGGGAGGAAATATTTCTTTGAAGCATCACAGGTTACATTCATTTCCCACTGTAATGACTAGAGCCATGCAGTCACTTGACTACAGGATAGTACAGGACTGGCCCCTGGAAACACAAATAGGCTCTCCTGCCTCCCCTCATTGCTCACACCTTAACATGACTACCCTACCATTACTCAAACAAGTCCTTGTAATAAACAAAGCATTGACAAATGCCCCTGAATTACTACCTGTTGACCTTCTTGAACAAGGCTTCCCTCGGCTTGGACTGAGGACCCTGCCCCAGACGTGCTAGTCTAACTAGAGTGTATGAAGGGAGTGGGTGCAAGAGACAAAATAGTTAATACAAAATGGGGAGCCACCAGTCTCCATCCGGAGCTGCCACTTACACGGATGTGGTCGCTGTGACATGTGCAGGGGGGAAGTGCAGAGGAATGGGAGGGGCAGGGAGGGTGTCCTTGGGAGTAGTCTGCTGCTTGTTCTTCCTTCTCGGCCTTGCCCTGGGCACACAGCTTCCATGGCTTTACACACTGTCTCCTCATGCCCTAGGAACTGCACAGGCTTGCTGGGCTTCATGTTCCTGTCCAATTCATAGACAATGGAATGCCAGTTGGCAGGCTCAGCTCTCTGCTAGCCTTTTTAGAGACCCTTTCCAGATGCTTGAAAAGGCCCCAGAAGGTTGGTGCCATGGACTACAGTCAGTACTTCTTTCCTCTCCTTGACCTGGGGAACAGTTTCTTCCTTCTAACAGCAATAGTACCCTTCAGACTCTTGCAGGAGAGTAGCTATCTCCAGTGAGATTTGTATGCCTTTGACCCTCACTGATGGTGCTGTGGAAAGGATGACCTGATGCCATGGGAGGAAGAGGGACTTCAGAGAACCACTTCTAGATCTGAGCCTCACTGTACATTGCAGCAATTTCCGCTTTATCGAGGTCAGGCTCCCACAATGCCGCCCACTGAAGGGCCAGTCCTCACTTCTGAGAGCTACACTTGGTTAGCAGCATCCAGCACTGGCCAAAGGATACGAACTGCTTTCTCATGCACTAAGATGAAAGCTATGTGCTTGTACCCCACTGCCTAGCTCCTGCTGTCCTTTTTTGGAATAAACAGGCTTGATACTTGTTCTAGGTAACTGTGACTATATGTTTCTCAAAGGCAGTAGGATGCTGCTAACATTTTTATACCTCCAATTGGATTTACAGTTGTACTTTCTCCAAGTTTTTATTGAATTTAAAAGTATGAATCTTTTTTTTTAATGGAGTCACACTCTCACAGGAATATCTTAACTTCTATTTATAAGCATAATTGAAGGAAGTGGCTAGGAGAGCAGAATTCATAGGTAAAGGAAAAAAATTTCTGTGGATCTATTAAGATTATTCCAATAAACTACAACAGATTAAAAACACCCCCAAAGAAAAAGCAAGGAATATCTACTGGCTATCTATACTAGTTCTTTTCCTACCTGCTGCAATTTGCATCTAGGACAACATTTTCAATTCTCTGAATAATTTCTTCCATGTCAGTCTTTCCTTTTTCCTTCCAGGCATCTTCTAAAACTGACCCTGTCAACTAAACAAGCAAGTATCAGTCAAAAAAAAAAGGAATTCAATGAAGTATCGAAATTCTAAAAAAGATCTTAGCAGCAGTTCAAACATTCTTTAAACAGGATGAATTTAGCAACTTAAATATTCCCAATTATATTCTACCATCTATACTCAAGGATCACTATACTCTGTTCTTCTTGACAAGGAAAAGGAATGAACTATAGCAGAAATTTAATCACAGGTTGTATATGCCAATGACTATACAGTAGGTTTGCTGTATGACTAAAATAGGTATAAAATTTTAACCAACATCACTTTTTAATATATACAACATCCAATAAGTATAGAAACTCAGAACTTAAAAAACACAAACTTCATCAGGAAAAAGTTAAGGATAGAAACAGGTAATTCACAGAAACTGTGGGGGAAAAAATTGCTTATAAACCAAAAAAAGCTTAAATTCACTTGTGATTTTCACCAAGGAAATGCAATTTAAAATGTTTTGGTTTTTACTCATCACAATGATAAAATAAAATCTAGGATTGATTCTCCCATCACTGATTAAGCATATGGGGAAAGAGGTACGCTCGTTCACTGTTGGTGGGAATACACTCTGGTTAATAAGCATTTAGAAGGGAAATTTGGCATTACCTAACAAATTGAGGTATACATGCTCCTTGAGCCACCAAATCTATGTGTAGGAATTTAACTTACATAAACAACTGCATATATAAAGATACAATTAAAGATTACTGACAGTGCTTACTGGCTAAACTGAAAATAACTGTTCAAAGGATGGAATGGATAAACAATGTGCATGTATACCATGGAACACTAGGAAGCTACTGAAAAAAGAGCCAGGCAAAAATCCAAGATTCTCACTGGGTGATTAAAAAAAAAACACAACAAACCACAACAGAATAAGATCTTATGAGAGCATACATACAGAGGAAAGGAAGAAAAAGGACTTCACAGCAAGAGTGAAGAACTTCTATTTTTTACTTTTAAATTTTGCTGCTTATATTAAGCAGTAAGTATATACTGCTCTTCCAATATTTAAATTCAAGAGATAAATAAGTGTTTAACTTAGATAACTTAATCTTGAATTTGTATATGTATTGTACTTCCCTTCCTCTAAGTTATGCACTAGAGGGATAAAACATTTTAAATTTTAAGAAAAAAAATAAGCAAAACCCACCTTCAGTAATTTTACGGCACAAATTAAGTTGTCATCCATAGGATTAGAGAAGAGGGCATTCAGCAACTCCCGAAGACCGACCTGAAGAATGTCTGCCCTTGTAACCTGTCCATTTGTCCCTTTGATCTTTTGGGGCAAAAGAAAAGAAAAGGCAACCATGCCAAAATACAAATATATAAATGGTTTAACAAAATGTTGGAAAAACAAAGTGTTTTAGGTTAAAACAAAACACACGGTCAGGATAATTTAAGCCTCTTAATGTTACTGCTTCATAAAGCAGTTTCTAGTCTATAAAGTTAAGATCTTTGGGGGAACACAGAGCTTTTTTTTTTGGCTTTTTATACTATTTTAAAACAATAAATGGAACATGTGTCTCAGCTCTCTGACTTGAAGAACTATAAACTCAGGAGTCATGTTTTATCATTCTCCCTACACATATTATTATTTCTACATAGGAAATTCAACAGCATTCTTAAAGTGACAATCCATTTAAAGCACATTTGATATTGGTGCTCTTATTTGGCTTAACACCAAAATAAACTAAGATTAAGGCATGAGTTTTTTTTTAAATTAAGGCTATCTGTGGTAAAATGGATAGTGAATCAGGCACAAGACTGAACAAAGATCTAGATGCACTGAGATGTACATTTGATGGTAGATTCATGTGTCTTATCAGTGGCATTTACAATACCAAGTCCCCAAATCAGACCCTATACATATACCTGGGAATAACTAGTCAAAAGAAAAACAAGCAAATCCATTACAAAGTAACATTCAGCACTTATGTTGCCTGCCAACAAGCATATACTTACTCAAGTATACCACCAATTTAGCTGTAGACTTCGTACGAATACAGTTTATGTGGAAAATTCATACATACAATAGGACCAAAAAGAACTACCGAGGGTGAGTTAGGTGTAAAAAACAACCTCAGAAACTTTAATCTCTCCCCTCTTCACTCAAAGCTTTGTGCTCCGTAGGACAAGCTGCTTTTGAGTCACCATCTGAAAGTCAACAAACTAAGTGTGCTAATATTTATGAAACAAGGACTCAAAAAAGTGTGACTGTCTGTATTCCACAAGCTTAAAATCACATGTAAACCATGGATTTCCAAAAGTATATAATGACTTTAAAGTGCTTAGTAACCATCTCCCAACACCCTTCCCATGAACAGAAGGCAGAATGGTATATGTGTTCCATTTGAAGACAGACCCTGGTGGCTTAGTGGTAAGTAATCTGCCTGCCAATGAAGGAGATGTGGGTTTGATCCCTGGGTCAGGAAGATCCCCAAAGAAGGAAATGGCAACCCACTCCAGTATTCTTGCTGGGAAATCTCATGGACAGAGGAGCCTGGTGGGCTACAGTCCATGGGGTCACAAGAGAGTCAGTCACAACTTAGCAACTAAACAACCACCACTACCACAACTACCATTAGTAGGTACTAAGACTTTTTGCCTCTCCCATTTCATCCCTAATGTTGTAAAAGGCTATGGTAAATACAAATCCCTTGAGATCAATTTATATTCTTAGGCTTTGTCACTACTGAAAAGTACTCACCTCCAGGTTAAGATAAAGTTCTCCCAGGAAGAGCACAAATGCATGGAATCGTTTTCGAGTCACTTCATCCCCTTTTGCAGCTTGATCTTTAACTTCATATTCAGTCCGACATCTAATAAAGACATACCTTTTGTAATCTCATATTGCTTTTTTAAAAAAATAATCAAGGTAACCATTTGTCAGTGTGGTTGTTCACAAGCAATTCAGAGGCAAGCACAATGCACCAACATTTTGATTTTCTGTAATAAAAGTGTTCCTGTCTATTGCAGAGATCAGAATATGCATTATCTTTCACACAGTGATTCCTAGTTTTAAGAAACTGGTAACAACAGTTGAAAATAAGCCTATTAGATCAAGTTTGTAACAAGTTACAGCAGCATAGGTTTCATGAGGTTTGTTGTATATTGGCACTAAAAAAACACAAAACAAAAACCCACCACCTCATTTTATTGTCTCACTAGGCTTTTTAAGAAAGCACTGCTGGTTATCTTTTCAAACATATTAAATTAATTCATCAGAAAAAAAGTTGGGATATCTATAAATAGAATACTCTGGTTAATAATGGAAAGGATCAGTTAATTAATGCCAATTCAGTTAACCATGCACCTTGGCTACTTTCCTTTGTCTGCCTTTCCTTTTATGACTTTTCAGGAAAGAGCTCTGATGAAGTGACCTTTTGTTTCTATCAATGCTATTAATGCTATTAGATTATACATTAATATACGTCAGTTATGTACCAATGTAAATCTCTACCCTTGTGCATGACTGATTATCTTGGTGACAGGAAAGACCCTAAAACTTTAAGCTTAAGATTTTTCAATTATAAAAGCAACACACGTTTATATTTTGGTTTTAACCTTTTTGAAATAAAAAGAACAAAAACATTACAACCTAGAGATAACTGCTGTGAAGGTAACTTGTTTTTTTTCCAAAGTATGCCTACATTTTTCAGTTAATAAGATTACTACCTTTTTGCTTATTACATGAGTAGCATTTCTCCATGTTAATAGCTTTGACCATATGCCAATACTAGAGAAGCATACACAGTGGGTATATAATCAGAAGAGTTAGAAGACTGGTTCTCAGCCATGACTACACAGTAGCATCACTTGGGAGAGCTTTATAAACCATGCCCAGGCTCAACTTCAGTCTAGTATCAGAATTTCCAAGAGCAGGGACTCAGGCCATTTCCAAAGGTGAGCAGCACAAGGGAAGCTAAGCAAGCCTTTCTGCCATTCTACCTCTTCAAATGCCTACTTTTACACCTTCCCAGAAGCTCTAACTTGTACTTCTTTAATTATTAGGTGGATTAGCTATATTTTTATAAATTTGTCATTTACATTTCCCCAAACTGCACCTATCTGGAGTCATTCCAAATATTTTTACTAAAATACTTGCCTTTTTCTTACTCATTCCTAAGAGGCCCCTCTTTTCATACTAAATAAATGGACTCATTGCCATGTGTTACAAATTTCTCTATTTTTAATTTACTTCATATAAATTATGACTCCCCAATTTTACAATCTATATTTAATTAAGTTTAATCTCTTCTTTTAGGGCCTGTGGGTATTATGTCTTACTTTAAAGGGCTTTGCCAACCTAATTTTTTTCGGTCAATTTTTCCTTAGTATTTACTGTTTTACTTTTATATTTGAAATAATTTTGGTGTAGAGAGTAAGCCAAGAACCCATCTTTGTTTTCCCCCACCCCAAATGACTAGCCAGTTACATCAGCAGCACAGTTTGTCTTCTACTAAAGTATTTGAAGTTTCACGTTTACCAAAAGCTTAATTTTACGTGTCTCTGGAGTGTACTTTTGGAATCTATTCTGTTAAAGTGCAGTTTAACCACACGATGGAATACTTTGCAACCATTAAAAGTATTTTCAAAGAACTAATAGACAAATTATAATAAACTCAAAAATAATTTGTTATTGATTTTAAAACTCAAATTATAAGAAAATTTCCCTATATTAGCTCATAAATTCAATGTCATCCCCAAACATCAATAAATACTAACAAGGTCTGTGTAATTTCACATGCTGATTCTAAAATCTGGAGAAAATAAACATGCCAGAGTAGCAAAGACGACCACACACACACACACACAAAATGGGTAACTAACTAGACTAGTTGTGAGAAAATTAAGAGCTTTTTAATAGCGTGGTAATAAATCAGGAAGAGAAAAAGTAATGAATAGAATATAATTAAAGTCTAGAATCAACCCAAATTTAAGGATGTAGTGCAATAAAGGTAGCACTTCTAATCAATAAGGAATGGATCATTCAAAAATGTAGTATGGGAAAAACTGGTTAAATGTGTGACAGTAAGTGAAATTAGAACCTTACTCAAGCCAAAATTAAGTATAAAGAAATATGTAAAGTGACCATTTTTAAGATCTTGGAAAAAGAAAAGGCCCTTCCAGGCACAAAACCAAAGGGAGAAACCATTATTGAAAAAAGACTGCTATATATGAGTATAAACTTTTAATACTATATTCAAAATAAGAATGGTCTGCCCTATTCTTCCCTGCAACTTCCTATGAAGCGCAATCTTAGCAAGAAGAATGGTGAAATTCTAGCATGTTTAGGAGTTCTCCTTCACTCTCATACGTTCACACTGACCTTTGAAGTAGCAATTGGCGGAAGTTGCCACTCTGTGGGCTAATTGTCAGATGATGGGACAGGTAGTTACAGAGGCGCGCTCCCATGTAAGAGAAATTGGGGATAGATGTGGCCTTTCAAAAAGAAAAAAGTTTTGTATGACACAGATACATCACGTCATTAATGCAAACACTTCACAGCAATATTCTAAAGAGGAAAAAACATTCCTACCTTCAGTACTGTACAGAAAGGTACAAGTCATTTATGATTGTTAGGCATAAGGAAATTAACTCTCCCTCCCAAACTTACACCAAGAACCAGAATAAATACAAAGAAAAACATTAAGGCAAGCTCTCCCCATCATTTACCCGAGGTTAGCAGAAAGCAAACAGATAATCTTTTTGCTCATTTCTACATAAAATATGTACAGGTACCCAGTTGCATAGTGCCAATTAAGAAGAATATTTGTGGAACTATTGATCAGAGGTATCTTTCAGGAATAGGATGGCACCAACTTTGGCATCTAGCTGTCCAGAACAAGATAGCCCTGGACATTTGTGACCCTGGACATTACTAAACCTCCCTGAGCTTCAGTTTTGACTCCTATAGGGGTAATTAACATACCTGATGCAAAAGATTAACATTTCAGTAACACTCCCAACATTCAAGGTAAAGAGAAAAATCAAAAGAAATAAAATATTTTTAATAAGACAATGGAAAAACACTGAATATCAAAGACTGAGTGATACAGCCAAAGAAGTACTCAGGAAGTTTAACTTTCACTGCAGTTTTTAAAGAACAGTAGAGCATACACATTAAGGGACTTATCACAAAAGCAGTAGTTAACCAGAGTCTAGATCTAACAGATGGCCTAAATGCCCCTCCAACCCTACGTTGGGTCTAGTTACACATGTATAACCTTAGGCAAGTCATGTAACCTCTGTTAAACTATGTATAAAATGAGGATAAACGTAATACCTTACAACCACCAAGTATTAAGTGAGTTAACCACAGGTCAAGTGTTTAGCACTGCCAGGCATGAAGTACTTTATAATTAGAACATTTTATTTCTAATTACTTCCTTGCTCACATAGGACCCTGTACATTTCTCATCTAGGAAGAAAGACTGATTGTACTGACATTCATATATGTGTATCTGGTACCATAATAGACTTAAAATTCAAATTTTATACTTTTTTCATTATTGGCACTGCCTGTTTCCCTTTGCTCTTAACATTTAAAGTAAATTTAAAGACAACAAAATTGGTCATTAAAGTTTCCCGCATCCCTGCTATACCTTAACTTTACCTCCACTAACAACCAATTTTAACTCTTTCTGCTAAAAAGGTTTTAACCTTTGTATCTCCATGCTCCATGATATGAGTTTAGATATTTCTTATTAGTTTCCCATCAAGGAAGATGAGCAGTTTTCATGTCAAAAGTAGGATTCAGGACAAACAGAGCAGTTCTATATTCCTAAAAGCTCAGGCATTTTCAAAAAACAAAATCTAAGAACTGGCCAGATAATATTGGAGTCTAGAAACAATTGAGAACAAACTGAAAAAATAGTCAAATGAAACCGTTAAAAAAAAAAAATCGACCTGCTATCATAAGTCATTCTTTCATATATCCAAGTTAGAGCTGCTCCTTCAGCAATGACTTAAAGAGGAATACAACCTTGGACAGTGCTTATCACCTATTGTTTTTGGCCAGTCTCACTCACTGACCTTAAATTCATCTTCAAAATTGAGGGCTATGTTTCCCCCCTTAAAATAGCATTAACGTTTCAATGACCAATATACTAAGATTAAAACTAAACTCTGTGTAAATAACCTAGACTGACATTATATTTTTTAAGGAATTAATCCTTGAAAATTTTAAAGACAAGCAAAAACGTTAAGATTCAAGTCAGAGTGTTTATAGTCCTTTATTTTTTTTAAAATAAAGAATCAGGTGCCTTGTTAGCACAGTAGGTAGTGTGCCAGTCTCATAAAATAAAGAATCATTTACGAGGCAAAAAAGTTCTCCCATGACTTTCTCTCCCCTATTCCAATAATGGCAGATTCTTGTAAAACAGGGGTTTGGAAAAAAGCAAGATATTCATGTAGTGTCTTCATAAGTGTCCAAAACTTCCTTCCAAATGCCTGTACAGAGCCTTGGCTACAGTCCTGGATCTCTAACTACAGAAATTTTATACAACAGAGACTTAAAAGCTCCCATGAACCAAAAACAGTCAAGGCATGTGGAGGCTGGTAAATGTGAACCTGGCTCCCCTCAAGGAGCAGGCACCATCTTCCGGCATCAGGGAAGCTGTTCAATGAGTGCCCCATGCTGTCAGCCAACCTACCTGTTGATAGATGAGTTCCACAAGTTCTTGCAAAGCATCATCTGTTGTAACCCAGCCATTCAGGGTCTCTGCAAACTGTCCAATTTCAGTTTCAAAACTGCCAGGCTGTTCTGTAAGATGATTCAGAAAATCCTGAACATATTCTGATAAAGTAGGATAATCCTCACAGCCGTCCTCATAGGATTCCTATAGGTCAAAAGTTAGAAGAAAAACATTAATCCATGCAACTAGCTAAAATAAACATGAGGCAGCTTTAAATTGGTATGTCTCTAGCTCAAATGGTATTTTTAAGAATCTTTAACCTGATAAAACGTGTTATTTTCTTCAAAAAATTTAGTCCACTTTTTCCTTGCCCAACAGCCAAAATGTGGTAACAGAAGGGCTCCATCTAGCTGGGTAGAGAACTGTCTTCCCACCTCTGGCAGATTTACAAGATGACTGAGAAGTAAAGTTTAAACCAACATTTCACTATAAGACCAAGATCAAAATTAAGAGTTACAATAAGATTCAGGATTTGTTTCAAAATGGAAGGGGGAGAGGGACCAGAGATATAGAAACAAGAATGGCCACATGTAGTTAACTACTGAGGCCATGGGCATTCGTTATACTGTTCTCTACCCTTGTAGACATTCAACAATTTCTATATTGGAAAAAAAAGTTTGTCATCTGTCAATCTCCAAAGATAGAAAAATATATATAGTTTAAATGACTACAAAATATCATAGTGTACAGTGGTAAGAGACTTTCTGGCTGCTATGTCCAGCCAATCTTGATAGTAGCAATAGTTTCCAGTTACTATCACTACCATCTCAGTGTTCACAGCAGCACTATTTACAACAGCCAAGACACAGAAGCAACCTAAATGTCCATCGACAGATGACCGGATAAAGATATGGTACTTATATACAGCCATAAAAAATGAAATAATGGATGAACCTAGAGATTATCAAAGTAAGTCAGACAGAGAAAGACAAAGGTCATATGATTATCGCTTAATGTACAATCAAGTTTTTAAAAAATGACACGAATTTATTTCCAAAACAGAAATGGGAGTCACAGACATAGAAAAAAACTTACGTTGAATGGGATCGACATATACATACTACTGTATACAAAACATAATTAATAAGAACCTCCTGTATTGCAAAAGCAACTCTACTCAATACTCTGAAGAGCTAGATGAGAAAACAATCTAAAAAAGTAGATATATGTACAACAGGTTCACTTTGCTGAAACTAATACAACATTGTAAATCAACTATACTCCCAATAAAGGAGTATAGTTTTTTTTTTTTTTAACTATCACCTTTTGTAGTTCCCAGCATTTTAAATAATGGCAGAATGTTGAGTAGGGTGACTGGTGCAAAAGATAACAGATCTGAGTATCAATTCTTACGTTCACAATGTCTGGAATACCACCCAAAGCATTCTGAAGTTTACTTGAAAGTTATTTCCTTCTTCAGGGGATCTTCCCAACCCAGGGATCAAAACCAGGTCTCCTGCATTGCAGATGGACTCTACCATCTGAGCCACCAGGGAAGCCAAAAAGTTGACTGATGTCTGCTTCATCGTCTGTTTTCGTTTTGCTTTTTAGTCCATGAAAGTGACAGTGTTAGTCGCTCAGTCATGTCTTGACTCTTTGTAACCCCAGGGACTGTAGCCTACCAGGCTCCTCTGTCCATGGGATTCTCCAGGCAACAACACTGGAGTGGATAGCCATTACCTTCTCCAGGGAATCTTCCCAACCCAGGGATTGAACCCGTGGGTCCCCTGCACTGCAGGCAAACTCTTTACCATCTGAGCCACCAGGGAAATCCAGGAACTATGCAGCCTGATAAAATTCACCCCTTTCCAAAAGAAGTCAAAATAAGAAACCACATGGAACAATTATGACTACAGTATGGAAGCATTTTATGAAGGAGTTAAGTTCCAAGTCAGTGAGTAAAGGAAGGAAGGGGAAAATAAAAAAAAAAATCACACCTAGTCAGAATTTGCCTTAGGAAAGCCCCATGTGGAAGCTGGACGTATAATCTTAGTGAGAAGACTCACACTGCTGGTAATGACCACTATTCTTAAGCTGACCACCATTTAGAGGCCATGTTGCATGATTTTTTTATACCTCTAGACACTAAAGTGATATTTAACATGACCTATTGCAGGTACTGTAAGAGGACTCAGAAAGTAAGAGCAGAGGCAGGAAGAGCAGAGCACGGTGCCTATCGTGCTCAGACAGGGTTCACTGAGAAGAGCAGGGCAACTTGCATACTTTAAATGTCTGTCTGATCACACACTTGAATCCAAATTAAGTAACTGTATTGTAAGATAAAGCAAGCATTAGTGTTGATGAAATTCAAATTCATGAATCATAAACATTACAGCTGTGTGACAGGATTACATGAGTTAATGAGTTAAGTGAGTTAATTAGTAAAAGCCCTTGGACCAGTACACAGTGAGGTACTACGTGTTCAACAAATTTTAAATTTCTAGGAAAGTACTGAAACACATTTCAAATACAGCAGCCATGTTCTCACACCTAAAGGAGCTAAAGTGTAAAAAGCATCCAGAAAGGAGAATGATCAACTACACTTGTTGGTACCTAGGATGGTCCTCTATCAATAAACTAATAGCCACCAGCTGCTGATATAGTATGCTGTTCATTCAAACCCATCTGAGCGTTGAGTGCTTACTTGACTGCTCTAGGTGCTGGGAATACTGTCACATCATGGATAAAGGAGATGAAGTCCTCCTTCCTCTCTTGGGCTTATATTTCATAATGGCAGACACTTTTCAGATATTGAGATATAGTGGAAAAAAACGGTCAGGGAAGAATTCTGAACAGTTAATATCCGAACTGAGAAAGAAAGAGCAAAAGAACAAACTCAGAAACCAGCAACACAAACATTTAAGTAAAGATTTTATACAAGGAGGACAAGAAGTATACAGGCCCTAAGGAGATATGCATTTGCCTAATACCTTTAAGAGATGCCAGAATACACAAACTGAGGATAAGGCAGTTGCTAATGGGATCCATGAGGCAAATGCAGAGATCTTGTGGGGTTTGGGGACCACACTAAGACCAGTTCAAGAGGCAGTGGAAAAACCAAGCAGGGGTCGGGGTTACGGTGGGTTTAGGCAAGGAAGGATCTTGTACCAACTCAACTAACCTGCGCATGCTCATGTAGCTCTTATAGACATGTAAGTTATTAAGAATTGAGCACAGAACAAAGTCTATGCTTTTAACTTCTGTGCTATACTCCAAAAAAATCAAAGGCCTATAACCCAGTTTTGACACATAAGTTTACTTATTTATAAACTTGTAAGTTTTTAATTACATATAAGTTGCCAAAAATTCATCTTAACAATTCAAAGAGTTGGTTAAGTATGTTACCTTATATCCACATGATAGAATATCATATAGCCACTGAAAAGACACGTATCAATACAGAAATACTGTCAACACAGCGAATTAAAAGAACACAGAAGCATATTTTTGTACTATTTAACTGTTAGTTATAGGCAATGAAAATTTCTGTAAAGATAGACAAAGGATAAGTTATCTCTGGAGTGAGGAAACAATTATAAATACTCACTCTTTAGGGCTTCTCTCATGGCTCAGGGTCCGCCTACAATGTAGGAGCCGCAGGAGACATGGGTTAGATCCCTGGGTTGGGAAGATCCCCTGGAGGAGGGCATAGCAACCCACACCAGTATTCTGGTGGAGAATCCCATGGACAGAAGCCTAGCAGGCTACAGTCCATAAAGATTGTAGGTCACAAAGAGTTGGACATGACTGAAGCAACCTGGCACGGCACTTGACTTTATTATGAAATTGTGAAAGTGGTTAAGCATTACAAATGCATTATATTAAATAATTACTTAATGTTAACTACAAACATATGTGAGCTTTACAATTAAAAACTAGTTTTAAGATTTTGATATGCAATTTAAAATTTTACACATTTGCGGTATCCTACTCCCAGCTAATGGTATTGATTTCCTAACTGTTCTTATCAAATGTCATTCATTGAAGCAAAATGCAGGTTAGAACACTAACTTCAGTTTTCGGTTTTTGTTTTCTTTTCCAAATAAGCATTACTCTTTTAACAGAATCTGAAATGTGAAAGTAAAAGAGGAAAACAGAGCTGTTCTGAATAGAGCTGAACAGGGGATTCAGAGCCTGCTGTTTCACAAAAAGGAAAAGCGAGGTACGGAGTATTGTGAACAGATGAGCACTCCAATGTTGGAATCAAAGCTTGTGTTAGTTCTCTAGTACAAGGTTTTTTTAAAGTATAAATTTCTTCAGTCTTTACTGTGAAGTCAAGTGGCTTCCAAGTTGAGAATATTTAAGTTTCATTTTTCTTAGAATTCTGTGACAAGAGATTAGTAGGAACATCAGTCAGAAAACTGACTTTCTAGTAGGTACTTTGAATACACTGTCAAGAGTTAAGCCCCTAACCAAAGCAGTGGGAACAAAAGAAAATGATCAGACACTTACATGAACAGTCAAGACTATTTTAGTTAACCTGATCAAAAGTGGGCAAGACTGAGAAAGAGGAAAGTGAGTCAATACGCTATACAAGCTTTTAGCCTGAGCAGTTATTTAGAATATAAAAATGTAAGCAAAGGTTTGCAAAAGATGAATTTTTCTTTGTTCTTGAGTTTGTGCAATCCTCAGAAGAGGGCGAAACAAATGGAAACATAAGCCTGGAGTTGAGAGGAAGAATTAGATTCCAGAGTTATCAGCAGGCAGGTATGTGATGGTCAGATTCTAGGAGATAGGTACTATCATCAAGGGAAGTAATAAAACAGAAAAAAGACAATTCTCAGAGCCTGCAGTCTGAGGAGAGGAGGAATGGTCTGAAAATTCAAAGGATGAAGAACTGCCACAGAAGCCAAAGGAAAGGTAAATGAGGAGAGGTGCTCATAGGAGCAAATGCTGTAGAATATTTCATTGGTTCAATCTGAGACAACGATGCTTGCAGTCTTGGTAATCAAAACTGTGTGAAGAGAGAAAAATTTAAGACAAGATTAGTATCATAAATATTCAGTTCTTAAAAAGGAGGAAATTTTGAAAGACTTAAAATGTACCCTTGGCACCTTGCTCAGGACCTACACCAGGAGGTCAACCTTACAGAATCACATAGTGTTCAAGAAGTCTATTTAGATGAGGGTTAAGAGGACAATCAATTTTAAAATAAAAACATCAGCTGTCACAAAAATAGTACAATTAAGAGGATCGGTCTGCAGAGGTTTCAATGGTCAGTGAGGAGTAAAGTAGTGACAACAGTGAACAATTTTTCGCTTTGAAGAATGTCACTATTAAAAGGCAGAAGAAAAACTGGGCAGTAACTTGAAGGAGGAGGTTCTCAGAAAAAGCTGGGATTTTTTGTGCATGTTGAGGAGGGTGGGGGATTTTGTCTCTTAATAATTTATCAACTCCTATGTGGAATTTTTGGTTCTCATAAGTGAACCGTGATTAAATATTTAAGATGTAGTTTACCTGAGAAAAAGCAATGAATGGCCAGGAATAGATGGACATGGCAACTCACTGGTAAGAAGGCATATGAAGAAGATTCTAGCAGTGATATTAAAGGAAGGTTTGAAGATAAAAGGACTTAAGAGTTTTAGAAAGGTTATGAAAGCACAGTGAAAGACTGTCATAAAAAATGTAAAACACATGCATTCTTGAGAGCAGAGCCTGCTCAAGGATATCAAGCAATAGCGTCTCACGTGCATAACAAAGGAAGATTCAAGGAATTTCTGGAAATCCAGCAAGGAGACCACTAGAATACAGGCTCTACAAAGATAAGAACTTTTCATCCACTGCTGTATCCCCAGCCCTTGATTCATGGTTAAGTATTCAATTCTTTTCTGAACAAGTGAGTGAATACAGCTAACTCTGGATTACGGTTACTGTCAGGAAAAGCTTCTCTCATAATCAGACTTTATCCTAAGACTCAGGGGAAAAATCAAGAATATTGCTGTTCTGTGACTGAGAAAAACTCTTAGCTTTGACAAAGGGTAAAAGGGTAAGGCCAGAGAATAATATATCAGGGCAGGAGTAGTAAGCTTCCCAGGTAGCAAAATGGTAAAGAATCTGCCAACAATGCACGAGATGCAGAAGACACAGGTTGGATTCCTGGGTAGCCCTGTGAGTGCTCTAATGGGCATGTCCCCCGTTCTGTGTCTAGTCCTTAAAGTTTTGATATGGGCCAGACTCATTCTTGGGGCTTCCCTGGTGGCTCAGCCAGTAAAGAATCTGCCTGCAATGCAAGAGACCCTGGTTTGAACCCTGGAGAAGGAAATGGCAACCCACTCCAGTATTCCTGCCTGGGAAATCCCAAAGTCAGAGCCTGGCCCGCTACAGTCCATGGGGTCATCAAGAGTCAGACATGACCGAGCACGAATGCACTCAGCAAGCTTGAATGCCTATAGAATCCAGGTGGATTACAGGCAAATGAAGTAAGCCGGTGAGCAAATTAGAGCTTACACACTATCTAAAGGGGCTGCCTCTATTCAGCTCCAGCCAACATTTGCTCTATCAAAATAGCAGTCCAGTATGGCCAGATCTTATGATCTCAAAGAAACCTCAAAAAAAAAAAAAAAAAAAATCAGCTGTGCAGTATCTAAGTACTGGTAAATTATAAACCCCCCTTTAAAAAAAATACTCAGGGCCAAAGAAGACACACCTGCAGGCAACATGTGAGCCATGGGCTTCCAGTCTTCAGTTTGCTCTGGCAAACAGAGCCAACCTGGAGCTGATCTACAAGAGATTAAGGAGTGCCAAGAAGATGGCAATGGCTCAAAGAAATCGACTAACATGGCTCAATACACTGCTCTCAGGGAGTCACTTCAACTATTTAAGAAACTAGCTGGTATGAATGAAAAAACTACATCCCTCTCACCAAACAGCCCAAATCACTGGGAAAGCAAACAAATGAGAAATCATTTGTGGCTGTTAAGGTAAGTATCCTTAAGACTTACTCAGCTACTCAAAACTCTCAAACGGTTCCTTTCTTCTCTAAGCCAAAAACAGTTTCGGGGCAAGAATCCAAGCTGCTCTCATCTACTTTACATGATTGATGGCCCATTCCACCCCAAGTCAACTGCTCTTCCTGCTATGCCTGTACTTTCCCCTCTCCAGCCCCAAAGCTCTTTCCTAATGCAGTCTTAAGATGCATGAAGTTTCTAAAATATGGAATAAAAATATGGAATAAAAATAAAAATATGGAATAAAAAGTTCTCCTTTACAAATACAGAAGTAAAGTCCCTCCAACTCTCACCCTCAAAGCAACAAAAGAGGTGTGCACCATTAGTTGATCAGGGACTTTTCAAATTAAAAAAGATAACACACCCATTGGAATAGCTAAAATTAAAATAGTAAATACCAAGTACTGATAAGGAATTAAACTAACTGGAAACCATATGGTACTCAATGAATACACTGCAATCAGTCTTTTTGGAAAAGTATTCAGCAGTCTTTACTAAACCTAGCTACCGTATGTCCCAACAACTCCACTCCTAGATATATACCAAACACAAACAAGGACAAATATCCACCAAGACATGGACAAGAACAGCAGCCCCAAACATAATAGCCCAACTGTGAAAGCCAAACAATCATCAACAAATATTCACACAGTGCACTGCAACAAGAATAAATCACCTCCAGTAACATGCTGCAATACTGATTAATTTTGATGTTGAATGAAAAAGAAAAATAGTGTATTCTATGTGACTCCATTTATATGGAATTTTGAACAGAAGCAAAATTACTGTTAGATCAAAATAGTGGTTACCTTTGGAGAGCAGTGGGCTTCCATTATGGCTCAGCTGGTCAAGAATCTGCCTGCAATGCGGGAGACCTGGGTTGGATCCCTGGGTTGGGAAGATCCCCTGGAGAAGGGAAAGGCTACCCCCTCCAGTATTCTGGCCTGGAAAATTCCATGGATTGTATAGTCCATGGGGTCACAAAGAGTCAAGACACAACTAAGCGACTTTCACTTTGGAGAGCAGTAATGGGGAGGAGGAGAGGAGACAAGAGTGGGCTGTGGGGATGATGATAACGTTCCTTTTCATTATCTGGATGCCCAAGTATTTTCACTTTGTGAAACTTTGAGCTAAACCTGAGTTACACTATTCCGTATACTTATATGTCAAAAAATGAAGAACAGAAGAGACAGGACTTATGCTAAAGTATTATCATTTCTTCAATCCTGAATGGTCCCTGCCCTATTTATCTACAATTACTATGCATTTACCATCACAACAATTCTTTTCTCTGTATCCCAACCATGCTTGTTTTCTCTTGAGATTTAAGTGACACCAATTTCTAACATTTATATTATTGACAAAGATGAATCTGAAAGTTCTTTATACCTAAACACTTTATCAAAACTCCCTACATTTCTATATAACCGTTAATTAGAACCAGAAACACTTCTATTTTAACATAACAGAGCCCAGATGTATACTTAACATTAAAATACCTACCACAATTAGCCCGCAGCAAAACCACTGTTTAATTTACCCTACAGTTACCATGAATATCCAGCTGACCTGCTAAAATCAAATTAAAAATTAACTTTTCCAGGCCACTATTCTATAGATCATCCATAAAGTCAGGACACAGACTTCAGTTTTATAGACTGAAGATGTCCTTGACCACTGTAAATTTATTAAATTATAGATGGTGGAAATACAGCAATGAACAAAATAGACAAGACTGTCTACTCTCAAGCTTACGTTTTGATACCTTGACTGTAATAACTACCTCAAATATAATAAATACATTCCTGAATTACTTGTTTCCTCATGATTTCAATACATTTATGTTTTTACGTGCGGTACAGAAAGCACACCAGCATACTGATAAATGATGTAATAACCACATTCTTCCAGTAATACTAAATTAGAGTTGTAGTAAAAAGGTGTACTTACCGTATAATTAGAAGAATAACTTGATGGGTAGAATTCAGGAGCGTTTACAGACAGCTTAGACATTAATACAGGAGCTACAACCACCTGGGGTTTAGCCATTGCTGACTCCGAATTCTGCTGTGGGATGTTATCCGGCGAACTAGATGGAGCTCTCAGGGGCCTCGTTTGTTCTGAGAAAGGAAAAAAAAAAATTGGTGTCAAATGCTTTCATTCCTTTGGATAACAACTTACATATACGGAAAAGCCATCTGAGCAAGACTGGTTTCTAAGTCAAAAAAGAACCATCACGAAATTTAAGGTTATCGCCAGGATAGCTGCAGAGAGCCTGCAAAAAGGAACAATAGACTTGCTTTAATCATTCTATGAACATACTGCTTTCTAAATAAACACGTGAGAGCTTATTTTTCCTTTTTTCTTTTTTAAAGAGTCGGTTAAAAAGAGGTGGGTGCCCGCCTCAGGCCTCCCCTTCGGGGGCAGGGGAGGGGGAGGCGAATTTTACTTCCTCCCGGGACAGGAGAACTCGGAGGGCGCCACGGGCCCCTCCCCCCGCCGGGGCGCACAAAGGATTCCGGCGGCCACCTTCCAAACCCGGTTCTGGGCCCGTCCCCACCCCGAAACAACCGGGCCCTTAGGGGAACGCTCTCGGGGAAGCAGGGGGTAAAAGAGGGGACAGCGCGCCTCCCTCGGGGGCGCGCGGAGGGCCGTGGTGGGGGAAGCGTTGGCCCAGGAGGACGGGGTCCCCTAGAGCGGCTCCGTACCTGGGAGCGCCCCGGGCCGGGCAGGCCGCTGGGGGCCGGCGGGGACCTCGCACTGGGCCCCTGGCGGCGGGGCCGTCCTGGGCTGGCGCAGCGGCGGCGGCTGCAGGAAGCCCGGAGCTTTGGGTTGCGGCGGCGGCGGCGGCGGCGGCTGGTGCCGCGGCCGCTCAGCAGGCCCCGCTCCGTTCGGGAAACCAGCGCCCTCAGGCCCGCCCCCTCCGCGGCCCAGGCCCCGGCTCCGGCCCCGACCAGCACCTGGGGCCCGATCGAAACCGTCCGACATGCTCCTCCTCCTCCTCCGGGGGCCGCTGCTGCTGCGCTCGGGAGAGGACGCGAGGGGAGGCGCCGCGGGGCCGGCTCTCGCCGCGGCGCTCACTCAGGCCTCATGGAGGAGGAGGGCGGCGGGTCCCCGCTAGGCTCCTCAGCGCTTCGGGCGGGCGGAGCGGACGGCAGCTAAAGCAACCCCCGAACCCGCCGCTCCGGAGCGCCCGCCCCCCGCGGCTAGCCTCGGCTTTCCGACTCTCCCCCCAAATCCGGCGCGGCGGGGGCGAAGGCAGGTCACAGCGGCCCCCCGCGGCCCGGAGGCCCCGGGCGCGCCGGCCTCGGCTCCTCCCGTTCGCGGCCGGCGGGCTGGCAGCCGCGGCCCAGCAGGCGGTCCGGCGAGCGGCGCCTAGGCCGCGGGGGCCGAGCGGGGGGCTGAAGGGGGCGCTTACCCCTGCTAGGCCCGGCCTGCGCGATGGTTCTCGGGAGAGAAGTGCGAGACTGACGGTTGAGGCGAGGAAATAAATAAATTACGGGGGGAGGGGGCGTGGAGCCGGCGCCAGGGTTCGCGGACGCGCACCTTCCGGGGGCGCGCAGGTGTGTTCAATGTGCGGGCGCAGGCGAGACCGGAGGACTGGCGGGCAGCCGGGCAGTGGAAGCTCGCCTGCCACCTGCTACGATAGCCGCGGGGGAAGGGAGGAGGAACAGAATCGACAGACGCCTCCCACCCCCGCTCCTCTCAATTCACTGTAGGTGTTTAGCACAGTAGGTCACAGTGTGACCAAGCTTTACTCTCTTCTCTTTTTTCTTACCCTCCAGAAATTTTAAGAAAATACACTACCCTTCAATGAAATGCCTCTCTTTTTCATCTTCTGCCAGTGCTGTCTAATCAAAATATGAGAGCCACAAATGCAAGCCACTGACATAATTATAAATTTTTTAGAATGCACCTTACGCGAGTGAAAAAAACAGGTGAAATTAATTTACATAATATCATTTACTTAAACAAGTAGACCCCAAATGGTATCATTCCAACATGTAATTAATAAAGATATTGAGATTTTTTTTTCATACTAATCAAAATCCAATGTGTATTCTAGACTTCTGGCATATCTCACTTAGGATGAAGCCATTTGAAGTGCTCAGTAGCCCTCTGAGGCTAGTTGCTACTGCACTGCACAACAAATTTCTATTCATTATTTATGTGTAAATTATTGTTTTTTTAAAACCAGCTTTGATGGTGCTAAAGCCAAATGAGGGGAAAATGTAAGTAATAAAAAGGAGAAAAAAATGATTTTTTCACTATGAAATTAAAACATCTTCACAAATTGATTGTAGCCCTGTATTTTAAGCAAGGCTTAATGTTTTTCAATTTTGTCATCTTGAGAATCATTTGTTAGGAAAAAAGAAACCTCCTGTTAACAATTTCTTTGTCTTGCTAATAAAGAAAACATTGACATCTTCGCCTAAATGAAGGAGGAAAATAGCTTTGATGAAGGTGTGCATTCTCAGTCCTGTCCACTCTGTGCAACCTCATGGACTATAGCCCGCCAGGCTCCTCTGTCCATGGGATTCTCCAGGGAAGAACACTGGAGTGGGTTGCCATTTCCTCTGCCAGGGGATTTTCCCAACCCAGGGATGACACCCACATCTCCATCTCCTGCATTGGCAGGTGGATTCTTTATCATGGAGCCACCTGTAAAGCCCTAATGAAGGCAATCACGAATAAATGATTAACACTGTTGATTGTTGGCAAAAATAAGTCAGAGATGGAAGCCAGCAAAAAGTGGGGTTCCTCAGTGCTGAGAAAGAATGTAGGGTTCAAAGTAGGCCAGAAGTTTGGTCTGGATCCTGGTTTAGACCCTTAATGCCTAGGTGGTCTTGGGTAAGTAAGGGATTTAGCGTCTCTGAGCCTCAGTTTCCTCAGCTATGAAATAAAAAGTATCCTGTAGCACTAAGTATATATCACAAAGACAAGATTACAATTTCAAAATTAGATGAGATAATGCCAATAACATAAAAATTCATTCTTTTAGGCTTGCCTGGACTTTTCTATTGTGTAGGAAAGCCCCACAAACTGTATGCTCAACGACAGAGTTATCCTGTATGTTCCTCCAAAGTAGCTGATCCAATCCTGTCCCAGACTTTTGTTTGCATTCACCCCTCTTTTCTCCCCTTAGAACTTGATGGCTAGCTCCTTTTCCGTATCTGACTTTCTTATCTGAGAATGAGGCTATTCTGCATCCGTGGTGAAATCAGGTTATCTTTATAGCCCCTTTTGTTAGATAAGTTAGATAATTTAGATGTTGCTCTTTCAGTTCAGTTCAGTCGCACAGTCGTGTCTGACCCTGCAACTCCATGGACTGCAGCACACCACGCCTCCCTGTCCATCACCAACTCCTGGAGCTTGCTCAGACTCATGTCCCTTGAGTTGGTGATGCCATCCAACCATCTTGTCCTCTGTTGTCCCCTTCTCCTCCTGCCTTCAGTCTTTCCCAGTATCAGGGTCTTTTTCCAGTGAGTCTCTTCTTGGCATCAAGTGGCCAAAGTATTGGAGTTTCAGCTTCAGCATCAGTCCTTCCAATGAATATTCAGGACCGATATTTTTTTAAGATTGACTGGTTTGATCTCCTTGCAGTCCAAGGGACTCTCAAGAATCTTCTCCAACGCCACAGCTCAAAAGCATCAATTCTTCAGTGCTCAGCTTTCTTTATAGTCCAACTCTCACATCTATGCATGACTGCTGGAAAAACCATAGCTTTGGCTAGACGGACCTTTGTTGGCAAAGTAATGTCTCTGCTTTTTAATATGCTGTCTAGGTGTGTCATAGCTTTTCTTCCAAGGAGTAAGCATCTTTTAATTTCCTGGCTGCAGTCACCATCTGCAGTGATTTTGGAGCCTAAAAAAATAAAGTCTGTTACTGTCTCCATTGTTTCCCCATCCATTTGCCATGAAGTGATGAGACTGGATGCCTTGATCTTCGTTTTCTAAATGGTGAGTTTTAATCCAACTTTTTCACTCTCCTCTTTCACTTTCATCAAGAGGCTCTTTAGTTCTTTCTTTCTCTCTGCCATAAGGGTGGTGTCGTCTGCATTTCTGAGGTTATTGATATTTTTCCAGGCAATCTTGATTCCAGCTTGTGCTCCATCCAGCCTGGAGCACATGGAGCATGATGGACTCTGCATATAAGTTAAATAAGCAGGGTGACAACATACAGCCTTGACGTACTCCTTTCCTCATTTGGAACCAGTCTGTTGTTCCATGTCCAGGTCTAACTGTTGCTTCTTGACCTGCATACAGATTTCTCAGCAGACAGGTCAGGTGGTCTGGTATTCCCATCTCTTTAAGAATTTCCCATAGTTTGTTGTGATCCACACAGTCAAAGGGTTTGGCGTTGTCTTTTGCCTTCTGCCTATTTACTGTTATGTAACTTTAGCCCTGTTATGGTATAGGAAAAGTAGACCTGGGGACAAACATGAATGAATTTTCTACATAGCTGTTGCTCTGATTCTTAGTCCTTCAGACTTGGGCTGGAATTATACTACTAACTTTCCTTGGTTTCCAGCTTGCAGACAGTAAATCATGAGACTCCTTAGCCTCCATAATCACATAAGCCAATTCGCATTATAAATTGTAGCTGTCTCTATATCTATCTTCTGTAATTATATTTCTCTGAAAAGCCCTGAGACAGAAATTGACGCTGAGAAGTGTGGAGCAGCTGTAACAAACACCAAAAAAATGTGGTAGTGGCTTGTGAACTGGTTAATGGGTAGAGGCTGCTTGTGATTTTTTTTCTTTTCTTTTTTTTTTAGCTGCATGAAATGTGTGGGATCTTAGTTCCCAGAACAAGGAACTTGCCCCCTGCAATGGTAGCATGGAGTCTTAATCACTGGACTGCCAGGGAAGTCCCTGGTAGTGATTTTATAAAAGCTAGAAAAAGTTGATATTGCCATGAAGGGACTGTTAAAGGTAATTCTGATGACAGCTCAGAAAGGAAAGAGGAGCACTGTAGAGAAAGCTTCCGTCTTCTTAGCGAATACAAATAATCACATACAGAGTGTTGGTAGAAATAGGGATACTAAAGATGATTCCAATGATGTCTCAGAGAGAAGATGTCATCGGACAATGGCAGAAAGGCGTTCCGTATTACAAAGTGGCAAAGATCCTCTACAGCTGTGAACCTGTGAAACCAGCTCAGTGATGTTTCCACCTAGTCTATGGTATTTTGTTAAAGCAGCCCAAATTAAGCCTTTACCCAGAGAAATGAAGATTTATGTCCACACAAAAACTGGTACCCAAGCTCTTATAATAGCTCATAATAGTCCCACACTGGGAATAATATAAATCCTTTAACAGATGAATGGCTGAACTGTGGTATTCATACCATAAAATACCATTCAACAAGAAAAAGGAAAAACCCCTGATAAATAGAACTTTGATGGCTCTTGAGGGATTATGCTGAGTTTAAAAAAGAAAGTAATTTCAAAGGTTATTGTATGATTCCATTTGTACAACTTCTCTCAGTGAGGCAGCAGTGAGCAGTGACTAGAAGTTAGACCTTAATTCTCTGCCCAGGAACTGAACATGGGCAACCTGTGTGAAAGCCAGGAATTCTAGCCACCAGATCAGCAAGGGCTAGAGGCTAGAAACTAATTTTCCTGGGATCTTTGTGCCCCAGTGAAAAATGCATTTATCACAGAGGCAGAAAATGTAAATGCAAGTACGAAGCTTATTATTAGGGACATAGCACAGCAACAAGTGGGAGAGCACAGAGAGAAATGGTTTGTTTAGTTAAGACAGAAGCAAGGAGAGAGAGACACACCCGGGAGAAAGGCTGTGGGTGTCCCCCCTCGTGAGATGGGGCACAGTAAGGAGACAGTTAAATCACTTATATAGGGCAGTTCTTCTGGGTCTTTGTCTTGCTTCAGGCCAATTATCTGGTCTCTTTTTTCATACCTGACATATCCTAGGACATGCACCTGAGTGCACACGCACCCCTCAGCCAAGGTGGATCTTGAAACGAGGGCTTCTAGAAGGAGCAAGACTTATTATGGCCTGGCATTATTCCTTGACTTCTGACCCACAAGGAGACTTTCTGCCCATGTGTAGTATCCCTCTTCCCAAAAGAAGGGGGAGCTGAGATCCCTTAATCCTTTACTCAGACAGAGTTTTGCCCCTCTTTGTCCTTACCATGACTATTACCTTGACTATTGCCATGACTATTACCCTAAGGTGTTTATAAGGACAAACACTGATTATTTACCCTCTTTCTGTTGTTACTTCCATTTTGGAGGGCAAACAGGAGAGTGAGTGTAAATGCCTTCACTCGAGGCCACCTGTCTCTTGTCTCAAGAAATGGTAACAGTTATTAAGTACCCAACCTGAAGCCCACTTCTTCATGACCCATGAAATAAAAACAGGAGGCCAGTTGTAAATGTCTAACCTGAAGGCCATCTATCTCCTACATCACAACTTTGAAATGACAATATTATCAAATCTCTTACTATTATATAGTAGAAGTGACAAATAGATTCAAGGGATTAGATCTGATAGAGAGCCTGAAGAACTATGGAAGGAGGTTCATGACACTGTGCAGGAGGCAGTGACCAAAACCATCCCAAAGAAAAAGAAATGCAAGAAGGCAAACTGGTTGTCTGAGGAGGCCTGACAAATAGCTGAGAAAAGAAGAGAAGCGAAAGGAAAAGGAGAAAAGGAAAGATATGCCTATCTGAATGCAGATTTACAAAGAAGAGCAAAGAGAGATAAGAAAGCCTCAACTGAATAGTGCAAAGAAATAGAGGAAAACGATAGAATGGGAAAGACTATAGATCTCTTCAAGAAAACTAGAGATACCAAGGGAACTTTTCATGCAAAGGTGGGCACATTAAAGGACAGAAACGGCAAGGACCTAATAGAAGCATAAGAGATTAAGAGGTGGCAAGAATACACAGAAGAACAGTACAAAAAAAAGATATTAATGACCCAGATAACCATGATGGTGTAGTCACTCACCTAGAGTCAGACATCCTGGAGTGTGAAGTCAAGTGGCCCTGAGGAAGCATCACTATTAACAAAGCTAGTGGAGGTGATGGACTTCCAGCTGAACTATTTCAAATCCTAAAAGATGATGCTGTTAAAATGCTGCACTAAATATGCCAGAAATTTGGAAAATTCAGCAATGGCTACAGAGCTGGAAAAGATCAGTTTTCATTCCAATAAAGAAGGGTAGTGCCAAAAATTGTTCAAACTATCGCACAGTTGCACTCATCTCACACACTAGCAAGGTAATGCTCAAAATTCTCCAAGTGAGGCTTCAAAAGTACGTGAACCAAGATCTTCTAGATGTATAAGTTACATTTGGAAAAGGCAGAGGAACTAGAGATCAAATTGCCAAAATCCGCTAGATCATAGAAAAAGCAAAAGAATTCCAGAAAAACATCTGCTTTACTGATTATGCTAAAACCTTTGACTGTATGGATTACAACAAACTGGGAAATTCTTAAGGAGATGGGAATAACAGGCTACCTTACCTGCCTCCTGAGAAATCTGTATGCAGGTCAAGAAGCAACAGTTAGAACCGGACATGGAAAAACAGACTGGCTCCAAACTGGGAAAGGAGTACATCAAGCCTGTATACTGTCACTCTTCTTATTTAACTTATATACAAAGTACATCATGCGAAGTGCCAGGCTGGATGAAGCACAAGCTGGAATTAAGATTGCCGGAAGAAATATCAACAACCTCAGATATGCAGTTGATACCACTCTAATGGCAGAACGTGAAGATAAAGCCTCTTGATGAGGGTGAAAGAGGAGAGTGAAAAATCTGGCTTAAAATTCAATATTCAAAAAACTAAGAGCATGGCATCCAGGCCCATTACTTCATGGCAGATAGATGGGGAAACAATGAAAACAGTGACAGATTTTATTTTCTTGGACTCCAAAATCACTGCAGATCATGCCCCATGAAATTAAAAGACGTTTGCTCCTTACAAGAAATGCTATGAACAACCTAGGCAGCATATTAAAAAACAGAGACATCACTTTGCTGACAAAGTAAAAGCTTTGCCATATAGTCAAAGCTATGGTTTTTCCAGTAGTCAAGTATAGATGTGAGAGCTGGATCACAAAGAAAGCTGAGCACTGAAGAATTGATGCTTTTGAAGTGAGGTGTTGGAGAAGACTCTTGAGAGTCCCTTGGACTGCAAGGAGATCAAACTAGTCCATCCTAAAGGAGACCAACCCTGAATATCCTTTGGAAAGACTGATGCTCCAGCTGAAGCTCCAACACTTTGGCCACCTGATGCCAAGAAGAGACTCCTTGGAAAAGACCCTGATTCTGGGAAAGATTGAAGGCAGGAGGAGAGGGGGACGACAGAGGACAAGATGGTTGGATGGCATCACCAACTCAAGGGACATGAGTCTGAGCAAGCTCCAGGAGTTGGTGATGGACAGGGAAGCGTGGCATGCTGCAGTCCATGGGATTGCAAAGAGTCAGATAGGACTGAGCAACTGAACAACAGCAGCAACTATGTTCAGAGGATGACCAAAGTAGAAGTTTAGTGACTGAACAACAACAACAATAAAGATGGAGAATGGCTCAGTGATTGCCAGGGCTTAAGTGTGAGATGGCATTTGGAGAGAAGTAGGTGTGGTTATTAAAAAGGTGACGCATGTAATTAAATTGCATAAAACATGGACTGTAGCCCACCAGCTTCCTCTGTTCATGGGATTCTCCAGGCAAGAGTACTGAAGTGGTTAGCCATTCCCTTCTGCAGGGAATCTTCCCGAACCAGGGAACAGATCCGGGTCTCTGGCATTGCAGGCAGATTCTTTATTATCTGAGCCATCAAGGAAGCCCACTTAAGTGTGGCAATTAAAAAGGTGACATGTGATTAAATTGCATAGAATTAAATACATGTGCACACACACACACAAATGAATGCATGTAAAACTAAGGTAAGTGGATTATTACAGTTTCATGGATGTGATACTGTATTATTTGTTGTTGTTTAAGTCACCACATTGAGTCTGACTCCTCCTGCAGTCCTTTGCAGCCTCAAGGACTGTAGCCCACCAGGTTCCTCTGTCCATGGGATTCTCCAGGATTCTTACTGGAGTGGGTTGCCATTTCCGATACAGGGATCGAACGTACGTCTCCTGCATTGACAGGTGAATTCTTTACCAACGAGCCACCTGGGAAGCCCTTTAGTATTATAGTTCTGCATATTTATGCATGATATCACTATCAGGGGAAATTGAATAAAGGAGAAATAAAATCTCTTATTTCTCACAACTGTATGTATCTACAATTATGTCTAAGTAAAAAGTTTAAAAAACTGAAGACATAAATAAATCTTGTTTCATTTTGTTCCATCACCCCCAACTCTTTCCTATCTAATTCCATTCACTCTTTCCTGCCCAAATCATCATGACAAGTTATATATCATGGCAACAGTATAAATTATTGGGGGTCTCATCAACAGAGAGAAGCATTAGCTGATGTGCTGATTCTCTTGGGTCTCATTTCTGTAAATTTTCTTCCTCTCCTAGTCTCTTGGGCCATCTATGAGATGTAGCTCCAGCCAGGCAGCACTCGACTCCAATCTGGATCAGGGCTCCAATCCATCTTCAAGAGTCAGAATGTTGTCTGGAATCTCCCCCAACATTTAGTGTAGTCACTTGTTTAAGTGAAGTGAACTTGCTCAGTCGTGTCTGACTCTTTGCGACCCCATGGACTGTAGCTTACCAGGCTCCTCTGTCCATGAGATTTTCCAGGCAATAGTACTGGAGTGGATTGCCATTTCCTTCTCCAGGGGATCTTCCCAACCCAGGGATCGAACCTGGGTCTCCTGCATTGTAGACAGATGCTTTACCGTCTGAGCCACCAGGGAAGTCACCAGTCACTTGTTTAATGATGATCTATTAGCTGGACTGTAAATTCCATGAGGATAGGAATTCACTCATTTATTTGTTCATTCATTCAGTAAATATTGCATGTCTACTAAGTGCCAGGCTGTTCTAGGTGCTGAGGGTACTCAGAGGTGTGAGATTACTGGGTATGATGTGTATGAAACTAGCAGCAGGAAGACCAGTTGGGTGGGAGCAGCAGAAACCCTGGTGAGAAATGATAGTGGCTACTAAGATAGTGGCTGTGGGATTGAAGAGAGGAGCCAAATGCAAGAGATGCTAGGAAGAAGCTGACAGGTGCACGTAAGGCATTAAGGAAAAACGAGAGATAAATATGACTCCAGGATTCCAACTTTGGTGCCTTAGCCCCTAAGAGTGAGAATACCAGCCGGAAGCAGACTTTCACTGAACAGTGGCCTCTCACTAATTCCATTTCGGAAATTTCATTTGGCACCTGGAGTGTCGAAGTAGAATTGTTAATTCAACAGTTAAGTCATGAACTTGGAGCTCAAAGGAATGTTGCCTAGAGTTATATATCTGAGAGCTGAAGTCATAGGAAGAAATGACATTACTTAAGCAAAGTACTGTAGTGGTTCAGTCGCTAAGTTGTGTCTGACTTGTGACTTCGTGGGCTGTAACACGCCAGGCTCCTCTGTTCTCCACTCCCAGAGTTTGCTCAAATTCATGTCCTTTGAGTCAATGATGCTACCTAGTGATGGGTAGGGAGCATCACTTAAGGAAAGCATTGAATACATAGAGGCAGGAAAGAGAAGCACTAAGTTGAATGGCGAGGTTGAAGAAGAGGATTCTGTTTACTCTATTTGCGTGCATTCTTAAGTCACTTCAGTCGTGTTTGACTCTGTGACCTCATGGATTGTATGTAGTCTGCCAGTTTCCTCCGACCATGGGAATTTCCTGGCAAGGATACTGGAGTGGGTTTCCATGCCCTCCTTCAGGGGATCATCTGGACCCAGGGATTGAACCTGCCTCTCTTAAGTCTCCTGCAACGCAGGCAAATTCTTATCTGTGGAGCCACAAGAGAAGCCTGTTTACTCTGCTTCAGTTCAGTTCAGTTCAGTTGCTCAGTCGTGTCCGACTCTTTGCAACCCCATGAATTGCAGCATGCCAGGCCTCCCTATCCATCACCATCTCCTGGAGTTCACTCAGACTCACGTTCATCGAGTCAGTGATGTCATCCAGCTATCTCATCCTCGGTCGTCCCCTTCTCCTCCTGCCCCCTATCCCTCGCAGCATCAGAGTCTTTTCCAATGAGTCAACTCTTAGCATGAGGTGGCCAAAGTACTGGAGTTTCAGCTTTAGCATCATCCTTCCAAAGAAATCCCAGAGCTGATCTCCTTCAGAATGCCTGGTTGGATCTCCTTGCAGTCCAAGGGACTCTCAAGTGTCTTCTCCAACACCACAGTTCAAAAGCATCAATTCTTCGGTGCTCAGCCTTCTTCACAGTCCAACTCTCACATCCATAGCTGACCACTGGAAAAACCATAGCCTTGACTAGACGGAACTTAGTCGGCAAAGTAATGTCTCTGCTTTTGAATATACTATCTAGGTTGGTCATAACTTTTCTTCCAAGGAGTAAGCATCTTTTAATTTCATGGCTGCAGTCACCATCTGCAGTGATTTTGGAGCCTCCAAAAATAAAGTATGACACTGTTTGCACTGTTTCCCATCTATTTCCCATGAAGTGATGGGACCAGATGCTATGATCTTCGTTTTCTAAATGTTGAGCTTTAAGCCAACTTTTTCACTATCCTCTTTCACTTCCATCAAGAGGCTTTTAGTTCCTCTTCACTTTCTGCCATAAGGGTGGTGTCATCTGCATATCTGAGGTTATTGATATTTCTCCCAGCAATCTTGATTCCAGCTTGTTTACTCTGCTCACTCAGACCTAAAACTGAGAATGTCAAATTGTGCCAGAATGTCAAGTAAAAGTAGGATTCCTAAGAATCCAGGAAAGCACACCCATTCCCTGAACTTGCGCACCTCTTCACAGGTGGCTGTGTGCTTATCTGAGGTCATTTACACAGCTGAATGAACAACTGCCTGTGGGACCCATGCCCTTCTTCCCCAAGAGATCTTCTGATTATAATTTGACTTTCTAGCTAAATTTGCATTTGGAGAAGAACAATAGCAACAATAATAACTAATATTTAGCAACTGCTCTGTTCCAGGTAAACACTTTACATGTATTATTCATTTAAATTATTCATCTTCTAAATCCTATGAGGTAGGTACTATTATTGATACTTAGCCCACTTTATAGATAAAAACACTAAGATTCAGAGATGTTAATTTGCCTAAGATCACATAGTTAATGAGTAACTCAGTTTTATTAAGTCCAGAGTCCACATACTGAGCCAGTAGGCTATACTTTATCCCCAGAATAAGTGGATGACACTGATGCAAACATTCTGTTTTGCTTGGGTTATATTTCTCACTGTAAGTGAACGAATAGACATTCCAGTGATATTCTCCATGGAAATAATAAAGATTTGTGAGTTATTTGGGTGCAAGCAGTTGTCAAGATTAGGAAGTACAGACAGATCTAAACCTGACTATGAAATAAATGAGAGAGATATGGGAAGTTTGCAAGGCAAGTGTATTAAAGACATTTTTGTTGCTTTTATTTTTCTTTTAAAGATGGGAGAAAGATTAGTTTGTTAGCTAAAAATCATGAGGTAAGGGAACACATTAGGGAAAGGGGGAAAATTGAAAGATTAAAGGACCAGAAGAGATAGAAGGTCACCTACTCAAAGTACAGTTCAGTTTAGTCACTCAGCTGTGTCCGGCTCTTTGCGACCCCATGAATCACAGCATGCCAGGCCTTCCTGTCCATCAGCAACTCCAGGAGTTCAGTCAAACTCATGTCCATCGAGTCGGTGATGTCATCCAGCCATCTCATCCTCCGTTGTCCCCTTCTCCTCCTGCCCCCAATCCCTCCCAGCATCAGAGTCTTTTCCAATGACTCAACTCTTCACATGAGATGGCCAAAGTACTGGAGTTTCAGCTTTAGCATCAGTACTTCCAATGAACACCCAGGACTGATCTCCTTTAGGACGGACTGGTTGGATCTTCTTGCAGTCCAAGGGACTCTCAAGAGTCTTCTCAACACCACAGTTCAAAAGCATCAATTCTTCCGCACTCAGCTTTTTTCACAGTCCAACTCTCACATCCATACTTGACCACTGGAAAAGCAAGGAGAGATAAGAAAGACTTCCTCAGAGATCAGTGCAAGGAAATAGAGGAAAACAACAGAATGGGAAAGACTAGAGATCTCTTCAAGAAAATTAGAGATACCAAGGGAACATTTCATGCAAAGATGGACTCAATAAAGGACAGAAATGGTATGGACCTAACACAAGCAGAAGATATTAAGAAGAGGCGGCAAGAATACACGGAAGAACTGTACAAAAAAGAGCTTCACAACCCGGGTAATCACGATGGTGTGATCACTCACCTAGAGCCAGACATCCTGGAATGGGAAGTCAAGTGGGCCTTAGAAAGCATCACTACGAACAAAGCTAGTGGAAGTGATGGAATTCCAGTTGAGCTGTTTCAAATCCTGAAAGATGATGTTGTGAAAGTGCTGCACTCAGTATGCCAGCAAATTTGGAAAACTCAGCAGTGGCCACAGGACTGGAAAAGGTCAATTTTCATTCCAATCCCAAAGAAAGGCAATGCCAAAGAATGCTCAAACTACTGCACAACTGCACTCATCTCACATGCTAGTAAAGTAATGCTCAAAATTCTCCAGCTAGGCTTCAGCAGTACGTGAACTGTGAACTGCCAGATGTTCAAGCTGACTTTAGAAAAGGCAGAGGAAGCAGACATCAAATTGCCAACATCCACTGGATCATGGAAAAAGCAAAAGAGTTCCAGAAAAACATCTATTTCTGCTTTATTGACTATGCCTAAGCCTTTGACTGTGGATCACAATCAACTGTGGAAAATTCTGAGAGAGATGGGAATACAGACCACCTAACCTGCCTCTTGAGAAACCTATATGCAGGTCAGGAAGCAACAGTTAGAACTGGACATGGAACAACAGATTGGTTCCAAATAGGAAAAGGAGTACATCAAGGCTGTATATTGTCACCCTGCTTATATAACTTATATGCAGAGTACATCATGAGAAACGCTGGGCTGGAAGAAGCACAAGCTGGAATCAAGATTGCTGGGAGAAATATCAATAACCTTAGATATGCAGATGACACCACCCTTATGGCAGAAAGTGAAGAGGAACTAAAAAGCCTCTTGATGGAAGTGAAAGAGGATAGTGAAAAAGTTGGCTTAAAGCGCAACATTCAGCAAATGAAGATCATGGCATCCAGTCCCATCACTTCATGGGAAATAGATGGGAAACAGTGGAAACAATGTCAAACTTTATTTTTGGGGGCTCCAAAATCACTGCAGATGGTGATTGCAGCCATGAAATTAAGAGACCCTTACTTCTTAGAAGGAAAGTTATGACCAAAGTACAGACAACAGGAATATTAATAACTTTGGATGGGAGAAAAGCTATGTCACTAAGAAATGGAACCAGGTGCCAATGAATTACAGAAAAAGGGAGGGTCTGGAAACTTCAAATGATCTCTATGTTCTCAGTAAAAGAGGGGGAAATGTCTTTACTGAGAATGGGAGACTTAAAAGTAGGGCTTAAGGAGGGTGGCAACAGTTGCAAAAGCTTCTGTGGGAGAAGAAGCTGAAGAGGAAGCGGTCATGCTCACAGGAGGACTGCCGGGTGGTTCAGAAAATCCAGCTGAGATTGAAGACCAGGGACTTGTAAGGACAATACTGAAAATTTTTGTAATTTTTCTCGAGCAACTCTTCCTATCCTGATCTGAGATCTGAGAAACCTGTTAGTGGGAGTCTAATTTTGTTAAGGCAGTTAAGGCAGTAGGGTAAAGACAGAAGGGGCTGTTCATGGTTTAAGCTAGCTACTGGAAGGATTGAAAATAAAAGACAGGTGATAGATGGAAAGGGAAAGGGGGATCAAAAGAAAGAAATGAGGGGAGTTGGAAAGAAAGAAAGTGGTTGTCCGAACATGAGATGTGAGAGTTAAAAATTTTAGAGGAAGTTCTGGCAGAAAGTTGTAACATACAATATTGTACTAACTGCATGATTCAACTTGCTGGCCAGCAGCAAGGTAATATAATAACTGGAGGTGCTATTTTCAGAATTTAAATTTGGCATTCGAAAGACCGTTTGGAACATCAATTTTTTTTTTTTTTTTAAGGAACACCAATGTTTATAAATGTCACATAAGAGGCATGTTCTGCTTCCCTGGTATTCACTGCCCTCTCTGTTGGCATGAGTTCAAAAGCCAGTGTGTTCTTTCTGTTTCAACTCCTAGAGGATGCTAACGCAGTTTTCTTTTTACATATGGCTGCGTCAAGTCTTAGTTGTAGCAGGCGGGATCTCTGTTGTGGGCAGTTGGGGTCCAGAGTGTGCGGGCTCTGTAGTTGGAACATGTGGACTCAGTAGTTGTGGTGTGCAAACTTAGTTGCCCCGTGGCATATGGGATTAGTTCCCTAATCAGGGATCAAACCCGCATCCCCTGCATTGGGAGGGGGATTCTTAACCACTGGACCACCAGGAAAGTCCCAAGGTTTTCTTTCTTTTGACCAATATTTGTTGCCTGCCTAATAAAGCCAGACAGTCTGTTAGGTGTTGATGACTCATCAACAAGTAAGATGAAATATCCATCCTCAAGAAGTTTAAATGCAGCAATCAATACGCAAAAATAATGCAGAATGATAAACACTATGATTATGTTAAAAGTTGGGTGTCAATGAGAGACCACCTAACTCAACCTTGAGTAGTCCAAAGAGGCTTCTGTGAGAAGGTGTCATCTAAAATGATATAAAGGAGTAGTAGGTATAATCCCAGAGAAGGCCATGACACTCCACTCCAGTACTCTTGCCAGGAAAATCCCATGGATGGAGGAGCCTGGTGGGCTGCAGTCCATGGGGTCTCGAAGAGTTGCACACGACTGAGTGACTTCACTTTCACTTTTCAGTTTCATGCATTGGAGAAGGAAATGGCAATCCACTCCAGTGTTCTTGCCTGGACAATCCCAGGGATGGGGGAGCCTAGTGGGCTGCCGTCTATGGGGTTGCACAGAGTCGGACAGAACTGAAGCTACTTAGCAGTAGCAGCAGCAGCAGCAGCAGGCATAATCCAGGCAGATGAATGGGGAGGGGGAAATAAGAGGGACTCAATGTTCACAGAGACATCTCTGTCTCTGAAGGAGCCTCTGGGTTCCTTGCATCTCTTGGTATCTTCATTCTTACAGGCCAATTATCTTAACATCCCCATACCTAGGGGATACTTCTACTAGGAATCATTGAACCAGAAGATTTGTATTTAACTGTCAGTAATATTTCTTATTTATGTGTCTTTAGATATGTCAGCTGATCTCAAGTCAGTTTCTTCATCTTAAAACAGGAATAACAATACCTACTCCAAGAGTTGGGCACAACTGAGCGACTTCACTTTCATTTTCACTTCAGAGTTATTAAGATGATCAAATGAAGTGATACATGTGAAAGCACTATGTAAACTGTTAAATGTTACATAGATCTTAACTGTTCTTAGTGTCCTAAGATGTCCCTATGCTTTTATATTCATTATGGGGATTAAGAAACCAAAAGTCCTATATCGTTGCTACAGATTTACTGGTTCTTTTGAGGTCTGCCAAGTTTAAGCTCTGAAATAAATTGTTCTCTGAAGCTACTTAAAATGTTTGAGTTAATGCCATAAATTATCATCATTGGTCCTCTACTCAAAAGCCACTGCAGAGAAGATATGGCAGCTAAAGTATCATTTAGCAGTAGAGTGAGCAAGGCCATCCTTAGAGTACATGGGCCGCTCTATGGTAAAAAAGATCAATAGAGAGGAAAATCTGAAAATTAACAGGCCTAATAAATATTGCAGAATAAAGGTGAGATGGTGTGGTGGGAGGATGGAAAAGATCTTTACCTCCAAATTTAGGATGGCCTCTTGAACTATCAACATCTTCGTCACTCTACTTCAGAAAATCCCCTCTAATGAAAAATCATTTCACAGAATTGGTTTCTTGTTTGGTGGGCAAATTCATTTGACAAACTCATGCCACAGGGGTGGAACAAGTGAATCTCTGCAACTTTTATATTAATTTTCCCCCTAATTTTACTAAGAAAAAAATTTAAAAATACATACAGCTAATTTCGGAAAATTTTACATACTTATCTATGTGTGCTGTGTGCTTAGTCACTCAGTTGTGTCTGACTCTTTGTACCCTCATGGGCTGTAGCCCACCAGGTTCCTCTGTTCATGGGATTTTCCAGGCAAGAATATTGGAGTGGGTTGCCATTTCTTACACCAGGGGATCTTCCCGACCCAGGAAGCAAACACACTCCCCTTGTGTCTCCTGCATTGGCGGGCAGATTCTTTATCATTCTGCCACCTGGGAAGCCCCTACCTGAGTACCTACCACCTATTAATCAATTCTGTCATTAACATTTTAATACACCTGCCAGGATAATTCTTTAGGTTGAATATTTTATTTTGAGATAATTGTTGATGTACATGCAATTGTAAAGAATAATACAAAGAGAATATTTGTTCTTTACCTAGTTTTTCTCAGTGGTAACATCTTGCAAAACTATAGTCCAATGGCACAACCAGGATATTGACATTGATACAGTCAAGATACAGAACATTTTCATCATCTTAAGGATTCCTTCCTGTTGCCCTTGTATAGTCACATCCACTCTCACCTCTTTCTTAACTCTAGAAATTACTAATCTGTTCTCTATTTCCATAATTTTGTTATTTCAAGAATGTGTGGCATCATTCAGAATATAATCTTTTGGGACTGGCCTTTTCCTCTCAGCATAATTCTCTGTTGATTCATCCAAGCTGCTGTGTGTATCAATACTTTATTCTTTTTCATTGCTGAAAAGCATTCCACTGTAAGAATGTACAACAGTCTGTTCAACCGTTCACCTGTTGAAGAACATATGGGTTGTTTCCAGTCTTGGATTATTATGAATAAGGCTACTATAAACATTGGTGTATGGGTTTTTATTTTTTATTTTTGCCACACTATGTGGCTTATGGGATCTTAGGTCCTCAATCAGAGATTGAACCTGGGCCCTTGGCAGTGAGAGCATCAAGTTTGAACCACTGGACTGCCAGGAGATTACCAGTGTACAGGTTTTTGCAGAAACATAAAATTTCATTTCTCTGGGATAGATGTCCAGGAGTGTAAACACGGTAGTTACAAGTTTAGTCTTTTAAAAAAATTTATTTATTTTTAATTGAAGGATAATTGCTTTATAATATTGCTTTGGTTTCTTTCTGGAGGTTTCTGTTGTCATTTAGAAGTTGCTCTGTAGGAGCTGTTTCATATTCTAATCAGTTTTTGATGTATTTGTAGGGAGGCAGGTGATCTCCTTGTCTTACTCCTCTGCCATCTTCTTTTGTTCACAAGTTTAGTTTTTAAAGAAATCACCAAACTTTTTCCACTGACGGGTACCATTTTACATCATCATTAGGAATATGTGAGTGATCTAGCCTCTCCCCTTCATTGCCAGCATTGGGTATTGTCAATATTTTTTTATATTAGACATTCATAGAGATGTGTAGTGATGTCTCATTGTGGTTTTAATTTTCATTTCCTTAATGGCTATTGACATTGATTATATTTTCATATGCTTATATTGCTCTTTGGTAAAATATCTTTTTATGCATTTTGCCCATTTTCTATTTGGATTTTTTTAATTGTTGAGTTTTGGAAGTTCTTATATTTTCTAGATACAAGTCCTTTGTCGAGCAGGAGGGAATTTTCTCAAGTCAAGTTTAAGACATCTGTGGATATCCCAATGGAAATGGCCAGCTTGCGGTTGGCTGCATGTGTCTGGAGGTTAGGAGAGAGATTGGAGCAGAACATTAAGCGTTGAGAGTTGTGATAGCACAACTGACATTACACTGGAGGGAAGACAACATTAGAGATGAAGGGAAAGACGGTCAAGAGAACATTTGTACATTTAAATGGTGTAAGAACTGAGAACAAATGGTTAAAGAAATAGGAGGAGGTAGGAGAGTGGTGAGATGAAAACCAGAACCTGGTTTTTGCTTTACTGTAATGGGTATCACCTAGAATTAAAAAAAAAAATCTACAAAGAGATGATACTCACAAAACTGCTTAAAAAGCAAGCAAACTAGAGTTTTCATCAAATGCAATATTTAAAAGTTAAGTAGAAACATGTTAACTGCTATTATGGAGTTTTGCAATAACGTAGTTGGATAATAGTAGCTATGTAGTATAGAGTTATATATATTTTTAATAAAATGAAGGAAAAATTCAATTAGGTTGAGTATTATAAAAGTAAACAAGTGTATAGGAAAATTCTTTTAATTATTAATACAAAACAACTTTTACCTGGATTTCCCCCAAATAGTTTGAACTTTCACCTTAAACTCAAGAACTGGTGAATCTACCCATGTTAAAAACAATATGACTTTGCTTTGTAGTAGCCTTAAACATACAGACTGCTCCTGTAGTGGGTTGAACAGTGTCTCCCCAAAATTTGTGATCATGCTTATTTGATACGGTCTTTGCAGATTTAATTTTAGTTAAGGATCTTGAGATGAATTCAGGATTTAGGGAGGACCTTAAATCTACTGGTTGATGTCTTCATAAGGGAAAGGAGAGGGAGATTTGGGCACAGAGACACATAGAAGGGGTAGAAATGTGAAGAGGAAGCAGAGATTGGAGTAATATGTCAACAAGCCAAAGAACACCAGCGACTGCTGACAACTAGAAGTGACTGCCGATAACCAGAAGCTTTCTCTACGTGCTAGGAGAGAGGTATGGGACATATTCTGCCTCAGAGCCCCCAGAGGAATCAACCCTGCTGACACTCTGATTTCAGACTTTTGGCCTCCAGAACTGTGCGTGAGTACATTTCTGTCATTTTAAGCTACCTAGGTTGCAGTAATTTGTTACAGCAGCCTTAGAATACTAATGTAGCTCCTCAGTTCAGTTTAGTCACTCAGTCGTGTCCGACTCTTTGCGACCCCATGGACTGTGGCACACCAGGCTTCCCTGTCCATCACCAACTCCTGGAGCTTGCTAAAACTCATGTCCATCGAGTCAGTGATAGCATCCAACCATCTCACCCTCTGTCATCCCCTTCTCCTCCTGTCTTCAATTTTTCCCAGCATCAGTGAGTAAGTTTTCCAATGAGTCAGTTCTTCACATCAGGTGGCCAAAGTATTGGAGCTTCAGCTTCAGCATCAGTCCTTCCAATGAATATTCAGGACTGATTTCCTTTAGAGTGGACTGGTTTGATCTCTTTATAGTACAACGGACTCTCAAGTCTTCTCCAACACCACAGTTCAAAAGTATCAATTCTTCAGCACTCACCTTTTCTTATGGTCCAGCGCTCACATCCATACATGACTGCTGGAAAAACCATAGCTTTGACTAGACAGACCTTTGTTGGTAAAGTAATGCCTCTGCTTTTTAGTATGCTATCTAGGTTGGTCATTGCTTTTCTTCCAAGGAGCAAGCGTCTTTTAATTTTCTGGCTGCAGTCACCATCTGCAGTGATTTTGGAGCCCAGGAAAATAAAGTCTGCCACTGTTTCTATTGTTTCCCCGTCTATCTCCCATGAAGTGATGGGACCAGATGCTATGATTTTCATTTTTTGAATGTTGAGTTTTAAGCCAACTTCTTCACTCTCCTCTTTCACTCTTATCAGCTCCTATCCCTCACCATTTTCCCAGGCCCCCAAAGATACCACTACAGATTTTTTGTTATTCGTTAAAAAAAGCATAGATTTTTATCATTGGCACTTACTGCATAGAGACAACAAAAAGTATGCTTAGAGCTGGTGTTTTATTTTATTTATTTTTGACTGTGCTGGGTCTTTGTTGATACGCACGGGCTCTCTCTAGTTGCGGTGAGCATGAGCTACTCTTTGTTGTGGTGCACGGGCTTCTTATTTTGGTGGCCTCTCTTGTTGTGGTGCACAGGTTCTAGGCACATGGGCTTCAGTAGTTGCAGCACTCGGGCTCAGTAGTTGTGGTATGTGTGCTCAGTAGTTGCAACCCCTGGGGTCTAGAGCATGGACTTGGTAATGGTGGCTCATGGGTTTAGTTGCTCTGGGGTACTTGGGATCCTCCGGGACCAGTGATAGAACACATGTCCCCCGTGTTGGCAGACAGATTTTTATCCACTGTGAAGTGAAGTGAAAGTTGCTCAGTTGTGTCCGACTCTTTGCGACTCCATGGACTGCAGAGTCCATGGAATTCTCCAGGCCAAAATACTGGAGTTGGTAGCCTTTCCCTTCTCCAGGGGATTCTCCCAACCCAGGGATCGAACCCAGTAATATGAGGGAAGTCCTAGTTGGTGTTTTTGATGCTTATAAAACTAATGGCCAATTATTTAACTTTGTGCTCTCTGTTTAAAGTCAGTTTGCCTGTATCCTCTTCCAATTAATGTTGATTAGTATAAATTCATTTAGCTGGTTATTATTTGCTTCCTACAATCAAACACACTCTGTTTTTTTTTTTTTTGGCTGCCGACGTCAGTGATGTGTTAGTTAGTGATGGATGTTAGTTCCCAGAACAGGGATAAACCTGCTCTCCCTGCATTGGAAGCACAGAGTCTTAAACACTGGACTGCCAGGAAGGTCTGCAAACACACTCTTGCTTGGTCTACCTGAGAGAAGAGGGCTGAGACTGAGTTTAGTGATGGTTGCTTTGAAATCTGGTGTCTGCATTATTAAAAATCCCCATAATTGAAGTATATGAGCTCATTGAAGTTATTGACTTTGCTAATAATTATTTACAATAAGGAAGTTTGAAAAAACAAACTACTGACAACTATTTGAGGTAATAACCACAATGAAAACATTAAATTGACCTGTTCTCCATCCAACACTAGAGGCAGTGTTTCGGTGTCTTCCCAGTTAGCTCAGTGGTAAAGAATCTGCCTGCCAATTCAGGTAGATGCAGGAGATGTGGGTTTGATCCCTGGGTCAGGAAGGTCTCCTGGAGTAGGAAATGGCAACTTACTCTAGTATTTTTGCCTGGGAAATCCCATGGACAGAGAAGTCTCACGGGCTACAGCCCATGGAGTCGCAAAGAGTCAGATAGAACTGAGCAACTAACACTTCACTTTCAGTCTTAGGACTATTGACGTTTGGGGCCAGGCAATTCTTTGCTGTAAGGGGCTACCTAGTGTAATACCGGATGTTTAGCAGCATCCCTGGTCTCTATCCATTAGATGCCTCCCTTTTCCAGTTGTGATGACCAAAGATCTCCAGACATTGTGGGAAAAATTTTCCCCAGCTGGGAACCAACCATTGTTCTAAGTCTTGGGAGAGAAAGAAGCAAACCTCTGCTCCACTCCCCCACCTACACATGTGTTTTAAGCCAACCTTAGGTTTTTCCCGTTTTATTGATATGATTGACATACGTGTGCTTAGTTGCTCAGTTGTGTCTTATTGATTTTTAGTACTGCATATGTTTAAGGAGTATAGCATAATAATGTGACTTACATTTGTTGGGAAAGGAGCTTAGTTTTTAATCCTTATCAAATATTCCTACCTCACTGTACTCGCAGTATCTTGAACCTGTTTCTGCTGCTGCTGCTGCTAAGTCGCTTCAGTGTGTCTGACTCTGTGCCACCCCATAGACCGCAGCCCACTAGGCTCCTCTGTCCCTGGATTCTCCAGGCAAGAATACTGGAGTGGGTTGCCATTTCCTTCTCCAATGCATGAAAGTGAAAAGTGAAAGTGAAGCCGCTCAGTCGTGCGGGACTTTTAGCAACCCCATGGACTGCAGCCTACCAGGCTCCTCCGTCCATGGGATTTTCCAGGCAAGAGTACTGGAGTGGGGTGCCATTGCCTTCTCCGGAACTTGTTTCTAGGGTTGCATTTATCATGGTTCATTATTATTTTAAAGCATGGAGCCGTGTCCTTTCCCCTCTGTGAACTCCTCCAGGACAAGAACAGTGATTTTACTTTGTCTGGGTGCAGTAGAAGTCCTCAAGTTGAATGACCTTCTGTATTGCTTAAACACAATAAATGTTCACAAAGTAAGGGCTTCCCTGTAGTTTATTTCTTTTTAAGGATATGGAATATCTGTCTTGTTTCACGTCTTTGAGTTTCATAATTTTTAAACTCATCTTAAATATTTCAATTAAAGTAAAGAAGCAGTGACCATCTTGACACTTCATGATGATTCAGCTTTGGATAAGTGGACCAATGTGTATCTTATTTCTCCCACTTTCAATCAGAAGACACCTGCAGACTAAGTAACAGGAGTCATCGCCTTGCAAAGCCGTTTGGCAGTTTTGCCGAAACCAGCCTAGGCCTGGTCAGGACACTTACCGTCCACGAAGGGCGCTCCGCAGCCCTGGCTATTAATACTCAAAGAAGCACACGGCTTTCCGTGGGCGGGCCGTTGGAAGACCAGTCCGCAGAAGTGTGTTAATTTTCGGGCCTTGACATCGTTTCGGAAGCATTTAACTCCACCTCTCCATCCGGAATTAAAAACATTCCCGCCCGTCACCACCTCCTGGCCTCCTCTCACTTTCTTTTTGGTCTTCTGTTTCAGACGTTCTGATTTTTCCTAGAGAGCGAGAGGAAAGTCAGGTACCAAAAGTGGAGTTCTATTACTTTATATGCTCTGGTGGGACAATGCAGGTAGTCTCACTTTGTTCCAGGCTCTCCAGGAGAGGACAAATGTGGCCGTTGGCAACTTCAGCGCCCGCACTGGGCTCCAGGTTTGATTGACAAAGACGGGAGGAGGGATCGCACGGAGGCGGGGCCGAGGAGCAGCAGGTCGAGCCCGAGACAAAGAGGGTTTTGGCAGCCCCGGGAGAAGAGGCAAGGGTTCCTTGGGGTAACTGGTCTTTGCGCTCTAAGAGGCATTTCGTGGGGTCGCTTTCTCATTTGAAGAGAGGACGGGCGGGCGGGCTGGGGGAGGGGGCCGGGCGGGAAGAAGGGCCTGGCGGAGAGGCGAAGAGGGGGGGGACTGGGAACCGGCGTGGGGGCTGCGCCGCGGTCACGTGGTCTCCGCAGCAACGGGGTTGGGGCTGTTCTTCCGGGTTGCTGGAGCCGCGGGGCTGGAGCCCGGGTCTGCCAGTGCGACGTCCGCTCGCGGCCCGCGGACGCCTGGCCTCCCCGCCAAGGTGAGCGTCCATGCAGCCCGGGCACGCGCCTGGGGCGCAGCTGGGGAAGGGGCGTGGGGCTTGTACGGAAGGTCGAGATCCCCGAGCTGGGAAGACCTGTCAAGGAGCCGCTGGGGGCGGGGTCGACAGTGACCGGGGCGCCGGGGGCACCCGGGAGCCTGAGGCCGTGCCTCGAGGGCCCTCTTTCTGGTCTCAAGCTGGGGCGACGTGGAAGCTAGTCGGGGGTGGTGGATTCGAGAACCGGGTTTCCGCCGCAGAAGGCAGGGAACGAAGTGTCAGCTGTGCAGATGCAGATTTTGGAGCTTTGGGGGAATGGGGCTGGAGTTCTACAGGGTCCTTTCAGCTTAAAGGATGGGAGGACATAGGGGACTTTCGATAAGTGGTGCATCCAGAAAGGTGGCACCTGGACGCGCCGAAACTGTGCTTGAACCCGGAGAGATTTGGGGTGGGTGACCGGCTGGAAACACAGGTGGTGCTGTTGAAAGTTTTAAGTGTATGGGGGGTGGGGCAGGCTGGTGGTGGTCTGGGCGAGCCTGTGTTGGGCTGAGAGTGGGGTCTGGGCTGGCGTTGGGGGAAAGATCGTGTAGTGGGGCTGAGCTGATTCGAACTCCGGAGGCGGAATAACTATTATGCCGCCAGTCTCCACCAATCGGCTTCTGAGGAAGGTTATAAATAGCGGTCCCTGGCAGATGCTAGCCGGGTGGCAGTTTAGCTGCCGAGGGAGGAGCTTGAACCTGTGGGTTTGAGCGAGGTCACACTGCCTGCTAGTCTAAGCTTTGGTAGGGTATTGTGTCCTTGGTTGGCATGTCTCACTTTTAAAAGCGTGACTTGTTTATTACAGTTGCAGGTGCCCTTTATTCGCCCTCTGGTGCAAGGAAGTCCTTAAGCAATCTGTAAGGAGTCTTGTAGCATAGGATGTATTCGGAACAGTGAGGGTTGTGTGCTTTTATTTAAAATGTTTCCCTCTTCTGCAAACTGTGGCCGTTTAAAAATTAAAAAAAAATTGAATTGGCAGTTTAGGATTGCTTTCTTATCAGCAAGTGTGCTCAGGCTGCTTACCTCTGCTGATGGAATCACTTTTCCACGAAGCTACATAGCCTTTAATTTTTAAAGGAAATTTCCTGAAACTCCCTGGAGAATATATTCATAGAACTCCAGGCTTCAGGTTATCTAACTCTAGTTACACATTCACTGGATCAAACAATACTTGTTGATTTCCTCTATTTTGTGCAAGGCACTGGGCCAGAGGTAATACTAAAGTGAATACTGATAGCAGTAAAGATACTGTGTCCTTTTAATCCTCACAGTGACCCTACAAGGTACTGTTATTATTTCCCCCATTTTAAAGGTGATGAAATCCGATACAGAGAAGTTCAGTGACTTGCCAAGGTGACCCAGCTAATGCGTTGCAGGTGGGGCTTCCAATTAAGAGTTCACACTCTTAGCCTCTGTGTTATCCTCTCTCAGGTTCTTGCCTCCAAAGATTTTAATCTATTAGGGGAGATACCAAAATGCCTTACATTAACTGGTGGTGTGAATGCCCCAATTTTCAGTTGTAAAGTTGCTGTCCATTTCTTATTAGCCATAGAAGCACATGGATAATAAAATAGCAGAGAGCTTTCAAGTGAAGTTAGGGGAAGACGTGACAACTAAGATAACGGCTCTTGAATAACGGCTCTCGGTGTCTGCAGTTCCTCCCCATCTGAGGATTTAGGTAACTGCACACTGTGTATATTGTACTATTGATATTTAGTATTGAAAAGTAGCCGCCTAGGAGCAGACCCATGAAGTTCAAACCCTGTTGGTCAAGGGTCACCTCTACTGTCTTTGCTGTAAACAAGTACTCGGCTGTGATAACATGGTTCAGATATCTCTGAATATCTTTCAGGTTCATTTTTATTTGATTTAGGCTTAGTGACAGTTTCTTGACACTAAACTACTTCCTTATCAACTGTCTTACATGCTCATAACTTGAATCAAGTAGAATTTGGAGGAGCACTTGGTCTCTGAAGGCCTTGGCTGTGCTGATGTCGGATGCCAGGGCTCTGTTCAACATCAAATTATACTTTTTTAAGTAGACAGGGCAAATTGTGCAGACTCCAGGCCATGAAACAGGACTTCAGCTTTAGAGCATTGCAAAATCTCCATCTAATGATAAAACTTCTAGAGCCTGATTGTGCCCTTCAAGGGAGCTTTCCTGTACTCCTTTTATAGAAGAGCAGACTGAGGTGCCGAGAAATTCAAGCCAAACAGTGAGTGAGTAGCAGGTTTAGACAATACCCAGGCTGCATTATAACTAGCTTTGTTATTTTGCTGATGAGGTCTGGGTAAGCCTGACCAGTGAGAATGGTGGTTGTTGGGGATATGGGACGATCCAGGAAGAGAAACTAGGGTAAATGAGGAGATTGCGCTAGGACTAGGCCCTTGGTAGTGGTAGGAAAAAATTTCCCTTTCGACCTGAATTATCTTTTGTATATCTTTGGATCTCCCTCAGTTCTTGGCGTAGATTCAGTGAATGTTTTCAGTGGGTGGCTGAATTTTGAACTTGTTTGTTCTCCATTCTCAGCCATGAATAACTCTAGAAGTGACCTCTGAATGAACGAGGAGGGTGTTTATTGATTCAGGGATGATTTAGAAAGACTGAGATGAAATGACATATATGGAAATACTCTGAAATTATAAAGTCTTCTGTCAGCATGTAAAGAATTATTCACATTTTTGGTTGCATGCCTGGACACATCTTATATGCTCCCTTTTCCTTAGCTTTGTTCATAGTATTCTCTCCTTCTCAAGTGCCCTTTCCTTCCTTTTCTTAGCCCTGTAGGAGGATATGATCTTCTTTGATGCCTCAAAGAACTTTGGACTTGTGTTACTCTGCTTTCTCTGTTATTGCTTGTTGACTTTTCTTATCTCCAAGTTTGTAACTGATTCCAGTTTAATTCTACAGATGCACATAATGGCTGTGCCTCTGAGACTCAGCCCTCCATGTGTTTATTGAATTAAAGAGCATCAGGAATAAGCACTACCTGGATTGAGCATTTCTGTTCCCACTGTTACTTTCTGGTATTTGCACGAAGTGGCTTCAAGGGCTTGTGGCAGTAGTTATGACATGAAAAATGAGTTAGACCGTACTTCCTCTGGAGGCTGGAAGTATGTTTTTGGAGGCTGCTGAGTTTGGGTGCTGGGTCCCAGAAGGGCCTGCACCATGGGGCAGAGCCTAAAGGCTAGTAAGTGGAGTTAGCGGTGGTTGACTGAGAACAGTTCCAGGTCCTCTGCTTCTTCACATTTTTGAAGGAAAGAGAGCATTGGGAATCAGGGGGATAATGGGAGAGCCTTCTGTGTGCTCTCTGGGATCTGCCAGGGAGGTTGGAGAAAATAGCCACTGAAATCTCCAAAACAGCAAAGGTCACAATGCCATTTCACCTAGTTCATTTAGAGCTGGCAGAAACGGGCCTCGAGTGGTGAGGACCCCTCACAGAATTCCTAGTTACGCCCACATATGCAAGCACAAACCTGTGTGGTAAAGTTAACTATGGAAGTTTTTTTTTCTTTTTTAAAAAAATTGGAGTTGTATTTTGTGCATGTTAAATTTTCTTGAGATGTACACCTGGCAAACATGGATCTCACTCAGTCAAGCTGGGTTTGGGGTGGGGGTGTGTATATCTCTCAGGATGTATAGCCTGCTGCACTGAAAAGGATGGTGGTGGTTTCTGTATTGTATAGTGGCCAAACAAGTACTACTGTACTATTTAGACAGTCTCAAGCAACCAGTATGAAATCACCACTGAATGAAGAATTGGGAAGAAGTGTACAAATTTGGCTCTTTAAGCTGGCTCTATCACATTGTTAGATAAAATGTACTTGAAAGTTGACTAAAGAGACTTTTAAGTACTGATATTTCTTAATTTATCCTTTCTTATACTGTGGTTCAGAGAAGGCAATGGCAACCCACTCTATTACTCTTGCCTGGGAAATCCCATGGACAGAGCCTGGTAAGCTGCAGTCCATGAGGTCTCTAAGAGTCGGACACAAGTGAGCGACTTCACTTTCACTTTTCACTTTCATGCACTGGAGAAGGAAACGGCAACCCACTCCAGGGTTCTTGCCTGGAGAATCCCAGGGACAGGGGAGCCTGGTGATCTGCTGTCTACGGGGTCGTGCAGAGTCGGACACGACTGAAGTGACTTAGCAGCAGCAGCAAGGAAAGTTAAGGGGAATTTTGATTTTGTGCAGTTTTTGCTGGACAGACTGAGATGATAACTTTCATATATGATGTGACTGGACTTTATAGCAACTTTTCTTAACTTTTCAGCTACATTAAAGATCACTTAAGTGACCTTGCTTGGAATTGAGTAATGAGTTTATAACTACAGTTTTAAGTGGGAAAACAGATTCCAAATTTTAAATACCTAATTGGAAACAACCTTTCGAAGCATCTTCTATAAGTAAAGGACTTGGCAAATAAATTCTTTGTAGATGCCCACGTTTAACTGTTATTTTCCAACCTCTCTCAATTTGCTTTTTTTTTTTTTAAAAGGTTTTTGATATCCAAAAGGCAAAGTATGTTATTTTCAGCACATACATTTTTGTTTTCTTTCCTTTAGTGATTTACCTTGAAGGAAATTGGGGATCCAGAAAATCGGGAACTTCCTGTGAACATGGCGAACCTACTGAAAACAGTGGTGACTGGCTGTTCATGCCCTTTCCTCAGCAATTTGGGGTCCTGTAAGGTTCTACCAGGGAAGAAGAATTTTTTACGAACATTTCATACTCATCGGATTCTGTGGTGTAAAGCCCCTGTAAAACCAGGTAAAGTCTCACTTTGAGTCGTAGAAACAATAGGTCTGATGATGATAGATAAACCACACAGTTTTACAGCCTAGTGCTTGTGAGTGGTCATTTTGAGTAAAAAACTGAATGAGTGCTTTCTTATATTTTCCATGTACGGAAGTTCTTGGCTGTCAGTGCTAACAGAGAAGAAAATACAATATAAAAAGAAAAATGTTAAATAAATAGAGCTTATACCCAGGAAACCATTGCTCATAGTAACCATTTCTCCTAGTAGCTCTTCCTCTTTCCTAGTTGGTATTGGGGAATCATACCATACATGGCTTAACGATGCCTAAGAATTAGGAACTAAGCAGATTGATTGATCTGCGTTAATGTTTCTTGATTTAGTAAGTGGCAGCTTCATCTCAGTTGCTCAGGGCAGAAACCTTAGAGTCATTCCCGATGCTTATGATCGGTATAGATCAGCTCTGCATTGTATCTTGAATCTGTTCTTTTCTCACCATCACCACTTTTATCATCTTGGTCCAAGCCACCATCACCTGTCAGCTGGACTGTTGCATTAGTCTTCTAAGTGGTCTCTGCGCTCTTTACCTCTGTCCCTGCCAACAGTCTGTTCTGTACAAGACAATGAGAATAATCTTTTAAAAATGAAAGATCATGTTACTCTTCTGTTTGGAATTTGCCACCAGCTCCCTCGCTCACACAGAGTAATAGCTGAAGTCTTCCAATGGCCTATAGGCTTTCTCTGCTAGGACTCCCACATGCTTCTGTTCTGTGGTACAAGCCAGAAGGAGGAGAGGCTAAAAGGGGAACCTTCTAAGCTGTGTCAGATCCCTTTAAGCATCTTGCCCAAAGACCCTTCTAGCGCTCTATCTGTACCTCATTGGCCAGAACTCAGGTGGCAATATGTTGCTCTAAGGGAGACTTGAACATTTAACTTTTTATTCTAGATGGCAACATACTTAAATAAAAATAGTATTCTGTTATTTTTAGGGGCGGAACAGCATGGATATTTGGGAAGAATCAGAAGTCTTTGCCATATAGAATATTCTCTTTTTGTTTGTAGAACTGTTATGTGCATTCAGCATGCCTAAATTGCCAAGTGTTTTCAGTTCTTATGTCTGCCTTTAGTAGATTTCATAGCCTCTTTTATTCTCACGTGACTAGTCACTGTTGGCAGGGTACCTGCCTCTGAGAGCCCTCAGCCTTATCTGCAGATTAAGTGTTCTGGAAGGCCAGATTATCCAGTGTGATAAGAATGTGTATAAAGCAAAAGTCAGTAACTACACTGAGTACATGGGAATTGTCCTTGTAAGTGAAAGCCTGTACTTCAAGATCTCTGTTATCAATTATGAGTAAGGCTTTTTTTTTGTTTGCTTAATTTCTGTTCTTGACTATTTCCTAGATAATTATTTTTTTAATCTCTAAAAGATGAGGATTCTGTTTATTCCTTAATATAGCCACAATTTCATTAACACATTGAAAAGTTTGAAAAGTAGCTTCAGTCAGTTTTAATATTTTCTTTTTCTTTAACAGATGCCTTGTTCAAATTATGATCCAAACAGAGTCCATGTGTTATATTTACTTGCTTGTCTCTTAGGTCTCTTTCAGTCTGTATGTTCCTCTTCTCTCTTTTCTTTTTATTTGTTGAAGAATTTAGTTGTCCTGTAGAATTTCCCACATAATTCCCTTGGTGTTATTTAACTAGGTTTCTTGTATTTTCTGTAATATTTAGCTGGATCTCAAGGCTTGATCAGACTCAGGTTTGCCTTTTCCAGCTAGTGTACGTCATAGGTGATGTTGTGCACTGTCTGTTGTATTCCATCAGGAAGATTGATCAGTGAGTTTAGATGTTGTCAGTGTGATCTATTATGAAGTTCCCACTGATTTTTCACTCAGAGGCGCTAGCAGCCGTTTAATTGATTGTTAACTAAATGTGTGATTTTATCAGTAGCTTTAATATCCTATCATTTTATCTTCATTTATTAGGTAGAATTTTTCTATTAAAAATTTTTTCCTTCTGTGACAGTCATCCTTTGGTATCCATGGGGGATTGGTTCCAGACCTCCCGTGAGTACCAGAATCTTTGGATGCTTAAGTTCCTCATATAAAATGGTGTAGTATTTGCATAGAACCTACACAGATCCTCCTGTATGCTTTAAATCACCTTTAGGTTACTTATCTTTAGGTTCAATCATCTTTAGGTTGACTTCCCTGGTGGCTCAGATGGTAAAGCGTCTGCCTACAATGCGGGAGACCCAGGTTCCATCCCTGGGCTGGGAAGATCCTCTGGGGAAGGAAATGGCAACCCACTCCAGTACTCTTGCCTGGAAAATCCCATGGATGGAGGAGTGAGGTAGGCTACAGTCCATGAGGTCGCAAAGAGTTAGACACAACCGAGCGACTTCACTTTCTTTCTTAGATTACTCATGATGCCTGTGTGTGTTAAGTCACTTCAGTCATGTCTGACTCTGTGTGACCCTATGGACTGTAGCCCGCCAGGCTCCTCTGTGGATATAGAGTGTGTGCATGCTAAGTCACTTCAGTTGTGTCTGACCCTTCTGCATTGGTAGGTGGGTTCTTTACCACTAGCACCACCTGGGAAGTCCGTGGATAAAGAGGGCCAACTGTATTTAGTTACTCTGAGTGTATGGAAAAGGTGGGTAGATGTTTGATCATTGTTCAGTATTTACTAGTTTTGTTCATCAGTTGGTTCTCTTATGTATTCATTTTCTGCTGTATTAGGTGATTGCAAAGTGGCTTCATATGACACGTTTATTTTATTATCTTTTACTTCTGGAGGCCAAAGCCTGAGATGGTTCTCACTGGTGTCAGCAGGACGCATTCCTTCCAGAGGCTCTGTCTCCTTGCCTTTTCCAGTTTCTGGAGACTGTCTGTGTTCCTTGGCTCATGGCCTGTTTCTCTGTCTTCAAAGCCAGCAGGATAGCATCTCCAAATTTTTCTTTGACTCTGATTCTTCTGCTCCCTTCTTTCACATTTAAGGATCCATGTGATATATTGAGCCCACCCACATAATTTAGAATATTCTCCCTATTTCAAGGTCAGCTGATTAACAACCTTAATTCCATCTGTTACCATAATTCTCCTTTGCCATGCACTGGAACGTATTCACTGATTCTGAGGATTAAGACATGGATATATTTGGGAGACTCTTATTCATCTTACCACACATTACTTTCTCCAAAGTTGAGAAGCTTTTAGCAAATATTTATTTTTTGAATATTTTTGAATTTTGAAATATTTATTATCATGAATTCTTGGATTTTTACATCTTTATATGTATTTTATGACATTTGCAATTAATTATTTTTCTTTTTGATGCTCAAATTGTCTCATATGTGGCCAGTGGAAGCCCTTCCAGGTTGGTTCCTAAATCCTTTTGATGTGACTTCATCTGTCTTTGGTAACTTCCTTGGCATATGATATGTAGGACCTAGAGAATTTGAGGTTGTCCAATAAGTGAACTCTAGATAAGTTTATATAATTAATTTTTCACCTTAATCCACAATGTTTGCTATCTTTCAGTTATTTTCCTCTCTTTTAAGTAGAGAAGAAGATTCAGCATGTGTTTGCCTTTGGCTTACTATCAATTACTACTGCTTAAATAGTAAGAGATCTAAGACTGCATGTCCAAATGCAGCTATTTTTAGGTTGATTTAGTCTCTGTAAAGTTTCACTTAATAAGTTACTCTGTAGAGATATTTTGATTTACCTTTTTATTGTATAAGAGGAGAGTGAAAAAGTTGGCTTAAAGCTCAACACTCAGAAAACGAAGATCATGGCATCTGGTCCCATCACTTCATGGGAAACGAATGGGGAAACAGTGGAAACAGTGTCGGACTTTATATTTTGGGGCTCCAAAATCACTGCAGATGGTGATTGCAGCCATGAAATTAAAAAAATGCTTACTCCTTGGAAGGAAAGTTATGACCAATCTAGATAGTATATTGAAAAGCAGAGGCATTACTTTGCCAACAAAGGTCCGTCTAGTCAAGGCTACGGTTTTTCCAGTGGTCATGTATGGATGTTGAGAGTTGGACTGTGAAGAAAGCTGAGCGCCGAAGAATTGATGGTTTTGAACTGTGGTGTTGGAGAAGACTCTTGAGATTCCCTTGGACTGCAAGAAGATCCAACCGGTCCATTCTAAAGGAGATCAGTCCTGGGTGTTCTTTGGAAGGAATGATGCTAAAGCTGAAACTCCAGTACTTTGGCCACCTCATGTGAAGAGTTGACTCATTGGAAAAGACTCTGATGCTGGGAGGGATTAGGGGCAGGAGGAGAAGGGGATGACAGAGGATGAGATGGCTTGATGGCATCACCGACTCGATGGACTTGAGTTTGAGTGAACTCCGGGAGTTGGTGATGGACAGGGAGGCCTGGCGTGCTGCAATTCATGGGGTCACAAAGAGTCGGGAGTGACTGAGTGACTGAACTGTACTGAAAGTTTAGATTGGTAGAATAAGTTTTCTAAACTTTAATAAGACATATAGAAGCAGATGCTCTTCATTAAAAATAATGTTTATGCCCATATATTGTGTAAAACAACAGAAAAAAAAAACTAGTGTATTTTAGCTAAGGCTGGTCTGAACTGTATATAAATAATCTGTTGCTGTTCAGTTGCTAAGTTGTATCCGACTCTTTGCAGCTACATGGACTGCAGCATGCCAGTTTTCTCTGACTGTGAGATTTTCCAGGCAAGAATACTTGAGTGAGTTGCCATTTTCTTCTTCAGGGATAAATAGTTTAACTGTGTTATACAGGTTCTTCTGTGTTGCAGGGAACAGAATCACAGCAGGTTATATTTTGTGATGAGGTTTTATTTTTATTGTATGGATTTTGGGGAAGTATGGAGCACAGGGAACTGTTCTTCTCCTTCTTGGAGAAGTGGGGTGTTATTCTGGATTTCATTGCGGTCACTCTTCTTTTCCATCTGCATGCCCACTACCAACGTTTCTGCTGCTGTGGCTGCTGACCACCTCCCTTCGATTACCTTGTGGCTCTGTTTACAAATAGTTGCTGCATCCTTCTACTCTCCTGGTCCTTTTTGGTGGGTCTCATGTCCCAGTCCTCTCTGAGAGACCCTGATTGGGTTGAATAGTCATTGGCCGACATGGAGTATCCACAGGGCAGAGTTCCTTTGTAAGTTGTCTCATGCACTACTGGTTTTCCTTCTGTCTGGCCTGTAGACTGTTATCTTTAACCCAGCTGCTGACCCCCTGGTCTAATCAGTTGTAACCAAGAATAGATGATGCACAAAATGGAATCAAGATTTTGGGGAGAAATATTAATAACCTCAGATAGGCAGATGACACCACCCTTATGGCAGAAAGTGAAGAGGAATTAAAGGGCCTCTTAATGAAAATGAGAGAGGAAAGTGAAAAGCTGGCTTAAAACTCAACATTCAGAAAATGAAGATTGTGGCATCCAGTCTCATCACTTCATGGCAAATAGATGGGGAAACAATGGAAACAGTGACAGACTTTATTTTCTTGGGCTCCAAAATCATTGTGGATGGTGACTGCAACCATGAAATTAAAAGACACTTGCTCTTTGGAAGAAAAGCAATGACAAACCTAGATAGTGTATTAAAAAGCAAAGGCATTACTTTGCTTACAAAGATCCATATAGTCAAAGCTGTGGTTTTTCCGGTAGTCATATACGGGTGTGAGAGCTGGACAATAAAAAAGGCTGAGCGCCAAAGAATTGTTGCCTTCAAACTGTGTTGCTGGAGAAGACTCTTGAAAGACTCTTGGATAGTAGGGAGATCAAACCAGTCAATCCTGGAGGAAATCAACCCTGAATATTCATTGGAAGGACTGATACTGAAGCTGAAACTCCAGTACTTTGGCCACCTGATGCAAAGAGCCGACTCATTGGAAAAGACCCTGATTCTGAGAAAGATTGAAGGCAGGAGGAGAAGGGGACGACAGAGGATGAGATGGTTGGATGGCATCACTGACTCAATGGATATGAGTTTGAGCAAACTCTGGGAGATGTTGAAGGATAGGGATGCATGGTGTGCTGCAGTCCATGGGGTCACAAAGAGTCAAGACACGGCTGAGCGACTGAGCAACAATTGCTTCTGTCTTCCTTAAAGATAAGGATCAGGGGACCATAAACCACAGTGGGTTAGTTTGATGAGTGGAGTTAGTGTGTTGAGTGGCCTTTCAACCCATTTTTTCCCTAAAAATAAGCTAAGCTAGTCATATGCCTTGAAGAAAGCCATTTGGTTAAATATTTAGGATTTTCAGGAGAGTAGGTATAAGAATTCCCCATCATCTATCAAAAAAAGTGAAATTATGATTACGAATCAGGAACATCACTTTGAATAGCAGCCTGTACATGTAGTGTATTTTGAACAAATTTCCCATTTCCATTTTCTGAACTGCATTATTAAAACATTGAATTTTGGTGTTGTTTCTTACCAGTTTTTTTTTGTCTTTGTTGTAGGAATTCCATATAAGCAACTAACTGTTGGGGTCCCCAAAGAGATTTTCCAAAATGAGAAGCGAGTGGCATTGTCTCCTGCGGGCGTTCAGGCCTTGGTCAAGCAGGGGTTTAATGTTGTTGTGGAATCTGGCGCAGGTGAAGCTTCCAAGTTCTCAGATGATCACTACAGAGCAGCAGGTGCCCAGATCCAAGGGGCGAAGGAAGTGCTGGCTTCTGATTTGGTGGTCAAAGTAATTATTCCTTTCCCCCTTCCATTTATGGCTTGCTGACTTTTCTAAATCTTCTTGTAGAAAGATTACTTCTTGTACAAAGATTAAAGTACCTTCTCTTTTGTTATAGTTTTCATACTTTCAGATGATGCTTTTTTCCTCAAGGAAACGATTGCATGTTGTGACTGTTCTTCATGTTTCAGTAGAACTTTTATGAAAGTGAGAGTGTTGGTCATTCAGTCATGTCCGACTCTTTGTGACCCATGGACTGTAGCCTATCAGGCCCCTCTGTCCCTGGAATTCTGTAGGCAAGAATACTAGAGTGGGTTGTCATGCCCTCCTCCAGAGGATCTTCCCAACCCAGGGATCAAACCTGGGTCTCCCACATTGCAGGTAGATTCTTTACTGTCTGAGCCACCAGGGAACTCAGAACTTTTATAAGGCAGTGTGAACTATATTACTGTATTTAAGCATGAGGAAAGAAATGATCTTCTTTCTTACATTTGCTGTGTGGAATTCCCTTCTTATTGGCTAGGGAACATTTGTGCCATATGGTTCCTATATGTCCATAGTACCGCTGGGTGAGTATTTAACTCCTACTAGAATGGTAAAGAGGCAAAGAACTCCTTGGACTGAATGCACAGTGATATTCTGACATTTTGAAGGATCTTAGGTCAGTGATTTAACTGATGTAAGTATTATTTCTAGAGGCAGGACTATTCTGGAAAAAGTAATATTGGGCTTAGAATAGACTTACCTACTTTAATAAAAGGTCTTAAGGTCATGTGTAATAGAGAGCTGTAAGCTAAAGAACTTTACAAATAAAATCTGAAGTAAAAAATTGTGTAGAGAAAGGGAAACTGTTTCAAGAGTATAACATAGGTGAGCTGAATAGTAACTTAAATCTTAAGTCTTCTGTAACCAAGGCAGGTGGGGCTTCCCCGGTGGCTCAGTGATGCAGGTTCAGTCCCTACATCAGGAAGATCCCTTGGAGGAGGACATGGCAACCCATTCCAATATTCTTGCCTGGAGAATCCTGTGGACAGAGGAGCCTGCTGGGCTATAGTCTATATGGTTGCAAAGAGTCAGACACGACTGAAATGTCTTAACACACAACCAAGGCAAGTAGTGAGGTATGGATTAAATAAGCATGTTTATCAGGTTAAAATAGTCTCACTTTTCTAGGATGACCAGCTTTTTTCCTACGTTAATTTCTAAAGGGGAGTCAATACATAGGCTTTTTCACATATAGTCAACTGAATAACTTGATAGGATCTTACCTAGTATTTTTTGCAGGAGACACAAAACTTTTTCTATAGAAAATTAATAACAAATTTATGATATGGAAATAAATAGTAATTTAAGTGTTTAAACATTTAGGTATACTGATACTTGAGATACAGTATAATAAAGGCCTAGGGGAAAATTATAAAGTAAGTATAATCCATTTTAATGTATGTTTTAGGGATTGAAAACCTTTTGAGATACCCCACGGAAAGGGGTTACTAGGGTGCACATAAGCTTTAGATATGCTACGTGTTTCTTGTAGATTCACAAGGTGTATGAGCCATGTTAAAGACACTGAGGAATCCTATAATATGAAAACTTAAATAATTTTATATTTGTAGTGATAAACTACTTGACCTTAGGTCTCTCTTTTGAGTCAAGCCTGTTAATATTCTGAGGAATTCATGACCCCAAAAAGCATCTTCAGGGAGACATTCTGTTGGCTTCACTCACTCAGATGTCAACAGTTTCAGCTAAGCATTTGATAGGGGCCAGGAGAATTCAGTTGTCCTCTAATGTTTATTAAATCTATATTATAGATTCTCACTGAGGAAAAAAATAGACCTTGTCAGAGAGTCTTAATTATAAGTCCAGAGCCTAAAATCACACGCGTCACCGCAGCAACAACTGAAATGGGAGTGACAGATAAAGGTGTTTCATAGGTAAATTGAGATGAAATGCTGTTAAATGACAGTATTGACCAAGTGTTTGTGTTTCTGTTTCCTTTTAAAACAGAAGTCCCAGAGCTGTTATTGTTCTGTGCTTTCTAGCCTAAGAGCACTGCTGCTGCAGATTGGGAGCTAATGAAATGATACACTTTAATTGAAGGTTGACTTTGAACAAGGATGTAAAACACATTTTAAAACACCTTTTTAAATGGAAGTTTTAAAAATTTAGCTTGAAGAAGTAGACAGTTGAAACTTTCAGGCTGGACAGTGTGTGTTCATTGACTTGATTCAACATAACAGAGTACATTGTAGCTTTTTGCTTAAACCCAACTCAGCAAGGCTACTGGTTTGAGTTGTGTTCATCTGTAGATTTTTCTGGAACTTTAAGGTGACATAAATCTATACACATGACATGGAGATTTTATGATGTTCTTAAATTCTAACCACTCTACATGTTTATGCTTACAAATTAACAAGAATTAAATCTTTGAACATTCAACAAAAGCTTACTGTCTGTTTATTCTAATGTTTCTTAATTTTACCGGAGTAGTAGATTTTGGGACAACAGACTTGTTGTAGAACCTGTTTCCCCCAAAAAACAGGTTGTTGTTTTTTTAAATTCCTCTACCTGTCATTGTCAAACCTGTCCTGACACTATTTCTAGGTATGTGTGCTTGTTACTCAAGACTAGGTCATTAGTTCAGTCAGATAATCAGTGGCATAAATTTCTATGTGCTTTATTTTGTTTAGGAATTGAGTAAGAAATTTTTTTGTGAGAGATTATTTCTGGAGTGTTATTTCAATAATGGCATATTATTTTAGTTGTCATGTTTACTTAAAAATAAGATAAAGTTATTTACATTTTTAATCAGTGACTTGACTTTTTTTTTCCAGGTGCGAGCCCCTATGCTTAACCCAACATTAGGTATTCATGAAGCTGATCTTTTAAAGACATCGGGTACACTGATCAGTTTTATTTACCCAGCCCAAAATCCAGACTTGCTAAATAAATTGTCCAAAAGGAATACGACAGTTCTGGCAATGGACCAGGTTCCAAGAGTCACAATTGCTCAGGGATACGATGCGCTAAGCTCCATGGCCAACATTGCTGGGTAGGTTGATTTGTCTTCCAGTTGAACAAAAGCACAGTGGTGCTACAGAAACATGCTCACTATAGCTCTTCTCTCTTAGAATGATTTTGCTTGTAGTGGCTAGGAGATTGCAGCCTTCCAAGAGTGTACTTCAGTTATTTTTAAGATTTGTCTTGTTTCACAGTCATCATCAGTAGGAAATGGCCATTCACTTTGCATGCTATTGTATATTTCTTTTTAATCTTCATGGGCAGAAGGGAGTAGTATTTCTTTCTACCAAAG